>NC_040912.2:93228082-93528082 GCF_004126475.2 Phyllostomus discolor
GGTGCGGGACCGGGTGGAATTCAGGGTATTTTGGGACCGGAGGGGTGGGAGGAACCCAGCCTGGCGAGCGGCGAGCCACCCGGGGTGCCCCCGACCATGGCTTCTCCTCATCCTCCTCCTTGAGTAGGGCTGGGTCCTTGCGAATGTGGCGGGATGCGTGAGGGGGGCGCTCCTGGGCTGGGAATCCAGCTCCTGCTCAGAGGATGGTGGGGACATGCTGAAGGACACAGCAGGCAACCTGAGGGCCCCCCCTCCCCAGGCCGAGCCTGGGAGCATGAGACCAAGAAAATAAGTCAGCGTGGGAACAGATTACAGCCTTCCACACAGCGGCAGGAAGGAATCCACACCGATGGGAGTGAGCAGGTGAACAAAACACGGAGAAAAGAAAGTGTTACCTTGCAGTGGAATGCCGCCTGATACACAGAAACAGAACGAGGAATCAGGGAGCTGTCAGTATTAAAGGGGGGAAACGCCAGGGAAGTGTCAGGCAGGCTGTCTCCAGACAGGCGGGGAGGGAGGGACTCGGGGAGGGATGGGGGGCAGCAGGGCAGCGGGGAGCGAGTGCGGGGTGGAGGGCAGGTGGGGTGCTGAGGTGGCAGCGGGGACAGACGGGGACGGGGCGCGGTGGTGTGGGAGACGCCGCTGAGCTGGGCTGGAGGACCCTCGGCCGGCCCCTTGGGCAGGTGGGTGGACAGAGCAGGGGATGGGGTGGGGGAGCGGACAGAGGGGCCGGAGCGGGAGGAGCCTGGAGGAGGCCACTCGAGGTGGGATGTCATTTAAGGACAAAGGTCAGTCACCTGGCGGTTTTCGAGCTGATCAATAGACTGACCATTTTTTTCCTTTAAATTTTATGGAAACATTATACAGGTGTGTGTACATGTATGTGTACACACACAGGTACATGCACTACACAGGCATGCCACACACAACTTATCTATAAACCAGGCATGTCACTGGTGGCCAGCTCGATGGGCTTTCACGCATGGAACACACCGCACACGTGTTAGCCGCACGCCTACGAAGAAACACGTTTCCGTCACCCCGCCCCTCCCCGCTTTCTGGACCCGCCCCCAAACCGTCCAGAAAACGACTTCTCCGAAGACCACTGCTCTTCTCCCTCTAAGAGCATAGCCCATTTTATCTGCTTCTGTCCACATCCAGATGGAGCCACATGTATGTTCTCCTTCTTGTCTGAGGTTTTTGCGCTGCGTCTTTTAGTGCGACTCGGACAGATCAGTCCCCGCGGACCGGACGCTCTTGCTGCCGCGGAGGGCTCCGCCGGGCCACGGGCGGAGTTTACGGGAGCTCGCCGCAGCCGGAGGCCCTCGGGCCGGCGCCGCCTGGCGCCGGGCTGCTCTGAGCTATGATGCCGGGGTGTGTGTCCCGGGGGTACAGGCACGCGTTTCCCGAGGGTGTGTATGTCCCCGGCAGTAGAACCGCTGGGAATGTGTATGTCTAGTTCAGTGGAAAAGGTCAAACCGCTTCCGGAGTGGTGGTTCACAGTTTACGCCGCTTACAGTCACATGCAACGTGGTTCTGCATCGGTGGTCGAGTGTAGGACACGGCGGTCAGACGATCACACAATCACACAGCGACCTCCCCACCCTAGATGTTTCCAGCACCCACCCGGCACCAGCCGTGCTTGTTATAATGTTATTGGCTCTGTTCCCTGTGCTGGGCTTCCCGTCCCCGTGACTGCTCTGTGACCCCCGGTCTGCAGGGCTCCAGCCCTCCCCTCAGCACCCGGCCCCCCAGCTCCCCTCCCCCACAACCGCCGGTCTGTGCTCTGGACCCACGAGTCTGCTTCTTTCTCGTTTGTTCACATCGGTCTTCAGGCCCCACCTGTAAGTGCACCCGTACGGTACTGTACTCTGCCTCTGACTTACTTCACTTTGCCTAGCATTCGCTCTGCATTTTAGACGATGGCTGTGTATATTCAATATTTTAGATTTGAGTTCTGGCCAGAGTGTCGTGCTGTTGGGTTTGGCTGACGGGCGGGGGGAGAGGAGCCCGTTTTCGTGTCCACTGGCCACTCGGCTCTGGTTCCCTGCCTCCCGCCTGTTAACCGGGCTCTCCGTCCTTTAAAGATTGATTTGTAGCCCTGGCTGGCGTAGCTCAGTGGATTGAGCGTGGGCTGCGAACCAAAGCATCGCAGGTTCGATTCCCAGTCAGGGTACATGCCTGGGTTGCAGGCCACGGCCCCCAGCAACTGCACATTGATGTTTCTCTCTCTCTCTCTCTTTCTCCCTCCCTTCCCTCTCTAAAAATGAATAAATGAAATCTTTACAAATATATAAAAAATTGATTTGCAGGTGTTCTTTATATAAGCCGGCGGTCACTCCCCTGCTGAACATGTTATCACACTCTTCTTTTATTCCATGGGTCGCATTTTCCCTCTCGCGACAGTGTCTTTCCACGAACAGGACTTGTTAGTTTTCATGTCATCTAATTTAGGCTTTTTATGGCTGGTTCTTCTTTTTGCCCTTCCTAAGAAAGCTCGCCGACTCTGAGGTCATAAGGACATCCTCCAGCATTTCCTGTAAAAAGCTGTACTGTTACACCGGTTAGGTCGAGAAGTGCCAGCCATCCATCTGGTATTGATTTTCCCCCTGCCGCGTGAGGGGTCAATATTTTTCATACAGGTGTGAAATCATCCAGCTTCCCTCGTTGGAAGCCGGATCCTCCCCCCCCCCCCCCGCCCCCTCCGCCGAGGCTGCCACGTCAGCCTTCTCGTGAACCAGAGGACCGTGCGTGCCTGTGTAAGGGCACGCAGCTGCAGACCCGCAGCAGCCAAGGTCACACGCGGTGGTGAAACTCGAGCCCCCTCCTCCCCATCATCCTCGGAGACGCGGGCGTCCGCTCGCACTGCCCTCACTCGGCGCGTGCGCAGGAAGTCCTGGCCAGGGCGAGCCGGCAGGGGGAAGAAAGCGGAGCCCCCCAAAGTGGGAACGGAGAAGTAAAATCGCCCCCTTTTACAGAGGAGATGATTCTTGACAAAGAAAACTCTGAAGACGCCATCAAAAACTCGTTAGAAACAGTAAAAAAAATTACAGTAAAGTCGCAGGACACGAAACCGACGCGCACAGACCCCCTGGAAACGCACGGATGAGAAGCGCATTGTTTCCAGTCTTTCACCCCAGCAGAGCCGACAAGGGCGCCTGTGGAAGCCGAGGACCCCACGTCACCTCGGGATGACCCGTGCAGAGACCGGCTCGGGGCGACCCACAGGGACGTCGGGTCTGCGGGGCCCTCGGTGACCGGGAAGGCGCCCCCCCCCCCCCCCATCTCCCACCGCCTTCTCTCCCGGAGCTCCAAAAAGAGCCGGCCGCGCCCCTCCCCCCTTCCCCTCCCCCCCCCCCCCCCCCGGGGCTCGGTTTTCCCCTCGGTTTTGTAACTAGTCCTTCCTGCAGACGTGGTCTGAGCCGAGTGGCCTCTCCACCGGCAGGAAGGGACATCCGGTGGCGGCAGCGGCGGCATGTGCGGGCGGCAGGAGCGTTGAAGCCACCTCTCCACGCGGCGAGCGCGCAGCTAGCGCAGCGGAGGCGCCTTTGACTCCCCCCATCCCCCCGCCGTCAAGCCGCGGGCCTTCCGTCGCGCCCTGCAAGAGGATCTTCTGGACTTGATGCAGCTGCTCCACGAAGAAGCAACATGCTTCTCGACCTGCGGCACTTGTCCCGGTCTGGACTCCGTGCGCCTGCAATGACCGCCCTTTCGAGAGGCCCCTCAGCCCTGTCTTCCCCGAACTTAGCCTGGACCGAGACCCCCACCGGCCCCTCAGGGTCTTCCCAAAGCCTTAGAATCTTCCCGTCCGATGCCTGATACACGGAACATCAATGCCAGGGCACTCCCCTAGCACGGCCTTCTGTACCAGGTAGGAGTTTGCTTTTGGGGTGAAAGTCCGCGCCCTGACCGTGCCTGGTGGAAGGCTCGCCCAGGAACGCGATCCGCCGGCGTTCAGAAGAGCGCGCTAGCTCCCACCTGCCTGAGAGTGTCCCTCCGACCGAGGGAGGAGCCTGCTCTCCCCTTCACGTCCCCCGTGAGCCCCACTGCATTTGGGGACAGTGGCCAGCTCATCGCAGGGCCCAGAATAAAGAAGGCAGGAGACAGCCGCCCGGCCTTGCTGTCCGGGCTCCTCTGGGGGCCACTGTCCCTCCCACCGCAGGGCGGCCCCTTTGATTCTGTTCGGTGAGCACAGCGCCTCTGCTTGCTTCTCAGGGCCTTCCCAAAACTTCACAATGTAACGGGGCATGTCAGTAAACAAAACAAAACAAAACAAAACAACAAAACAATCTTAGAGACATTCTGCCCTCAGATAACGAAGGACTGACTTCCTTCAAGTCCCCTTGCCGGGCAATCCTCTCGAGCAAGCACCCACATTCTTGAGCTCACCGACAGCACGTGGGAGCCCATGTCCACCCGCATCTGTGGGGAGCCAGCTCGCCTCCGAGTTTCCTCTCCCAAGCGAGCAGGGGGTGTGGAAGATTAAGATGGGAAAGGAAACCACTGTGTAAAGAAAGAAGACGGGTTTGACCTACGCTACAGCAGGCATGGACCGTGGGAACTTTATCTCGAGTGAAATAAGCCAGACACAGAAAAGACAAAGATTGTTGTTGTTTTTAAGATTTTATTTATTTATTTTTAGAGAGGGAAGGGAGGGAGAAAGAGAGAGAGAGAAGCATCCATGTGCAGTTGCTGGGGGCTGCGGCCTGCAACCCAGGCATGTGCCCTGACTGGGAATCGAACCTGCAATGCTTTGGTTCACAGCCCGAGCTCAATCCACTGAGCTATGCCAGCCAGGGCCAGAAAAGGCAAATTTTGTTTATTCCACTCACGTGAAATATCTGGAATGAGGGCAAGTTCATCCGGACGGAAAGTGGATTAGAAGTCACCGGGGCCGTGGCGGGAGGGTGGCAGGGGACAGGGTGTTACTGCCTACAGGTCACTGCGTGTCTGTTGGGGGCGATGGAAATTTGGGGAGCAGGGATGGCGGTGGTTGCATCATGGGAATGGAATTAAGTCCACCCAGGTGTGCTCTTGAAAGTGGTTGAAATGGTACATTTTATGTTATTTTGTCCTGTGCATTTTACCACGATTACATGAAATAGGAAAAAGTCCACTAAAAACCATTACAGACGATATATAGATGAAAATGGGGTAGGAACAGCGTGGGGCAGTAAAGCCAACGATCCGAATAAAGTGGATAATTTCTCCGACTAAAAGGAACATGAGAAGAAGCAGAAAATCCGAACACACACACTGAATTTTTAGAAGGCGCCCCATCCGTGAAGGCAGGCCTAGCTGGCGTCACTGGTGGATGGCATCAAAGATGTAAAAAGAACTATTACCGGCGCTGCCCGTTTTTCTTCCAGAAAAGGCAGAAGGAAGAAACGCTTTGGGATATTTTGACGGGTCCCGCACGACCAGGAGGCCAGACAGCTGACCAGGACGTGGCTAGAAAAGAAATTGGACCCGCACCCTCCGCGCACGCGCTGACGGAAACGCGGCGGGACTCCCTGCTGGCGGGACTGATTTACGAGAAGGGGCGCTCTCCAGGGCGCGGGAGGGGTCTCCGCGTTCCCCGTCTTAGTGGTTACGTAGATGCCCACGGTCGCCAGCTCAGCGAACGGCACGCACGAGACACGTGCGTCTCGCTGCGTGAACGGTCTCCGGCAGTAGTAACAACGAGACGAGGTGAGCGGGGGCACGGTGCCGTTGGCCACAATCAGGAGCGCCGGTGGCGTCTCCGTAGGGGTGAGCCGCGCCGCCGCAGCACCCTCCCGCGGCTCTGTTCGGCGCTCCGCTCGCGAGCTCCGGCCCGTTCTCACAAGGAGCGCAGGGCGTTGGTGGTGTTGCCCCCCGCAACTCGGGGCGGGGGGGCCTGGCGTGCCCACCCCATCTGGCTTTAGCGCAGGCAGGTGTGGCACCGTCAGGACGGAAACCCAAGGTGTTTGCCTCCTCGCTGATGCTGTTTCAAGAAACGATACTTTGCTGTTGTACTTTTCCTTTTAGTTTTTTAAAAAATATCCTCACCCTAGGACATTTTTTTTTCATTGTGTTTAGAGAGAGGGGAAGGGAGAGAGAGAGACGTCTGTTAGTTGCCTTCTATACGCACCCCGACCGGGGATAGAACCTACAACCTGGCGATGGGCCCTGACCGGGAATCGAACCCACAACCGCTCAGCGACAGGACGCCGCTCCAGCCCGCTGAGCCACGCCCGCCAGCGTGCCAGGCACAGCCTTCCCGGCAGGGACCCCTGCAGCAGTGCGCGCACTCGGAACTCTGCCGTGAGCCTGGCCCGGCTCTCCCAGAGGCAGCGCTTTCTCTCTGCCTCCACTGTCGGCCTCTGCAGAGCCCCCGGCGCCGGCCGCGCCGCGCCTGCAGGGCGGGGAGCAGCAGGGACCCCGCTCGGGCAGTGAGGCCACCCAGGGCCCGGTGCCGCGTTCTCCGTTCGTGCGCCGGGCTCGTCCGCCGTCGCTCTCAGAGCCTTCTCGCGTGCCGGTCGGGGACCGACGATCTCTCGTTCCTGTGGTGTCCCCGTGTCCAGCTGTCCAGAGCTGGTCACGCGCTGTTTCCTGAAGGACTGAGCCCTGGGGCAAAGGCCTGGGGAGGAAGAGCCACCCCACCCCGCCCGCTCGGCCTCACCTCCCCTCTGCCGCACTGGCGCACCGGTGATCAATGACCCGCCTGGAGTAATTAATGATAGGAAAAGCCGCGTTTTCGTGGCGCCAGTAAACGCCCCGTGGTTCGGATCCTCCGCTCACAGGACGATGCGCCGCTCCGGGGAGAGGCGGGGCCGGTGTCGTCGGTGGGGCGGTCGGTCCACAGCAGTGTGCAGAGTGACGGTGCCGTTCCGTTTGTCGAGTGGACAGAGGCGTCTGTATGCGGGCGGCGCGGTGTGCGAACTCCGTATATCGACCAATTCATCCACGTCTTCGCTGGTCATGAGTTCTGTGTCTTGTTTAATAATTCCTTTTTTAAAAAAATCCCACCTGGCTGGCGTAGCTCAGTGGATTGAGCGCGGGCTGCGAACCAAAGTGTCGCAGGTTCGATTCCCAGCCAGGGTACATGCCTGGGTTGCAGGCCATGACCCCCAGCAACCGCACATTGATGTTTCTGTCTGTCTGTCTCCCTCCCTTCCCTCTCTAAAAAATAAAAAAATAAAATCTTTAAAAAAATCCCAAGGCATTGTGGTTTTTTTTTTTTAAATTTGGGGGGGGGGTTTGTTTTTACAGATGAATACCTAGCTCATTTAAAGTTCTTTTTTGATGGTTTCACACAGGTATCAGCCTTTCGGCACGTGCTCCCAGCACAGTCTGTTGAATAGCTTGGCTTTCTTCTCTGGCTTCTACTATCACCAGCAGAGTCCTGCGTATCAATCATATTAATAGGTGGCTGTCTGCAATCTTCATTCTTTGCCATTATGTGGTTGGCACCGGTATCATAGGGCTTTCACTATAGTGAGCTTTATAATAAGTCCGATACATAGTGAGAAACCTTGGGGTCCGTTTCTACTTTCTTTTTGGCATTTATTCCTAGAGGTTTTAAGAAAACACGTTTGTTTTGTTGAAGCGTATTTCTTTTTCCATGTTATTAATACTTATGTATTACGTCTGCCTTATTTTTAAAAGCTTACTCTCAGTTTTTAACCTCTCTAGACATCTATTTCTAGTTTCTTTATCAGTGCACCCCACCCCCCCGTGTGGTCCCCCCCTCAGGTGCTCCTGGCCCATCAGTCCCCCGCACGGGTTTCCTAGTGTCCTGTGTGGGTGGCTGACGTGCTCGTGAGTTGCGGAGGAGTGTCCGCGGTACCTGAGGTCTGTGTTTGTTGCTCGTTTCTGCATTGTCTGAAGTTTCGCCTTGAGAATCTGACGTGAGTGTGTACCACTCAGACCCCCAGTAGGCAGCCGCTGCCGCACGCACGTGGGTGAACCGAGGACAGTTTAAGGAAGAGGCCGTTTGCACCTGTGCAGGCAGGGTCACAGGGAACCAGTGGGGACACGGTGGTGCCAGCAACAACGGTGGGGGGCCCTCAGGACTGAACGTCAAGGGGAGGGAGACTGGGCCAGGGCTCAGAGAGCACAGGTGCTGCGTGAGGGGTTTCCCGGGAGGGGCCGCGGGCTTGGCGGAGAAGCCTGTCCAACCTGCAGCCTCAGGGAGGAGCCCGGGGAGAGTCTGCTCCCCGAGGCAGCCTTGCGCCAAGACCCCCGCCCACGGAGTCCCACCGGAAGCCCGGGGCAGGGCAGCCGAAGATGCCGTCCGCGGACCGCGGAGCTCAGCCTGCCAGGGTGCGGGGCGCAGGTTTGGACAGTGCAACCACAGCGTCCAGGGCGGCTCCTAGTTTTGGTCCCGGAGCCCTCTCTCCTCTGTCTGTCTGTCTGTCTGTCTGTTGGGTAAAATAGGTGTGTTCTTCACGCAGGGCAGCCCAGTCCCACAAGTCGCTGTCTGAATACGGGGTGATGTCAGCATACCCGAAAACGACAGTGTCAGTCCCCACCCGTCTGCCGAAGACGCTCAGAGGCCCAAAGGGGAGTAATCACCCTAAAACAGCTCACGCGTCTCCGGTTCCGGGGTTTGTCAGGTGTCTAAGCCGGCGGTGACCAGGGTCAAGTCCATGTTCTGTGTGTGCCCTTCCGGGACCTGAGTACGTGGGGTCCTTGTGTCTGAGGGGTGCGTTCAAACCTTCGTTTCTTTGTTTTCTTGATCCTGGGGTCCCTGTCTTTGTGGGGTAGCTGGCAGCGGCCACAGGTGGCTGATGAGGCCCAAGTCACACTGGGGGTCCCTCCCCTCAGCACATCCCAGGGCTGGGGACAGGCACCAGGTGTGTCTAGCGTTCCACTGGTGACAAGTGTCACACTGAGAATGTTTATGTGTGGCCCGGGGATACATGGCCCGGCCTCCGTGTTTCAGCCTGTCTGACAGTTGGCATCAGTCCAGGGCCAGAATCTGACAACCTCCGGAAGGTTCTCGATCTTGCCTTGGACCGGGAAGTAGCTGGGCTTGTAAAATAGTCTCAGGTCCCACGTGCAAGGCTGAGAGCTCTCCACGTGTGTTCTTGTGGCCACACGCGTGTAGGAGGCCCCAAGAGGCACCAGAGAAGGCAGGCGGCACACGGGGGTGGGCGTGGCTTCACTCAGACGTCTCGGGGAGGACCAGGCCCGGCGAAGGGTCTGCCTCTGCAGGGGGGCTCACCCCCTCCCCACACAGCACAGCGCGTGCACCAGGCTGGGCTGGGCCGGGCAGGTGCTGCGGGCGTCTGAGGTCACAGGTGGACGAGGAGCGAGATGGCCAGGACGGGAGATGAAGAAGAAAGACTGGACCCAGGGACCGGGGCTGCATTCACGCGGGAGAACCGAGGGAGAAAGGGGGGGGGGGGCTGTTGTTTCGTTTGGGCCGTGGGTGCAGGGTGACAGGGACACAGTATGGAGGGGGAGGGAGGAGGGGGAGCTCTGGAGGCGATCCAGAGTGGTTTTAGTTTGTTTAGGCATCAGAACTCCGATTACCTTTAATGCCTCCGAGAGTGGCTGGTGAAGATGGAAATGGATTCTTCCCTCATCCATTCCCGCCTGTGTGTGCAGTGCTCTAAAAATGCCCGTGACAGAGCTGTCCCGGCGTAAACTCGGTTATGCTCCTTGTGTCTCCGCCCCTCCACCTTTATGTACCAAAAACAGAGGAAATTCCCTCCTTTCCCTTGGACCTAGCCTGGCTCCGCCTGGCCTGCCCCTCTGCAGCTCCAGGAGGTGGCCACCAGGAGGCAGTGTTGTCTGTCCTCAGGCACAAGGCTAGAAGGTCCCACTTGGGAGGAGAGATTGTTATTAAAATAGAGAAAGAAGGGGGGGGGGGGTCGTCCCAGGTAAGGGCTTGGGTGAAGGGTGGGAGAGGTGAGGGCAGAGCAAGACACCCTGATGGAATGACGTGGGCCCCCTCGGACACTGGGGGGCTCTGGTGGGTCAGATGAGCCCCAAGAGGCGGATCGAGGTCCCCCTGGTATTTAGCGGTTCACCCGGAAACCCCTGCTGGGCTTGTTTGGGGCAGACAAGTTCTGGGCACATGGGCTCCTGCCCCTGATCTCCCTCCAGGCCTCCCGCCGCCGTCCCACGTTCGACAAGTTGTCCACGGGGCAACTTGATAAAACCCCAGACCCCCCACCCCCCGGAGGTGCCACCCCTGCAGGCACGGGCCCTGGGCCGTCACCTCGGCCCTGCACCCGGGGCCGTGTGCCCTTGAGCAGTGACCCCATCCGAGCCTCCGCTCCCCGTGTGTGACGCCTGTCACCGGTGGAAAGTGGGATTCCACCGAGGGCACAGGTATCGATGCCCGGTTTTGAATAACAAGTGGTCACGATGAGGAGTGCAGGTCTGTTACTATTTTAGACCTTACAGGGCAAAGTCGGCGTCCTGCGGGAAGGCCCTGGGGGATGCGCCTCGGCTGAGGTGGGGTTAAACTGGTTGGTCAGGCGCTGCCGCGGCTGGTTAGGGCGGGAGTGCGGCCGCCCTTCCGGGCCAGGCAGGCCCGTGGCGTTCGTGCAGACGGGACACTGTCCACGGAGCCGTCGGGATGTGCGGCACGCCTGTGTTCACGGGTGGGCGGGCCCCGTGCGCTGCCAGCTGCGTGTCTGTCTGCACGTCTCCTGTCGTGGCCCCTGCGCCCCAGCGTGGCCCGTCCCCTTGCGTGGTCTCTCATCACCATCGCCCCCAGCGGGGAGCGCCTGCCTGTGTAAGTGCCAGAGGGGAACCAGGCCGGCCAGATGCCAGAACGTGACGTAATACGACATAATCCTGCTCACTTCACGTCAGGGGAGCAGTTTACTAGACCCAGGCTCAAGGCCGTGAGGATGCTGGTTGTCAGGCCCCCCCAGGGCCCTGGGAATGCTGCCTCCCTTGGCCACCCCGACGCCTGGGCGAGGAAGCCGGACTGCCTCCCTTCACCCTGCAACGGGGCTACCCATGCACGGCTGGCTCCATGGTGAACGGCACTCCGCCCCCACGCCCCGAGAGCCCTGGGGTCACCAGGGTGCTCGATTGCAGGATTCTCAGGGCGAGAACTCTTCCCTCCAGCACAGGCAGTGTGGGCTGCCCCCTCCCCAGACTCCTGTCCGCCTGGCTCTTGGGCTCTGCGGAGGGTCCGCGGCCGCCTCACTGTGCCAGCAAGACCCCCAGCTTTGCCCTGCCAGCCCGCCCCCTCGGTCGGCATTTTCCCTTCACTTCCATAGGCGCTTTCTCCCACCCGCCGCCACCCGCCTCACCCACCGCCCCACCCACGCCAGCAACACGGCCCAGGGCCTCTGCGGCTTCTCCGCTCCCCCCCCCCCCCACACGCTCTGCGCCTGCTCCGCCCCTTAATACCCCCCTTGACGTCTCATCTCCAGTTTGCTTCTCTGCGTCTGGAATGGGGGGTGGCTCGTCACTTGCCGCCTTAGCTTCCTCTCTGGATACTTTCCTCCCCCTGGAGTTCTGTGGGCTCGTGGAGGGCAGGCCACACCTTTGCCTGTCACTGTGTCCGAGCCCCAGAGCGTCCGAGTGAGTGTCTGTGGAATAACGGGGCGACAGGGTGGCCCGTGAGCTCTGCCGCAGAGACGAGCCTGGACCCAGGCAGGACCACCTCCCAGCCGGGGCAATGCGTGCAGGCTCCCCTGCTCTGGGGAAAGCCCCAGGCCTCTCCCCGACAGGCGCGTCCCTGAAACCAGCTCTCCGATGCACAGAGCATTCTAACAGATGGAGCCTCAGCCTCGTGAGGCGAGCTGAGCAAACGCCCCTTTCCTGAGGGTCTCGTCGGAAGACGGGACACGGAGCCTCAGGGGGGCTGAGCGGCTGCCGCGGTCACGGAGCTAGTCTGGGAGCATGCTTGGCGAGGAATAGGGCCTTCTGGGTTGGCCGCGTCCTCGTGACCAGGGGAGTGGGGGTGGGGGAGGCCGGCTCATGGGTGCCCATGAGGTGGTGAATCTCTGACCCCCGCTCGTGGGGGAGAGTCCTGTGAACTGTGGCCTCACAAAGACAGACGCGGGACAAAGTGCTTTAGAGGCACTTGGAGGTGCTCCACCCGGAGCTGCACGGCTGACAGGGAGTCGCACAACCTGCGTGGAGACACCTCCCCCGCCCGCCCCCCCGCCCCCGATGGACGTCCTGTCGGGAAAGGAGCTACATTCGCGGAGACTGTCTGTCACAGCTGGGCCGGAGAAGTCCGGCACATGGATAACGGAGCCACTTCCTCGCACACTCGGTGCTCACCTGGAAGTCTGCTCTGGGCAGCCAAAGAGGGAAAAAATAAAAAAGCGTTTGGAGAACAGGTGTTGTGACAACTAGGTGTTTCCTTGTCTGCCAGAAAATGTCACAATCCCAATCACAAATGACGCGTTGGTGTGTCCTGCTGGCTCTTTGTGGCTGTGTGCATGGGAAGCATGTTAGACACAGGGGCCGGGAGGAGCGAGGAGCCCTCCTGGTTCGGGGCGGGGGACAGGTCCAGACGCAAGTTCGTGCTGCCGGGTGCCCCCACTCCCACAGCCCCGGCTCTCACCGGGATGCACCATTTCTGCTTCCTGGCCCTCTGTGTGTGTGGAGGGGGTGGTTGGGGGGGTGGAACCCCGTGCCCGTGGCCGCAGCCCCTCCCTGGGTGCTTCTCATCCCCCAGAGGGCCTGCCAGCCCTGCCTGCGGCTCTGCGCCTGGTCCCTGCAGTCTGTCCGCTCCAGAGTCCCCCTGGGCGGGGCCCCGGGTCCCCGGCGGCCCTCCCCCCTCCCCCAATCTAGTAATCTGTGTGAGTAACTCAGCCCCGACGACAACACATTGCCACTTTAAGAACATCATGATTGAAAGGGAAGAAGGCATGAAGAGGTTATTTAGGTATCCTGCTTTCCTTAATCATTTAAAAAAATTAATTGATTATGGAGGGGTGGGGAGAGAGAGAAACATCATTTCATTGTTCCACTCTTTCATGCCTTCATTGGTTAAGTTTTGGATGTGTCCTGACTGGGGATCGAACCTGCAACCTTGGCACCTCGAGATGACGCTCTAACCAACTGAGCTGCCCAGCCAGGGCCTCCTTAGTGATTTTAAATTATGGTGTAAACTAACCCTATTTTCTTCCAGCTTCCAGGCATCCCTTCTTTGAAACCTCTCCCAATCCTTCAAGTTCAGAACAACTCCCCTCCCCCCACCCCCACCCCGGACCCAAGGGTATAGTTGACTCTGGGGCGTCTCAGCCTCCGAGAAATTTCCAACCTTAAATTCTCTGACGACGCCGCTGAGAGCTAAGACAGGGTTCTCCCCGCGTCCCCCAAACCACGTGGGCCAAGCTGACCCGCCGCCTGCCGTCCGTGGCCGCGGGGAGCGGGCGGTGCCGTGGGGGACGGGGAGGTGAGGGCACTTCACAGAGAGGTTGGCGTGGGCGGGACAGGACCTGGTGGGTGAGTCGGGGCGTGTCTTCTGCTCGGAGCGACCTTTGCCCCCGGGACAGGAGAGGGGCGAGCGAGGTGTGTTTGGGGAGCGGTGCCTCCCGGTGAGCGCGGACCAGGGCTGGAGGGTGAGGGGCAGCGCCGGGAAAGCCGAGGTCGCCCCTGAGTCTCCGGGCCGCTCAGCCCGCTGTCAAGGTCGTCAAGGTCGTCAAGGTCACTCCCCACAGGCGCCCTTTCCCTCCTGGAGAACGTCGCGCCCCCCCCTCGCTTCCCGCCCGTGGGAGTGGGACAAGCGGGACTGCCCTCCACCGGCCCGCGCGTGAAAGCCTGTTATTAAGGCCAGACAGGCCTGAAGGGAATTATTTCCACTTTCCTGATTAAAAAAGAGCCCCAGGGCATCTCGGCGGTAGCTACCGGTCTGCATCTATAATTTACCAGCAAGGAACCTCCGCCTTTTCCTGGGGCAACGCTTTGCCTTTGGGCTCATCCTCAGAGGGTGACGGTTCTTCCGCCGAGTCGGCCGGTCGCCCCCTCCGGCTCGAGCTCCCCCCCTTCCCCCGGCTGGAAGTTCAGGGTCAAGTTCTGATGCACCTGTCTGGTCTCGGGTGGGGAGGACGGAATTCATGAGGCTCCTCCAGAGCCATTTCCTGCTGCGGCCTCTGCCCTCCCCTGGCCTCGCGTTTTCACCTCCACCCTCCCCACCTGTCCTGGCTATTTGCAGTCCCTCTTTGTCGCTTCCCTACAGATCCTCGCTCTTCCTCACTGTACCCTGACTCGGGGGGCCTGCCTGGCGGCCCCCACAAGGGCGACGGTCGACTGGGAGCTGTCAGACCTGGGGTGGGGGGGGGACGGGGAGGGGGAGGGGGTGGGGGGGGGCACAGCCGGCATCCGGGGCGGGATCACTCCGCATTCGGGCACAGCGGGCCCAGGGCGCCCCCAGATTCCGGGCTGAGTAAACGTTCTCAGACAGACCCCCTGCCGGCCCCCACGTGGGCCTGGGGTTCCGTCTTAAAGGGTCTTGTGCCCACGTAACGCGTCACGGTGGCGGCTGTCACATTAAGGACAGTCTTCCCGCATGGCAGAGGGACAGGCCACAGGAGGAAGAGCCGGGGGGACGCCCGTGGGGGAGAGGAGGGGAGGAGGGGCTGCCCCCATGTTCCAGGCCCCGCCCGGCAGGCACCCATGGGACTTGCTGAGCGTCTGCTGTGGCCCAGAAATGGTTCTAGAGACCCGACCGCACGTACACGCGTGATCATCCCATGTCAAGTGTGAGTGTCGTCTCTCAGGGAAGGAGACCGTGGCTCCGGGGACTTGGTGCCGTGGCGCGGGCTCGCGAGCGTCAGAACTGGAACTCGCGAGGGGGCCTGGCTGGTTCCCAAGTTCCGCTGTTTTCGGAACCTCTAGGGGGGCCCTGGGCCCCTGGCAGGGCCCCGGCAGGGGTGGGGAGCAGGCTTCGTCACACCGTGCCTCCTGTGCCCGCCTCCCCAACCACCACCAGCGCCCCCCTGTCCCCTGGACCCGCCCACTGATGACGAGTGACCGCCCGGGGACTCACGGCAGACAGGCCGGCATAGCCGTGCAGAGACCACGGGACACCGAGGTCTCCACCCAGCGTTTCATCTGCCTCCTCCGTGGGATGGAGGAGCCGTGGCTTCCGAGATGCCCCCCACGTGGCTGGACAGTGACACTGCCTCCCACCTTTCCATCAGCACAGAAACTATGCAGTAACCCCACAAACGTGCACCCGCACCCGCATCTCCGGACAAACTCAGACAATGCCGCCGCCGGACGGAAAAGCATCAATGTCTCCAAAGCCCCCGACACTCCCTGCGGAGCACGGGCCAGGGGACACGAGGGCCGTGGGCTGGACAGCGAGGCGGGCACTGCCCCGGGGTGGGTGTCCGTGTGTGACGCCGGCGTCACGGCAGGAGAGGGACCCAGGTGAACGGAGCCGGGTTCGGAGGGGTGGGCCTCCAGACGTCCGGGCAGGCCGGGCCCTCAGCCTGGGGACCAGGCCCCGCGGAAGCTTCTGGGCAGGAGTCCCAGTGCCTGAGGAGCCCCGGGAAGTCCCCCACGTCCTGGAAAAAGACTGTGAAGGCATTTTCCATTTGGGGATGAATTCTTTTTTTAAAACAAGTATATTTTATTGTTATGCTCTTACAGTTTTCCCAATTTTTTCCTCCCCTGTATCCCCCCTCTGCCCTGCACCCCCCCTCCCCAACATTCCGCACCCCTCCTTAGTTCATGTCCCTGGGTCGTGCATGGAGGTTCTCTGGCTTCTCCATTTCCTGTTCTATTCTTAGCCTCCTCCGGTCTATTTTCTACCTGCCATTAGCGCTTCTTATTCCCATACCTTTTCCCTCATTCTTCCACTCCCCCTCCCCTCCCCGCTGATAACCCTCCATGTGATCTCCGTTTCTGTGATTCTGCTCCTGTGCTAGCTGTTGGCTTAAGTTTTTTTTTTTTTTTTTTTAGGTTCCGTTGTTGATAGTTGTGAGTCTGTTGCCATTTTGCTGTTCATAGTTTCGGTCATCTTATTTTTCTTAGATGAGTCCCTTTAACATTTCATATAATAAGGGCTTGGTGATGATGAGCTCCTTTAACTTGACCTTATCTGGGAAGCACTTTATCTGCCCTTCCATTCTAAATGATAGCTTTGCTGGATAGAGCAATCTGGGAGGTAGGTCCTTGCCTTTCATGACTCGGAATACTTCCTTCCAGCCCCTTCTTGCCCGGAAGGTCTCTTTCGAGAAATCGGCTGACAGTCCGATGGGCACTCCTTTGCAGGGGACTGTCTCTGTTCTTGGAGCCCTGTCGTGAAGCCAACGTGGGCTTCTGTGCCGGTGATGGAGAAGTGAGGTGGGCAGGTTTCAAGCCCACTTTGTAGCCAGCGACCTGGACCGGGTGCCGGTGCCCTGGCTCATTTGAAGGCAGGCAGGAAAGAGAGAGATGGGGTGGGGGTTGTCCATGCAGCGGGGCCTCCTTCCCCAGGCCCTGGGCAGAGCGAGAGAGTGGAGGGGACCCGCCCTGCAGGGAGGCTGTGCACCGGAAAGGCGTGAGTGTGAGTCACATGCTGGCTGGCTGGCCGGTCCCCCCAGCCACTCCTGGCTCCCTGGGGCGGCATCGGAAAGGGGATGGAAATGCAGGAGGAGGCGTGGCTGGCCGGTCCCCCCAGCCACTCCTGGCTCCCTGGGGCGGCATCGGAAAGGGGATGGAAATGCAGGAGGAGGCGTGGGGTCTTCCCGTCCAAGGGGCCCACAGGACAGCCCCCCCTCCAGCTCCTGAGGCCGGGCACAAGACTGCACGGACAAGCCTGCCGGGCTGTGCCATCCTCCTTGGCATGGATGGTTGTCCAGACTCCCGGGCCCCCTTGGCCTGTGGGGGGAGGCCCAGGGCGAGAGACACACGTCAGGAACCTTACCTGGGCCCGTCGGGTGTCGGAAGGATGCCGAGCCCCGAGGTCGGTGCCCACCCCGGGGCTCCAGGCTCGGCCCCCTCTCGCCCTGGGAGTGGGGGCCGCTCGTCCTGAACGCTTCCCGGCATCTTCTTGTTCTGTGGTCCTGGCCTCCGTGGGCCCACCTAGCGAGCGTCTGTGTCTCTTGTCCTAATAAACCAGAGTTTACAGCCCGTGAGGGGTCTCCTCCCCACGAGATACTCCTGCACTTATCACTGGGGCGAGTCACCCTCGGAGTCCCACGGAGAACGCAGCCGGGTTGGGGAGGGTGTTCCCGCGTTATAACGTGAACAGGCGGTTTGTCCCCCGCCCCCGCCCGCCCCCGGGGCTGCCAGTGCCCGGACTCGGGGAGCTCTCTGGTTCGTGGGTTTAAGTAACAGTTTTGAAGTGTCTTTATGGATGTTCCTTCATCCTCTTAAAAACATTTTGACAGGACAGAAGATGAGCTCGCTAATTAGTTCTCTCTCCCTGGCGTGCACTATCGCAGTGTTCTCATCTGTCTCCAGGGACGCCCGCGTGCTTCCGCTGCCGCAGTTTTCAGACCACGTCACGCAGCACCAGTGGGGGCTGACCGGCTGCGGCGGCTCAGCCAGGTGGGTGGCCCCTGTCGCCTCCTTCCTGTGCGGGGACAAGGTAGGGGAGCATTTTCTCTCCATTCCCTCCACCTGCAGCTCCTAAGCGCGAAATCTCCCACACTCCCCCGGAATGCTTGTTTGGAAAATGACGCAGACGTCCCAGAGCAGAATTAGGGGAGGGAGCCAGCTCCTCCAGGAGGCAGTTCGCAAGCGCCCCCAGGTGGTCCTTAGTGTCAGAGACATTTTGGAAGCCCTAATTTGGGGGGTGACTCTGGGGTCATGGTCAGAGATACGGGGCCTTGGCTGCAAGGCGCCCAGGTGTGGCGGCGAGCCAGCGTGATTTAGGATGTCTAAATCAGGTGCGCTTGTCTTCAAGGGAGTATTTTCAGTGGTCGCTTTGGGAAGCTTTGCGCTGATGAGTGACAGGGGACACTCGGGTTTCCTGCGGGGTGGCGAGGGGGGACAACGGCCCCCACAGAGTGGAGAGCATGTGTTTTATCTGGGTGGCAGGGAGCGGAGGTGTCCGGTAGAAAGCCCCTTGCTGGCCAGGAACCCGGCTCTGGCCCTGCCCGGGCCTGAGTCCCCCAACCCGGTCCCCAGAGTGACTGCCAGGCTTGTGGCACATCTCAGTCACGTTTCTGGGGAAGGACGCTGTGACGTTCTCTGTTGTCGCTGTAATAGCGAGCAGGGACTTGTGGCTGTAAACAGCACAGATGAGCTGCCGGACACGTCCGTCCTCCAGAAGTGGCCCCCGGGGACCCCCTGGACTAAAATCGCAGGGTCTGCAGGGCCGGCTCCCCCGGGGGCTTCCGGGAGGGCGCTGTTTCCTGGCCCCTCCGGTGTCTCGAGATGCCCACACATCTTGGCCCACGGCCTCTTCCTCCGGCCGCCAGGCCAGCGACGGTGCCTGTCTCTAGCCTCCGCCCCGCCCCGGCTGTCTCTCCCCGGGCGGGGACGCAGGACGGTCTTTGCCAGAGTTGCCGTTTTGTTCTACCGGGTTTTTGCTCCTGTCTGTCCCCCTCTTCTTGGAAGGAAGAGTTGCCTCTTCTTCCACGGACGCACCGACTTGGTGATTGAATTCTACGGCTGTGGACTCATGGGTGTTTATTTTATTCCAGGAGTTAAACCCCAACACTATTTATTTATTTATTTGTTCGCTCAAGTGGGGCTAACTCTGCCCATCAGGAGATCCCCCAGGGCGGTGTCTGTCCCCCTTGAATAGGAGCTGGGTTTGTCTTTTTTCTTTTTTGGTTTAGTACTTCCTCACTTTCTGGAGCCAGTTGGGCCAAGGGCTCTGGGACAGTATTGTTTTGAGGGAGGGGACACTTTCACGAAAGGAAGACACTCACGAGGAACAAATTCTGCAGGACCGGCAGCGAGTCTCGTGTCCCTTGTCTGAGCGCACACCCTGGGGTGCAGGTGCACACCCGCACCACGCTCAGGTCACACTCACACGTTGGGTAGCGTGGCAGCCACCGTGACGAGGCAGAACGAGAAGAAACACTTGGAAAACACAAGACGAACTTCTGAGTTAATGACTTGTTAGCACTTAGGAAATAACCACGAGCCTCTCCCAGCCAGGGCTGCACTCCGTGTTTTAACTGACAGTTGAAATGGACACACCCCGAGGGTCTTCCCAGCTCTGAGCATCTGGGCCCTCCTGCGCTGGCCCGTGGAGATCCGTGCTGCTGACCAGTCCACTGCCCTGTCCTCTCCGCTCCCGTGGGCTCCCTGGTCCCGAGGGGCCCTCTGGAAGCCCCCGTTCCGTAAGGCTAAGGCATGCATTCTTCACGCTCCGTTAATATCCTCAGCCAGTCCCCAGGCGCCCAGGGCTGCTGCTCTGTTTTCTGCCGGGGCGTCATTGAGCCTCATGATGGTCCCGGAGAGACCGTTTTCCCAGCTGCGTCGGCGTCCCAGGTGTTTGCTGGTGAGCGCGTCTGCTGGAGAGGCCTCGTGCCACCCGGGGCTCCGCCCTTCGCTCTGGGGTAGCAATGAGCGGAGGGGGTGAGTCGGAGCCACCGGCCGCCCTCTCCCGCCGTGTGGGGAGGTGGGGAGCTGCTGGGCCGCTGCCGACTGCTGCTGCTCTGGGGGGGGGAGGGGCGGAGGGGTGGCGGCTCATCTCGGCTTCCCTCTGGAGACGTGCATGTGACCTGCGCATCCCCCCCCCCCCCCTCCATGATTGAGGTGCCGCTCAGCATGTCCTGGGAAGAGGCTGCTCTCCGGTGAGGGATGGTGTCAGCCAACAGAAACCTTGGGACCCTCAGGTGGCCGGAGAGCCACCACGCCGGCTCGCCGGCCGGCCCAGAACCCAGGGACACTCATGACCCTCAAAGACCTCAGCTGGCTGAGCAGGAGGTGGCTGCTGGAGCTGCCCTCAAGTTCATGTGCGTCATCTCAGCGGCTTCTCAGACCTTTGCCAGGTCATTTACGTGGCCTCCGTTCGGGTGCACGTCCAACCCGTGTCCCGTCTTTGGCGTCACGCTCTGCGTCGGAGGCGAACAGGGGAGGTGCAGACACGGTGTTTCTCAGTGTCATCAGGAAATGCCCGTGTGAGCGCGGGCGAACGGTTCCGGTAGACCGGACCCCGGGCTCCCTGCCAGAGTGGCCGCCTGGGTCAGAGGACGCCTTCTGTCCCCCAGGTTCCTGAGTTTTGCACACGCTGTGAAGGATCCTCCCCCCCCCCCCCGTGGGGGGCACACGGGGCCGCTCAGTGAACGGACATGGGTGGGTGACATCAGACTCGCTAGAGAGCGTGTGACCCATCCCAGGGGCCCTTCTCTCTCCAAGACCATGTCAGGGTCACCGGACAGCAGCTCAGCGGGGAGAAGACCCTCCCAAACTCCAAAGTCTCCCCTCTTCCGGGCAATCCTTTTTACCCGGCCTCCTGTGGCAGAACAGAAGCCCTTTGGGACGAGTGGGCGGCACCGGGAGCCTGGGTGTGGGCGCTTGTTTACCGGCAGGTGTGGGAGGGCGAGAGCTGATGCGTTTCTCCATCTCCAGAAGCAGACGCGTGGCCGACTCCGGGGCTGCAGCCCGGACGCGGGGAGGCCGCTGACGTAATGCCAGACGTGGCGCGAAGGGCGTGCACGTGTTCACGGCTCACCCTCACGATTCCCCAGCAACCCCCAGACCCACCTCTGCGGAGCCGGCACCCTCTGCAGTTTTCCAGAAACGGCCCCGGTCCACTCGGAAGTGGAAATGAGCCGCGTCGCCCTTTGGGTTGTCCGTCACATGTCACGGGGGTATTCGGGCAACTAAACGGACTGGGAGGCGATACGGAACACGGCTTCGACCAGCTGTCTTGTTCCAGAAACCCTTGGAAGGGGGGGTTCTGGGGACATCTGGGTGGGTGGTCACGGAAACCAGGTTGCAACGCTTTGCTCTGGAATCGCGGGGGAGACGTGTCCGAGGCGGACCGCAGACAACAGACACCCGCCTGGAGTGGGCAAAGGGCAAAGGTCCCAGGTCCAGGGCGAGAGTGAGCACCGGCACTGGCAGAGGGCAACCGGTGTGGGGGCACGTCGGCCTGGCGACCAAGGTCAACAGCACCAGCGATGTGTAGAGACAGCCCCCCCTCCCCCCAGTGCGACTCCCTGAGAAGGACATGTCGCCTTTCCTCCCAAGGGTGTGAACCCCCATCCCACATGAGGGACACCCCCGGCTGGCTCACGGCCACCTTGCCGTTTTCCCTGGGTCTGTGACTGCGCTCACCCGGGGTGTGACACAGGGCTCCACGGGGTCTCCGAGAGTCACCAGCCACAGGAAACAAAAGGCTCGTTAGAGCTGATTTTCGACAGACACCCCTTCCCCGCCAACTTCCTCTCCGGAAGCGGACCTCCCTGTGGATTGGGAGCCACACTGTGTGCCTTTGAGAAACGCCCCTCGGAGGGACCCCACAGGCAACCCGGGCTCCCCCTCCAGTTTCTAAGCACGTCATACCCTTTCTCCACGCGTGCCAAAAGCCCGGGGCACTTGGAGGCGAAACTATTTACATTCACGGCAGAACCTCCTTCGCTGCCATTGCCTTGGGTCCTGGGGGTGCACACTGCCGACTCTTGGCTGTTTTCATAAATCCCAGATTTCACGGGTGACAGTAGTCACAAAACAGAAAGAAAAGAAGTAAGAGAAATGTCATAATGGAAGCTTGGACGTGCCTGCGAGTCCCTGGACACAGAGGGAACAATGCACCTGAGGCGCTGCGGCCACCGGGCATGAGGGGCGGTAGACAGGTGAGAAATCAGGAGGCCCGTCCTTGAGGGACTTTTCTCCGGACCCTGGGCCAGCCGGCTGGCTCCTCCGGGCCACGGTTCCATGACCGATGAGAAAGGCAACTCGACTATCCGGGCTTTCTCCTCCAGTTTGCTTGGGAGCGAAATAAGAAGCGGGGAGGAAAGATTTCACAAAGTCAGAAGTGTCACGGAGGTCACTGTCATCACCGCCCTGGTGTGACGCGCGTCCCCGTGACTCACCGTGTGCGTGCCCAGACGTGCGCAGGCGGCACGGCTCCGGAGCACCTGGCACTCCTGGGGGCGGACGCAGAACCGCTGTGCCCCCGCAGGAAGGGAGCTGCCTGTTCCCAGGCGGGACCACCCCAAAGGGCAACCTCTTCCCGAGAGCTGGCTGCCAAAAGATTCTCACAAAAATTGTAATTTGGGCGTCACCACGGGTGGCCCGGGAGCCTCATGCTCGGTTCCCCTGCCGGGAGAGGAAGTACCCACCAGCCCCGGTACCCACAAATGCCAGAAAAATCGATGCTGCCACCACCGCGTTCCAGCTTCAGAGCTCCACACTGGGGCCGAGAGCACAGATACCCGCCGACCCTGTCGGTGGGTCCTGGACCGCCTCGCTGGCTGCCTGGTGTGGGCCCCGTGTCCTTTCTGCTCAGGCGGCACAGGGTGCGGGGAGGCGGGAGCCCTTGCTCACGGTGCCTCCAGGAGTCAGCAGCCCTCGCGGGGCAGACGAGGCTCCCAGACCGTCAGGCATCCACAGCTGTCTGGGCGATTAGTGTTGTCACTTGGCTAATTCTGCGTTAATCTGGGGAGGCGATGACATCCCAGGACCTGTCAGTTGTGAGTGTCACGCAGCTCACTCAGTAGCGCGAGCTCCGTATAAATGACCTCCCCCTGCATTTTCTGGTGTCGGTCCGCTTCCGATGCCCCCTGTTTGCTGGCCGGGAAAGCCTCGCCTTGGAAGGTAAACACTTTGAATAAAGCCACAGAGCTAATAACTGACATTTCCAGGCTCGCAGCCAAGCCGACACCAACCCGAGACTTTTACTGATTTTGTCAGCTCCCTGGCATCTGGGGAATGAAATTCTCTGCCCCAGATGAAGCACTGAATAAATATTTTTGCACTGACTCATCAGAAGGGGGGCGAGGGTGGGAGCGAGGGGCCTGTGAAAAGGAGCCCACACCCGGGAAACCAGCACCCCCATAAAGCCCTGAACACACCCATCACCGCCCAAAGTCTCCTGCTTTCACGATCGTTATTGTAAGGATGTTTAACCTAAGACCCACCTTCTTAGCCAATTTGAAGTATACGAGCCAGTTCTGCTCATTACAGGCTCAGTGCTGCATGGTAGACCTCTCAGGCTGTGCCCTCTGACCAGCACCGCCCACGTCCCCCACCCCCGGCCCCTGGCGCCCCCTTCCGCCCTCTGCTTCTGCGATTCCGACTATGTGGGATTCTCCAGCTGCGTGGGATCACGCAGGGTTTGTCTCTCTGTGTCTGTGCTCTCTCCTTAGCTGGCGGCGTCACAAGTGGTAGGGCCTCTTTATTTTTAGGGCTGAATAATACTCCACTGCACATACCCCCCCCCCTTCTTTGCTCCCCTGTCAGATGGACACAGAGGTGGTCTCTGGGTCATTTGGCGTTACTGTGGAGAGCACAGTCTCAGTGGGGTAGCTCCAGATGATGATGGTGGGAAGAGTGTGGCCTCGGGGACGGCAGCCTCTCTTGATGAATCTTGACGTAAAGGATCGTGGCCGTGGCCACGGGGAGAAGAAGCCGGAGAGGCAGGTGCACTCCGGGAAGGTTCCCTTATGACTGTTTTGAAAGGTGGGAGCGTCTCTGTGTAACCATGGGAACGGCAGCACATGATGTGAGAGAGGGTGGGACCTGGCCACGGTGAAGTCCTTGAGGAGACAGGCGGGGAGACCACACCCCGAACTCGCCTCCCAGGAAACGCCGGGCGGGCGGAGGAGACTCGCCCCTGCTCGGGGACCGGGGTCGGCTCCGATCCACTGTAGGGCATTTCCCATGCAGGGCGCTCCTCTGGCTCCACTTTGTGAATATTTTCTGCCCTTCGGCACCTCCTGAAAGCTTTGCAGGACATTGCCCTTCTGTCTGCAGGGATTCCTGGGCTTTGTAGTCACGGCTCCCCTTTTCTGAGCCGACCCTTCCTTCCGTTTTCCTACGGTCCTCCCTTCCCCCACACTGGCGAGGGGCGTTGGCAACGGCAGGCTGGGGGGCGGGGCTTCTCCCCACGCCGCCCCTTAACATCTGGTTGTTATTCCCACTCCGCCTTTCCTTTTCCGGCACACGGTTTGGCCGCCACGCGTGTCAGGCTCCGGGGACCGTGTCTGGCATCTTCTAAGGAACACGAGTGGCCCCCGATTGGCCGGGCCTGGCTGCGGCAGACCCAGAATAGCACCCGGAGCCTGTGCGCCTCCTGCCCAACCCGGCTCAGGTGTCGCGTCCTCTCCTGAGGGCCCCTGACTGTCCCAGACAAGGTGACACGCTCCCGCCGTTGTTTGCTCCGAGGTGACCTTGTAATTCTCCTGCAGGAGATCCGTGCTTCCACAGTGGCCCATACCGACCACCCTGAGTCACAATTACACGTGAGAAACAAGGTGTCAGCATGAGAGTCTCTTCGGGCTGGACCGAGGGCCCAAACGCTGAGAATGACAGACACAGTCACCACACTTTGAAGATAGCAGCCAGGTGACCTCGCAGGAAGAGCCCGAGGAGGGGACTGGAATGGATGATTCCGATGTCCGCTAGTTTCCTGCCCGCAGCTGTGGAAGAGGCGGAGGTGGAAGAGAGAGCAAGGGGGCAGTGCTCTGGGGAGGGTTTTCAGCGCGAGGGGGCACCTCCCAGGACCCGGCCTCTCTGTGCCTGCCCCGTGGGGTGGGGACTGGGTGTTTTATTCCAGAAAACCCACAGGAGGCACCACGAGGGGCCACAGGAGTGTGCAGACCCCACGGCCTGGGTGCTGATGTCCCCCTCGTGGGCTCAGAGGCAGGAGGACGTGGCCGGGCTCCACGGTGGGTGGGCAGGTGACCTGTCTTCCGAGCGTTCCCGGGTGGGAGAGAGCTGGGGGCTGCCGTCACGTGGGTGCCTTCTCAGGGGGCTCCCCCCACAGGGGAGCAGGGTCCCTAGAGAGAGGCGGTCAGCAGGGGCTCGGGCGCATCGGGGGAGCGAGGGTGAGGGGCCCACTTGGGGACAAGAAGAGGTGACATGGGGCCTTCCGCTTGAATGAAGGACCTTGAAGCACAACACAGATGCACACAGAGAGACGGAGAGACACACAGACACGGAGAGATGGAGAGACGAGAGAGATCCCTACCACGGAACAAACAAAAAATAGAAGGCTTAGTTCTTCACGCAACCAGCGCGCCACCACCAGCTCCGCCCCAGACCCTCTCTCCGGGCGCTCCTTCCCTGCGCCCAGCCTCCGGACGGTCAGCAGTGGAAGCCGGTGCGTGGGGGTGGCCCGGAGTGAGGGCACCGCCGGAACCGACCACAGTCTCACTTGGCCGAGGGACGGGGTGGCAGGTCCCCTCTCCCACAGTCTCGGCTTCTGTTCTCTTCCTGCCCATGGGCCCCCCGGCCTCTGGACCCCACCGAAGCTCACGTCTAGGGTGCACCTTTCCTGGGCCGCACTCTCTTGGGTCGGAGTGGTGGTCGGCAGCAGGGTGTGCGGGGAAGGGGGCCGAGCTCTGGTCCAGGTCGGGAATCTGGGGCTGGGGTCTTAGGTGGGCTGCCCGCGGGGCCACAGGCATAGACCTGTTGGACGATGGCCCGTGCCAGGCTGTGACTCAGACACAGAGGCCGGTGCCCGAGGAGAGAGACCGTTGTGTGGAACGGGTGCGGGATGTGACCGTTTTATTCATTCACCCACACAGTTCACTTGCACTTGAACCTGATTCATTGTGACTGATGGGATGCTGGGGGGTGGATTGCAAACGTCAGCATGCATAGGCCTCACCCGGGAGCTCACTCAATATCCAGATTCTCGGGGCTCCTACTCAGTGGAGCGATTTGAGAGTTGGGGCGGGCCCTGAGGATGCGCATTGTAACAAGTGTCCCAGGGGACAGGACACAGGGTCCCCAGACCACTGGTCACGTGACCGCGCTCTGGCCAATTCCCATTGTGCTCAAAGCCGACCTCGGGCTTTGTCCCCTTTTGGGTTTCTCCCTCCAGGAGTCACGTGATTAACACAGAGCCTGTGGGTCAGCCAGTCGGGCGGGGTGGGGGACCGGCACGGCAGCGGGCCATTTCAGCCTGCAGAGAGCTGGGTGGGCCCCTGGGGCCGGTGGGCAGGATGAGTCGCCCTCCCCCTCACTCAGTGTTTGCCCACACGGAAGACTGGCCCCGCCCCCGGGGACGATGCTGAGAAATGGCTCCTCGCCGGGGACGGCCCCCGGCGGCCTTTCTGGGACACGGGGGTTGGGAGGCGGGACGGCGTGGGTTGTCATTTGTTTTTGCGTTACCGCTGGGTGACCCAAATGCGGCTGTTTTCTTGTCATGAGCCGCCTCGGAAGCGTGGGCTGCTCTGTCATCAGCGTCACACAGGGAAGCGGGGGGTGTAGGCGGTCCCTCCGCAAAACAACTTCTCCCGAGGCTGCTGCCCTCTCGGTGCACGGCCGTGGGCAGAAGCAGACACGTCAGCCCAGAGGGCGCTGCGTGCGGATCCCCTGGGCCCGGACGGCGGCGCAGGTGGGGCAGGAGAACACCCAGGCTCCTCTCTGTTTTCGCCGGAGGAGGCGGCATTTCCGACAGGTGGGGTTGGGGGGGGGGGGGACAAAAACCAGGCCCCCGTGGGAAGTGCACTTCTTAGGGGCACCAGTTGTCCTTCGGGCACTTACTGGGGGGCTGGGGGGGGGGCGTGGCGTGAATGCCGGATCTGCAGGCCAGGAAGGGGCTCTCTAGTTGGTGCCGACGTGGTTTGCGTTGTGGTTTCTCAAGCGGTGGAACTTTCCAGATGACGTATAGTGTGATCTCGCCCTTGTGGACAGCAACGCTCTTGTTCTCTACGGCCTCACAGGCAGCACACAGCGGGACTGAAGCTGTGCATTCAGGGTCACGAGCATTGTGGCTAAAGGGCTTCTTCATTCACTCATTCATTCATTCATCCGTCCATCCATCCATCCATCCATCCATTCATAAATACATGTATTTGTAACAGCTCCGTGCCATATACTGTTCCGAGCGCTGGGAGTAGATCGGTGGACCAAGCTGGCACTTCTGCACCCACCCACGCGGCTTACGTCCTGATGAGGCCCCTACTTTGGCTCCTTGATAAACCGGAGTAGGCAGGACTTTGCAAAATCGGGTGGAACCCTGTGCATCTGAGTCTCCTCAGCTGGCAAACAGTTTATCGTGCTGTTAGCACTTCCCGAACTTTCCTCACCGTGCCAGCCACCAGGCAGGCTGCGGAGGCAGCAGTGGCCAGGGAGGCCCTGCCGCGGGCGGCCCGGACCAGCCTCGTCCGGCAGAAACGCCCCAGGAACCCTGCATGGCGTCTCTGATGTCCCAGCGGCCGGCTTCACAATGAACGTCGATGCGAACGCAATTCCAGTGTCTTTAATTTACTCCTGCGCGTTCAAAAGGACATCATCCCCACGTGTAATCAATATAAACATAGTCATGAGATGCTCTACCTTGTTTTCTTTGTACCGAGTCTTCAGAGCCTGGTGTGTATGGACATCAGAGCACAGCGTGGTCCGGAGTTTTGGGCGCTCAGCAGCACCCGCGGCCACCTTGCTGGACAGCACGGGTCTGCTCGGAGCCCTCGGACTGTGCGTTTCCCAGGTGGACCGGGCGAGTCTCGCGACTGAGCCAGCGTGGGGAAGGCCAGGTGACCCTGGTCTGGGAGAGTGTCAGGGAGCAGGGGACACAGCGATGGGTCTGCCCTTCATATTGTCAGGACATCAGATTCCAGACTTATCCTCTCTCCCCCTCCCCCCAGCTTCTGTGTGTTGTGAGCTGACACTCAGGGCATTGGAGAATGGCACAGCGGTGCCCTGGCTGGTGTGGCTCACTTGGCTGGAGCGTCTTCTACACCAGAAGGTTGTGGGTTCGATTTCCAGTCAGGGCACACACCTAGGTTGTGGGTTCGATCCCCAGTTGGGGCGCCCACGAGAGACAACCGATCTCACACTGATGTTTCTCTCTCTCTCTCTACAATCAGTACACACACCCTTGGGGGAGGACTAAAAAATAAAAATATGAAAGAATGACAAGATGGTGCTGCTATGAAGAAGAGACTGGTGGATGATCAAGGGGGTAGGCGGCTGTCTTAGGAGGATCATTGAAAAAAAAAACGTAACTCTTTCAGCTAGAAAATAAGGCTGGAAGACAAGCTTGATCAAAGGCTGCACAGTTATGAAACAAAGCGGGGGGTGGACGTGAAATCCAGAAAGAACAGAACGACAGGGCTGCTGAGACGGCTGGAACCAGCGAGCTCTGGGACGAATGCGGAGAAAACAGCGCTTCTGCCGGCTGCCGAGGCGGGAGTTAGAGAGCTTGTCCCGGGCGGTCCCGCAAAGGGGACAGTGCAGACGGAGTCCAGCAGCGACACGGCCTCCGACACCACGCCGAGCCCTGCCCTTCCTCCGCAGCACGCACTCAGTCCGGTTTCCAAGGGGGCACTGGCCATCTGCCCGCCCGCCCGCCCGCACACCTGTCCGGGGCACTCCGTCTGGGGCTGATGGGCTTGAATGTGGCCGGCCACCTCGGTGTCCTCCCTGACGTCAGGGGCCCTGACACTGCGAGGCGGCAGGCAGCCCTCGGGAGCCCTGCTAACACCCGCACTGGGGCTGCCGCCCCCTGCCCCCAGGGTGTGCCTCGGGTCTGCTTTGGAATGAGACGGAGGCCGTGCCCTGGGGGAGGGCGTGCTGTCTTCCCCGAGGTGCCCGGGGTGCCTGGGGCTCTCACACAGCCTGAGTCACGGGCGGAGACCTGACTCCCTGAGCTGCTTCTTGTGGGCCCCATCACACTGTAGACCTGGGTGCCCCGGGGTGGACAGCAGCAGAGACTGGCCTCGGAGTCTCCCAGATGCCCCTGCCCTTCGAGGCCCCCTTCATGCCCACCACACAATGTCCTCTGAAGCTCTGAGAAGGGAGCCCCCTCTCACGGGGTGGTCGCCAGGGGAACCAGCAAATGTGCCCGTGGAGGCAGACACAGGTGGCAAGAGGCACTTCTGTCCCTCACCGCCCCTCGCCCCCCGGAGGCTGGCTCTAGGGGCCGCAGGAGTCTGGCGGTGCCCGGCGGAGGTGGTCAGCAGGGACCCACCCGTGGAACACGGCGTGGTCAGGTGCGGGGACAGCAGCGTAGGGGGCCGGGGACCTCCATGCTCCTTCGGCTCAGGCACCAACTAGCCCCTAGCCCTTCACCAGCAAGCCTTCTCATCCGTGGCGCAGGCATGATCGTCCTGTCCCCGGGGTGCCCGGGAGCAGCGCGGCGCAGAGGCGGGGTCTCGGGCCTGTCCGGTGCCCGTGTAGGTCAAAGCACGTCCTTCCGCCCTCCGCGGCCTCCTCCCAGCCCCGCTCCTGGTCTCTCCCAGTCCCACCCGCTTCCGTCACGCACTCAGCCTTGTGCCCGCGGTCACGAGTGTGCACGGGACGTGCCCTGGGGCTCACACCTGCTGCTCCTCCCCGCTGGACCGCGGACCTTTCTGATGCCCAGGCTGCAGCCCCTGCGAGCAGCGCCCCCTACAGGTGGGTGGGAGAGGCCGCAGGAGACAGCGTCAGGCCGACGAAAGCAGTGGGTGCGACAAGGTTCGGATTACCGACTTCGAAGGCGCAGGAAATGCCAACTAAGATGACAAAAGGGTTGAAAACAAAGGAATGCAAAAAGGCATATAACACGCTATGAAATGAACGAATCAATCAAAGAAAGATTTGATTAGCTGGATGCCACAGAAATGCAAAACTTCTGCTCTCCAAAAGACACCATTAAACCAGAAATACAAGCCGCAGCTGGGAGAAAATATTTGCAAATCATGGATCTTATAAAAGTATAATTACCAGACAAACCAACC
The DNA here is from genome assembly GCF_004126475.2 of Phyllostomus discolor. Classification (NCBI taxonomy): domain Eukaryota; kingdom Metazoa; phylum Chordata; class Mammalia; order Chiroptera; family Phyllostomidae; genus Phyllostomus; species Phyllostomus discolor. Next base: position 93,257,764 of record NC_040912.2, read on the forward strand.
ATGTCACTGCTAAACTATGTATATACCAAGAGAAATAAAAAATATATATCTCCACACAAAACTTTGGGTCTGAATGTTGATAACAGCATTCAATAATAGCCTAAAACTGGAAACCACCCAGATGTCCATCAACTAGTGAATGATAATAAAATGTAACGTATCTGTATTAATAGCTAAGTCTATCCATCTGTCTGTCTATCTGTACCCTGCGTTTATCTGTCTGTCTACCTACCTACCTACACATGGGGCGGGGGGGGGGGCAGTAAGAGTTCCAACAGGTTCTCATGAACTTCCTGGGGCTTTTGCAGCCACTGGAGGCGGACACCCTACACTGAGTGACAGGGCAAGTGTTTCCAAAGCGAGTTAAACTGCCGCCGTGTCCTGCTTCATTTCCCCCGAAAGCAGGGCCTCTCTTGGGCAATTGTCGTAAAGAGACTAAATGTGCTCGTTGTATGCCCCGCCAAGGTAATCTTTCCACGATGCGAGGTACCCAGGCCTTCACCGCAGTGCAGTGGAATTAAGAGCAATCTCCAAATTAAACTCTGTTCTGTGGACTACGGTCTCCTCTTACGAATCTTTTGACTGAATAACTGAGTTTACGTTAGAAAAATAAGAGAAACTCCGACGACTATTTATCAGGCATCCCTCCAAGGGCCTTGGGCTATTGTCCTAAAAGTGCTGTCTCAGCGATGAGGGTGTGTTTTTTAAAAAACCGGAAATGCATATTGGCTGCCCCCCAGGATTTAATGTTAACTGTTACGTGCTTTTCATTCAATGTCTGTGCCAATGAGCTGTGGGCAGGGAGACACCTGGTGCGTATGTCCTGTTTGCTCTCATGAGAAGACCCCCACACAGACAGGGGGCTTCACAGAGGAGGGGCCCAGAGGCCAGCTGCCGTCCGGGTGGCCGTCCAAAGCCCGACCTGGATCCACGGAAGGAGAGTCTGAGAAACACGATGGGACTTGACAACTGTGACCCAGTAGGACCGGTAAACCCAGACAGGCACGTTGCTACAAAGCATGGCACGTCACCGTGTGGAACTTCTCCGAGAAAGAATCTTTTCAGAGTCCAAGATCTCCAGCACCTTCATGTTACAAACAAGACCGAGATGCAGGACCACCTGCGTAGGCTCACAGAGCCCTAGGTCTCCTGCCCTTCTGTCGGCACCCTCTGACCCGGCGGGAACACATCATGAGCTCTTGTCCCTGGGTCCCTGGGAGACTTGGCCTCTGGGATCCGCCCTGGCTGCAGACGAGCTCGGAGTGGAGCCATGGTCCCTCCACCGGGCGGGGTCTTCAGTGATCTCGGAGTCAGGCCTGGGCCCTGCCTGGTCTTTAGAAAACACCGGAGCAGAAACATAAGGCATACATGATCAGGAGAATGCAAAGGAAACCATAATGAGATAGCACCTCACACCTGTGAGCTCAGGCGTTCTTCTAAAACCAAAAGGTGACCAGTGTTGGCGAGGATGTCGGGGAGAAGGGAGCCCTGGCACTCTGTCAGGGGGATTGTCTGTTGGTGTGGTTGTGATGAAACACAGTGTGGAGGTCCCTCAAGAAATGACCAGTAGAACTACCACGTGACCCAGCTTTCCCTCTTCTGAGTGTTTATCCGAAGGGAATGAAATCAGGATGCAAACGGTTGTCTGTTCTTGCACATTAATTGCTGCCTCGTTCACAATAGCCGAGCGTGACCGTGACCGAAATGTCCAGCTGATACGGACTCCGGCCCTCGGGGTCCCTGTGTTGTGGACGCTGCGAACAAATTCACACGGACTGCAGAGTCCTGTGGAGACAAAGGGACAGCACGGCCACTCTCTGACAGAGAGAGTACCCCGACCCCTGCCGCACAGGCCTTTATTGCTTTCCTGGGCACATTACATCGAGGATGGTCCTCATTTCCTAGCACAGGTTCGCTTTAGGTGGTTACTTTTTACAGAAAACAAAGGAGAGGATGTTGCTAATCACATCAGAGAAGAAGGATGTTTGCAAATGCAAACGGGAAAGTGGATGAACTGGTTACACTGGTCCTTGGGAGGTTTAGCGTAGACTTTAGGAGGTTACTTTAAGGATGTGCAGTAAACATGTGCTGCCTCAATTCAGGGTGAGGGGGTTCTAGCAAAAGCAAGACTCACAGCTGCCCAGGTGCAATGCAGGTCTGATTCCCCACGGGAGAGCTGATCTGTGGGCGTGAGTCCCATGTGCCGACCTCAGTCCCCATCGGTTTTCCCAATCAGGGGCTGGACTACATTCCCCACACCACACGGAACGGCCCCCTATATCCAACAGGAGGTGGGTGGGTAAAGAAGGGAATCCTACCACTTGGGACAGCATGGGTGGACCCGGAGGACAGTGTGCTGAGTGAAATAAGCCAGACACAGAAGGACAGATGCTCAGCGGTCTCGCCTGTATCTGGAATCCGATACAGTCAAACTCATGGAGGCAGAGGGCGGATGCTGGGTGCTGGAGGCTGGGGGAGGGTGCTACGGGAGATGTCGGACCGAGGGGCAGGGGTGCAAAGTTTGGCTTGTGCAGCATGAGTAAGTTCTGGGGATCTAACGTGCAGCCCGGTGAATGTAGTCTTTTGCCCTGAATACTTGACATTTGCTAGGGGGCGAAACTGGATGGAACCCCGTGAGCAGGCAGATGAGTTAAACAGCTGGATCGTGACGGCCAGCTCACCGTTGACTCGTGTATCAAATCATCACACCGTACACCTTAAATGTGCACAATAAAAAAGAAGAGGAAACACAAGATGAGACTTCTGCTCTCACAGCGTTTATGGAGAAAGAAGGGAACAGGCTAAAGTGACGTAATTTGAGAGACAAACAAGGCCCACGGCAGGATGGCCTCGGCTAGAGGGACCACTGGGAGCTGGGTGCGCCATCTTTGTGGGGGGCCGTAAAATCTGAAGCGCATCTTGAAGAATTAGTGTTCAATTCTAAACGCTGTCTTTATTTCAGAGAGACATGCAGATAAACACATCCATGGAGGGGAAGTTGGAAATGACAGAAAAGATCTGAGAAGGCAAACATTTCTCCTAACCCCTTGAGCTGTAGGTACCAATACTACAAGGATAAACTTGAGGAACTTGTATCTTCCCCACTATCCTAGTTCATTTCTCGTCTCTTCACTCGAATTTATACTCCATCTGGTACTAAATCGGTTTTAAGTCATCCTAAAGATGTTCAGAAAGGGAGGATACAAAACATTTTAAAATTACAATAATTCTCTCATGGACCGGTAAAAACCCTTTGACCTCTGTTAATCGATTGGATTCTTCATCCTTATCCCCAAGGCGAAGGGAAAGCATTGATCTCCATTGCTGCTACTCGCCGGAGGCAAACTTTCTGCTCTATCCATCAAGCTTTCTCCCGTTATTGAATTCAGATAGGGTGGGGAGAGCACAATAGACGAAGCATTCAAATACGGGTTTTAGAAACATATGTGTAGGCTGTTCCAAGGCGGAGGGGCATCACCACTCAATTATCTTAGTAGCTGGCAAAACAGATTTTTACTAGGCTGTGATACAGCCTGAGCTCACGGAAACCTATTGTCCCAGCGTCCTCTAGCAAAAGAACATAAAAAAAAAAAAAACCTATTAGACCGTGGGGATTAGATGGCCGGGCTCCAATATCAGACGTCTCAGGCCGGCCGTCTGTGGCGGGGATGACCATCCACTCCTGTCTGAATTCTCTAGCATGCGTCTGCGGCTCCGAAATTTGCTGCGGCTTCGAAATTCATTATCATAAGAGACTCACGTTCCTCCCCACCCCCCAGTCATGGCTGAGGACCCGCTGCCATGCTGATGCGTGGAATTTAAATTCAGGGAGAGCTCCAGCAGGCCTCAGGGTACCTGCAAGCCTTAAAAAAAAATCTCTGCTTTTCAGGCCCAAATAGTCATTTCCAGGGGATGGGACACGGGGAGCCAGACCATCCAACCCGTGCCCCGGGAGACCTAGGGATGCGTTCACACGTCCGTGCAAATATGTTTGCTCATTTTCCTGATGGACTTGGAATGAAATTGGTGGATCACAGAATAAGTCACAAGATGTATCACCAGCCAGTCTACTATCAATAAATTAACCTGGAAGTACCGTTATTGATCCTCATCCTCTCGGCTGTTACAGCAAATCCGATTTGGGCCATGTAATTTCCATGCATCTGAGGCTGAGCAGATTAATTTCCCCCGAATTGGCTTTGAACTTTAAAATATGACTTACTGTTCCCAATACCTTCGTCTGGGAGGGACAACCAAGTGATGACTTTTCTGAAAGATTATTTTCTCATCTCCTGAACTCCAGATTAAAGGAACCCAGGGCAGGCAGCTGCCCAGAGGGTCTCAACAGGGTGGGGACATGGAGTGACCGTTGGAAGTCCCCTGCTGGGGCTGACCCCCCCCTCCTCAGGGGAGCCAGAAAGACATTCCATGGGGAGTCCCTTCTGAGGTGTCTTTCCTTGTCTGTCTCCTCATTGGCTGTCGTCCTGAGAAACAAACTGACGGCCACCACCCAGAACTGTGGGCGCCGGCGGGCATCTGGTCCTTCACCCAGGGTGACCGGTCCTGCGGACTCCATTTGTCCCCCAGCTTCCCGTGCTGCGGGACTCCCAGTGCATCACCTGTTCCCGGGGGTGGGGGGTGGGGCTTCAGGGCCGGACTTCCTGCTGGGGAAAGTGAAAAAGGCCCGTGAACCAGGGCAGCTCTGGGGTTGGGGCCAAGTGTCCGTCTGACAGATGGACTTTGTGGGTAGATGTCTGTACACCAGCCAAATCCCAAAACCGCTTTCAAAAATCGCTTCCAAAATGTAAAATGATATCTTGACATACCTGAAAGCTGAATAAAAGTTCTTTATACTGTTTTATTAAATAAAAACAGGCAGAATCGCGGTGTCTGGAATCTCTGTGCTTCTTCAGGTTCTAGAGATCCTGGAATGAGTTCAGATAAACAGAGTATGGTCTCGGTTCTATTATTTTTTTAATTTAAAAATAGACAACTATGTCAGCCAGACACATTGATTAAATACTTATTTTTTGGCCTCCATGTGTACTCGATTCTCCGAAAAGTAGTTCTCCCAAGACAAGCCACGTCCGATTCTCGGGAAGGCTGTCCGACTCGGATGCCGTAAGCCACTGGCCTCCGCTTTACTCCATCCCGCTGCGGGGGACACCTCATCAATTCGGAGTGTGCAGAAGGGCTCACGGGCGCGGGCAACGGTGCGGCGATGGCAGGCGGTGGGTGTAGGGGGCGTGTAAGAGGACTACATGGCAGTGGGGAAAATACAGTAAACATTTAAAAATAAATAAATAAAGAAAAGACTGTGGAGACGGTCCAAAGAGCAAACACAAACCTTCAAAGTTAATTTGGGTTCACGACGGGTGATTTCCTCATTGGCTCTCTCGGGGCCCTCGCTTCCGAAGCACCAGGGCCTGGTGCCGAGCGTGCTGTTTTCAGCTGGGACAAGCCACTGAAGGCCATGAGAGCCCGGCCATTTCTGTCGTTTCAGGTGCTGAGAGTTTCTGAGTGCAGAGACTCCCGCCTGACTGGGAACAGCGGGCCATCCAGATTTCAAGGGTTCGGCCCTGGCTGGTGCGGCTCAGTGGGTTGAGCACTGGCCAGCAAACCAAAGGGTCGCCAGTTTGATTCCCAGGCAGGGCACAGGCCTGGGTTGCAGGCCGGGTCCCCAGGAGGGGGTGCACGAGAGGCAACCACACATTGATGTTTCTCTCCCTCTCTTTCTCCTTCCCTTCCCCTCTCTCTAAAAATAAATAAATAAAATCTTTTAAAAAAGATTTCAAGGGGTCATTTGCCAGAGACACGTTGACGCCATCGCCGACACTGAAGGTTGATTACTGTGCAGCACTTCCGGGGGGACCGTGCTGGTCTGTGGTTAGGCCGATGACAGGGGGTGCCACCGTGTTCAAGTTTTTTGTTTTTCTATTCAATGTCAGGTTTCTCTCAAAAACCTCTGTAGTTCACCACCATGACCAAGACAGGGAAGCAACCTAGGTGTCCGTCGGTAGACGAATGGATAAAGAAGTTGGGCACATACGTTCAATGGAATATTACTCAGCCATGAAAAAGAATAAAATGGTGTCATTTGCGACAGCACGGAGGGACCTACAGGGTATCCCACTAAGTGAGAGAAGTCTGTCAGAGAAAGAAAGACAAACCCCACAGGGTTGCTCTTACATGTGGAATCTAAAATAAAACATCAGAAAACAAATGAGTAAAGAACAGAAAACAGAAACAGACACATAGATGCAGAGAGCCAGCTGATGGTGGCCGCAGGGGAGGGGAGGGGGTGGGGCTGGGCGAACAAAAGAAAATTCTGCAGTTGTTATTCTTCTTCGCTCTGCCCAGTCCCTGCCCACCCCCACCCATGAGTCCCAACATTTTATCCATCAGAACAGAAGCAGCCACAGTTTACTTCACTTGGTAAAACACTGTTTTTACAAGGTCTCTCGGCTCTACCAGTTTGTGACGCCACCCCAAAACTGAATGATTGGCTGTGTGATGTTTCCTTGTGGACGAAATCCGCAGGAGGGTCAGCACCCGGGAAGCTGGCTCGGCTTGGACGGCACGAGCTCCCGGAAGTTTCCCTTCAGTTCCTGACGCAGGAAAGTGGCCCCAGGAACCCAGTGCGTGGAGCTGAGGTCCTCCCGGGGCATCTGAAGGCAGCGGCGAGGGACGGCTGCCCTGCAGCCTTGGAACAGCCCCTCGGATCCCATGGAGTCAGACCACGGACGGCCACGACTCGGTGTCCCTTCCCCGCCCAGGGAGTGTTGGAGGGGAGCACGAGCCCGTCTCGTTTAGAAGGACAGTCGTCTCACCGGGACGGAAGCTGCTCTGCAGCGCGATGTGAGATGCACCTTCTGCAACCATTCCATCACCCGGGGGGGGGGGGCCGCCGGGTCTTCCTGAAATAACCATCAGGTGTGAGGGGCTGCTGACTCGCTTCGGGGGGGTGTTACTTGTTCTGACCCCGCCCCCCAGCCTCGGAGCCCCAAACCCAGGCCCGCCTCCCTGACACAGACCCTGTGCTTGCCGGCTGGAATCCATCTGAACTGCTGTTGTTCCCCACCCCCTGCTGGGACACCTGCCTCTCCCTGGCTTTCCGCGTGTGGTCTCTGCCTCCTTGCACCCCACCGCCGCACGGGGTCCCTTCCTCTGTGCCGACCCTGCAGCTCCACCCTGGGGGGTGACCGCCCACTGCCCCCCGGCCTGCGGCTGCCCCCGCCTGGCTCCCTGCCATCCTCCGTCGTAAATCTGGATGGAGATCTTGCCTTTCTGTCCCCAGGAGCCCGAATCCATCCGGGCAAACGTGTTTCCTGCTCCCCGCATGTGCGGCGGAAGGCCGGTGTAGTGTGAGGTAATGGTGGGTAGATGAGGGGTTAATAATTAATGCGAAGCGTTTGAGGATTGTTTTTTGGATGATGACACAGGACACTTAAAACCTACTGTTCTCAGATGCTGTTCCGATGAGCTAGTGAGTTTATGTTCTGTTGAGAACGTTGGGTCCCCGCTCCTGGTTCCTCTCCGCCCCCTGCCCCCTCCCCTCTCTGGTCCCTGCTACTCAGGGTCACGGGCAGGCCAGGCAGGCCATGGGCTCTGGAACAGGACGGCCTGAGTCTGGACCTCGGGGTCCCTGGGTGACTCCGGGCCCACAATGGACCCTGTGCCGCGGTTCCTGACCCCGCGGCCTGGGCGACTGTGAGAATTCACCAGGACGACCTGTGCAAAGCCCTGAGCCGGGACCCAGGGCGTACAAAGCCCCCCCATGAGTGTGACTCGCTGTCCCCATTATTCCGCAGGACGCTACTTTCTTTGTCCTTCCTTTATCACTGCAGCAAAGACAGAACCTCCCCCCGCCCCCACCTCGCTGAGTCGAGGCGCGGTGGGTGACGGGATTGCACACAGACAGGGTCGCGCTGCAAAGTGTCCGTCGTTCACGGGGTCGTTTGCTGTTAGCATCGAGTGCCAAGGTTCCTCGTTTCTCCTGCGCCCCTGCCCCGAAGCAGAGGCACGTCCTCTCCCACCGGTTTCGTGAGGTTGAGGAGCGTGGTGCAGTGCGTCAGCGTTTGTATGCCTTCCAGCGTGGTCACGCCGTCAGCCCCGGTGACCACCCGCCGCAGCGCGGACTCACCGCTGCGTCACGGGTACATCCCCTCCGCCTGTTCCACGCCCCGAGCCCTGCCGAGCCCCGCCCCGCCGGCAGGCGTCCCTCCCGCTTCTGCTGCTGCAGGGCCCTTCTCGTCTGTTTTGTTCATCTGCTTTGCTCTTTGTTTCGATGCCGCGTAGACCTGAAACGACCTGGTGTTGTTCTCTCTCTGTCCGACTTGCTCACTTAGAACAGCCCTCTCTGTGCCTATCCGTGGTGCTGCGACGGTACGATTTCATCCTTTCTTACTGCCGCGGAATGTCTCAACTCTACGTATATGCATGTACGTACGTATGTATCTCTATACCTCACATCTTCTGTATCTGTTTGTTTCTTGGTGGGCGCGTGGGTTGCCTCCGTGGCTTGGCTATGCGAAGTAATGCTGCAGAGAACACACATTCCTTCAGATCGTGTGCTCGTTGTCCCCTGAGCTCCTCGTTACAGGTGCATGCAGAGGGCCAGAGCAACCATCAGTGGGTGTCGGCTGCTGGGGACTTTCTCGGGGGGGGGGGGGGGGCGGGTGACGGACCTGTTCTCAAACTGAGCTGTGGCGATCCTGGCCCAGCTCCGTGAGTTTCCCGGAAGGCGTGGGATGGCTTGGGGCTGGGCTGCCGCGGGGCGGGGCTGCACCCCAGGGAAGCGGTTCGAGCGTCCCGGGCCGCATCCGGCTGCTGCCCCTGGACCCAGCTCCTTCTGCTGACCGGGCCCCGCCGTCTTCTGCTGGTGGCCCGAGAACACTCCCTGCGTGTTTCGGGGCGGCCTGCGGCTCAGCGTCCTGTTCAGTTCATCAGTATCGAGCACCTCGTGCGAACGTTACGTTCCTCCCTCCGAAAACCACTTTCCTTCGAGTCGTTATTAACCGCTGCTGTCAGAGGCCATCATCTGTCACGCCAGCTGGCGAGAAGTCTGAGTGCTCTGGGGCCGCCTGTCACCACGACGACACGTCTGTGGTTCTCGCTAACTCGCCGCTGCCACGAGCCTCACCTCGTCCTCCCGCTGCCGCTCGGAACAACAGAAGAGCAATTGCAACCCAGGACCTTCGAGTGGTTTTTTAAAAATCCTCCCTGCAGGGTATGTTTATTGATTTTAGAGAGAGAAGGGAGGGAGGGAGGGAGGGAGAGAGAGAAACATCTACTGGTTGCCCCCCAGTTGGTGCCTGGATCAGGGTTTGAACTCAAGCCTAGGCATGTGCCCTGACTGGGAATCGAACCCACAACCTTTTGGTGCGCGGGATGACGCTCCAGCCAACCAAGCTGCCTGAGCAGGGCTGGATGGGTTTTAACTCTGCAGCAGGACTCTGGGTGCAGACTGCCGGAGACGGAACATTCATGTCCCCTCACCCAGCCTTCCTATGTCGAAAGCCTAGTGCCTGTGCGGAGGAGGGGCGTGGGGGCGCGCTCAGCCCTGAGGCCGGAGCCCCTGGCGGTGACACCAGTGCCCTCACTAAGGAAGTCGGAGAGAGCTCCCTCGCCCTTCCTGCCATGTGAGCACGCGGGGAGAAGGTGCCGTCTATGAACCAGAGGGGCCCTCGCCAGACACGGAATCCTCCGGCATCTCGATCTGGAGCTTCCCCGCCTCCAGAGCTGTGTGAGGAACAGATGTCTGTTGTCTGTAAGCGGCCCAGTCGGCGGGGTTTTCCCGGAACAGCCCGGAAGGGCTGAGACACGGGCAGGTGGGTTCGTGCGCCCTCCAGCAGGAGAACGCAGGGCAAGGGAAGGGGCTAAGGGAAAAGTGGGCAGGGTCTGCGTCTGGGCTTATGCTTAGCAGAAGCTTGATTTTTTTTCTTTCTTTTCTGGAAAGGGAAGAAGAGACACGTCCTTCCCACACTTGAGTCTATTCGGGCGAGAGCTGATATCTTTGGTCCGTCATTAGTTATCTTTAAATAGTCAACCACAAACCCAAGCCACCAAACAACCAACCAGCAAAAGGGAAAAAAGCCCCCATGCCCCTACACGTAAAGAAAGAAACAATTAGAATCGAGTTCTCCCAGGAGTGTGGTGAAGACAGACCCCAGCTCTGACCCCGCCCGTGTGGGACCTAAGCCAAGACCCCGGAGAGCTGTGAAGGGATCTGCTTTGGTCTAAGACTCTTCCAGGCGGGATTTGTCTCCATCGTAGAGGATGTGCAGGACACTCAACGGCAGGAATCGCCCTCATGGTGTATCGGGGGGAAAAAAGGGTTTCTGAATATTGCGACTTATGTCATGCACTGCGTTCCCTTGTCAATGCTGCGTGGAAAGCCGGCATCGGCCGTGAGTAGAACGATTCACTCATTCTGGGCGTTAACTCAGTCACCTGACCCTCAGACGCACACACAGCCGCCAGGACGTGACTGCCTTTGCCCAGTAAGTGGTCACCCAGCCCAGGAGAACAGGGGAAGGAGCCACCGCTGACCCTTATGCCAGGGCCCCCCCAGTCGCTGAGTCACTGCAGACTTCAGGGACACTCCGAAGTCTCCAGGGCCCTCCCTGAGACCTTAGGTCGAGGGGACATAGGGGATTTCCGTCGAGTTAGATTGGCTTCACGAGCGCCTCGGGAGATGCAGGAGTGAACGGCAGGGGGCGCTGCTGGGGCGGAAGACTCAGGGAGACGCCAGAACCAGCGCCGACCTCCCCGCCTCGCCGGGCTCCCGGGGTTAGTGTGCTCGCAGCCACGCGAAGTGCCGCCGATTCCCAGAGGCCGGAAGTCCAAGTGCAAGGTGTCTGCAGGGCCGGCTCCTCCGGAGGCCTCTCTCCTTGGCGTGTAGGTGCGTCTTCTCCCTGTGCCCTCGCCTGGCCGGCCCTCTGTGTGTGTCTGTGTCCTCGTCTCCTCCTCTTACAGGGACAGACTAGATGAGCACCCCCCCCTTGCCTTTGACCTCATTTTGACTTAGTACAGTCACATCCTGGGGTCCTGGGGTCAGGGGTCCATGGTAAGGACACAGTTCGGACCACCAGCTACTTCCCCGCCCCCTACTCTGCTGTTGGAGTCACCAGGGCCCTTGTCTCCCTCCTCCTGGCTTTGCCTCCTTCCCTGGCCCAGCTCAGGGGGGTCCAGCCCCCCTTTCTCGGCAGCCTCTGTGCTCCCCAGGGAGAGGGGTCGAGAGTGGGGAGCAGGGAGGGCACCGGCCCGCCCCGAGTGCTCATGTGAGGTGCCAGGAGCGTGTGCACCTTTAAACCCAGCAGCACCCTGGAGCCGGTCCCTGCCCCCCACCCCCACGCCGCCCTGCTGCGCTTGCAGGGAGGCTCGGGGGCTGGTGCCAACGGGGCTGGGGGGTGGGTGGGGAGCGTGTGAGCTCCGGGGGCTGTGTGTACGTTCCCGGTTCTCGCAGCCGCCGGAACACGCGGCTCACGAGGGTTTCGCCTGTTAGGGACAGAAGTGTTCACACGGCTCCCGGGGACACAGCGCGGCCGGTGTGCGGGGGCGTTCGCGCAGAGCCGGCCGCGGCAGCCTCTCTGCGCAGGGGCGGAGGGGCGGAGGGGCGGAGGGGGGCGCGGCGGGCCCGCGCTGTGTGTACGGAGTGCCTGCCAGGGGGCGGCCTTGTCACGGAGCCAGACCTGTCACGAGGGAGGGAGGACAGGCGCGGCCCGGGTCTCCGCGTGTTCCTAGGCCACCAGCAGCCACGGGGCCAAGGGTCCCTTGAAACCCCCAGGAGGGGGCAGGTGCGGGGCAGGCGGGCGAGGCAGCGTGCACAGAGCGCAGGGGTACAGACGCCCCCGGTGCTTGGCCCCTCCCACCCTCGCAAGGGGGCGTCCTGGCGAGGGCTCCGCATCTCTTTCCGGGGAGGCGGAGTCTTCTTTTCCAAACCGCCCCCTCGTGGATTCCTGGCCTGGAGCCGTCCCTCTGAGGCCCTGGGGATGGCCAGCTGTCCCCGCGGCGTCCCTGCAGGCAGCCTCTCTGTCTGCAGTGCTCCTGCCTGCTGTGTTCGAGAACAGGTTAGAGAGTCGTCACCCTGAAACCTACACAATTTTGTTAACAGTGTCACGCCCCTGAAGTCAATCACAAACATTGCTGCGGCCAAGGTAAGGCGAACAGCAGGGTTTTACTCCCGTCTCCAGCGTGTTGAAGAGTGGGCAGGACACAGTAAGTGCTGAGTGAACAATTCGCTGGATGGATGAAGGAAGAGGCGTATGAGTTGCAGATCAGATTGCCTAGACAGGCATGCGCTGCTTGCTCCCCAAAACAGTGTCAATAGAGAATAAAGAAAAGAGTGTTTTGCCCCCGCTGGTGTGGCTCAGTGGATTGAGCACTGGCCTGTGAACCAAAGGGTCGCCGGTTTGATACCCAGTCAGGACACATGGCTGGGTTGTGGGTCAGGTCCCCAGTAGGGGGCGCAGGAGAGGCAACCACACAGTGATGTTTCTCTCCCTCCCTTCCCCTCTCTCTAAACATAAATAAAATCTTTAAAAAAAACAGAAAAAGGGTTTTAATGGGGGGATAAAGGGGACGCTACAAGTTCCTACATCGGTAAATAATATTCCTAAAACTCAGTCGTGACTGACACACGTCTCACACCTGCCCATGTGGGCTGCTCAGGACACGGAGCCCCTGGAGGGAAGCGGAATGAAGTGAGCAGTGCGGGCTTGGGAGCAGCCCGCCGAGCCCAGATCCACCGGTCAGCCCGGCACGTGCCTGGACGGTGCGTGGACGTCTCCCCACGCCGCCTGGGCAGCTCCGGGCTCAGCCCCGGCCAGGAGGCACTGGGGACCCACAGCGACTGGGGCTTAGCTCCTCCCCCCACCCCACACCTTGTGTTCAGGGGTAGACACAGGTGGACCCGACACAGCCACTTGACTGTGGGTCGTGCCACGCTGGAGAAGGGGGGCAGAGCAGGCAGCACTTAGAAGAGGGGGCACCAGGCCCGGCCTTGAGCACAGGCGGGTGTGGGGGAAGGGAAGGGAGAAGGTGAAGGTTGGGAGGAAGAAGATGGATGTGACGGAAACCCCGGGAATGGGCCGGCAGTGCGCAGGAGCAGCACGTCTGTGAGATGGGAGGTCTCCCCTGGGTGGGGGGCGCCAGGCCGAGTGTGGTGACCCGGTGTCCCCGCCTGGCTGGGCGAGCCGGGTCGGTGCCCAGGTCGCAGGCGGTCCTTGTTTTCGTCCCAGTTTGTCCGGGCTGCCCCCGCCCCCGCGTGCCGCCTCCCTGTGAGCTTGTTTTGCAGAGCGTCGCAGGGAAGGCCACCTGCGAGTCCATCTGTGCTCTCGTGAAGGCCCGCGGCCCTCTGCCACCTGCTGCCCCCGCTCACAGGTGTGCGGGCCCGTGGCCAAGGGCTGAGCCCGGGAAACCGCCACCTGTGAGCTGGTCGGCTCTGGGGCCAGACCGCCAGGTTCTCCTACCATCCCCTTTCAACTCGCCCTACTTCCTGCTCCCTGCTCCCCTTGTATGGTCACACACACACACACACACACACACGGGACCACCCTCCACTCACCCACAGCCTTTCGAGTCATTTTGGCAGCAGAACTTGTTTCCTTCCACTCCCAGACTGAGCAAATGCCTTTTGGGACCATAGCAAGGTGTTTCGGTTGGTCTGATAAATTCGGTCCCACGAAGCAGAACTAACATAAGGATTCTATTTATTTATTTGCTTATTTATTTAGTTATCTATTTTTAGAGAGGGGAAGGGAGGGAGAAAGAGGGAGAGAAACATCCATGTGTGGTTGCCTCTCCTGCGCCCCCTACTGGGGACCTGACCCACAACCCAGCCACGTGCCCTGACTGGGGATGGAACCGGTGACCCATTGGTTCGCAGGACGATGCTCAATCCACTGAGCCACACCAGCCAGGGCAAAATGCCTTTTTCTTTATTCTCTGGTGACCCTGTTTTGGGGAGCAGGCAACGCATGCCTGTCTAGGCAATGTGGTCTGCGCGGGCGTGGTCCCTCTGCGCCCCTGTGTCTCCCCCAGGACCCTTCCGGAACGAACGCTGAGCCTGGGGCTGCTCGGGGTTCTTGGAAGACTTCCCGTCAGAGACGCTGGGCTCGCCACCGGGGAGGGCCCTGGCTGTGGGGGGAAGGCAGGACGGCGTGCTGATGCGCACCCGCCATAGAAGAGCCTCTTCTTCTGGGAGCTCGTCCGAGTCGCAGCTGTGTCTGTGCACGCCCCCGGCCCCCGCTGCTCACGACGGCATTTTCCTGTCCGCCGGCAGACACACACAGGGAGGTCACAGGGCTGGTGCCACGCACACCCGTTGGGATCCTGATTGCCTGCTGGGTGACGGGTTTTCTCCCTAGACACGACACACGACAGCTGTCCCTGAATGCCAGGGTGCTTGCGTGCAGCATGAAGGTGGTAGAGAAGGGAGCTCAGGCCCTTGGTTTCTCCCTAATTAGTAGGAGCAGCTTTACGCGCTAATGTACATAAAGGCTCCCTTCCTGTGGCCAAGGTGAGCCCCAAACCTCAGTGTTCACAGCTCAGAGCTCCAAGGGAGAGACCCGTGTATGAGTCGGGGTTCTCCAGAGAAACATGACCAATAGGACATGCGTGTGCACACATGTGCTTGCATGTGTGATTACAAGGACAAGGTGCCGAGACCTGCAGCCGGCCCGCCGGAGACCGGGAGAGCAGGGGGTGGCGTGTGGCTCCAGGGCCGAGGCTGGCGGGCGGCAGACCCAAGGGCACCTGGGGTCTCAGCTGAGTGTTAAGACAGGAGAAAAACCCGAGTCTCAGTTTAAAGCGGTTGGGTGGGAGGCGTTCTCTTTGACTTCACGCTAGCCAGACCTTCAACTGATTGGGCGAGGCCCACCCACATTGAGGAGGGCAGTCTGCTTTCCTCAGCCCACCACCCACCCAAATATTCACCTCCCCCAGGAATGGCCTTCTCAGACGCGTTCAGAATCATGCGTGACTAACGAGCAGGGCACCCCGTGCCCCAGTCAAGTTGACACATAAAATGAATGACTACAACCCATCCCCCGCCCCCCCCCCCCGCCCCCGTCTCTTAGTGTTCATTTCTGTAACTTCATTGAAGGGTTGTTTGGCTCTGCCTGGATTATGTCCGCCCTGTGGCCCACTCACTGTGGGCGAGGTGGGGGTGGGGCGATACACCATCACCATTCTGTCCCTTCAGAACGCAGGCAGGCCACTGTGATGGGCGGTCCCAACGAAGTGATAGATGAGCACAGTCCCTTGAGAGAGAGACAGCGCCAGGCGAGAGCAGAGGAGAGACCGTGGCAGCGGACACTTCGCACAGCACGCTTGGGTGTGGCCTCGTAGCTCACGGAGCGCTGTCCACCTTGCCTCCTCCGATCTCCCGACCTCCGGGGAGAGAGCCCCAGCACGGAGAGAGAGAGACAGAGAGAGAGGGAGAGGGAGAGGGAGAGGGAGAGAAAGAGAGAGAGGGAGAGAGAGAGAGAGAGAGAGAGAGAGAGAGAAAGAGAGAGAGAGAGAGAGAGAGAGAAAGAGAGAGAGAGAGAGAGAGGGACCCCGCTCCACCGTGTGCACATGCAGCTGCAGAGTGCGGCCACCCTTTGGCTGTCCCTGGCCCTAAGTGCTTTCTGGCACCAGGTGGCAGGAGCAGGTGGTCCACCTGCGGGTGCCTTCTGGTCACAGTAACCAGGCAGTCCCTCGGTCCACCTGTGGGGGGCAGAGGCTCCCCTGTGGGGGCCTCACTGCTGGGGGCCCGAGCGGGCAAAGCTGCAAGGTCGAGGCTGTTCGATCGGTCCCTCCGCCCCACCTCCGCTGTCGCTGGCCTCCTTCTCACGGCGGACCCAGGCCGGCTTCCGGCCACTCACCTGGGCTTTCACACCTCTGTAGGCACGCTCTGCCACCACTCCCCACCTGCGACTGCTCGGAGGGGCTCATCCGTCAGCCTTGTCCTCGCGAGGAAGCACCTGGCTGAGGAGGGCGGCCCTCCGACGAGGGCAGTGCATTCGGGAGCCATCCATCCCAGCCAAGCGTGTGCCACCGAGGAGCCTCGGACGCACAGCGCCATAAGGCAGACGAGGGGGGCTTCTCGGCCGGCATCGGTGTCCCTGCGCTCTCAAGAGCAAGATGGATGTGCTGGCCCAGGACCAGTGAGGCTGGGGGCGGGGGGCCAGGTCCTACCACCCGTGTGAGCTTTCACACGCCCAGCACCCTCACGGAAGCCAACGAGACTGGAGTGAGTGGGTGTGGAAGCTCTCTGTAGACCGGGGGCCCGGCGGCGGTGACCTCCACGGACCGGGTGGGCAGCGAGCCAGGGAGAACCCAGCGAGCCGGTCACCTCCCCAGCCACTCGCACCCCTGCAGTGCCCCCTCCGCCCACATTGCCTCTGCTACCGTCCGTCACGGAATTTCTTCCCCGGGTCCTTTCCACTCTCCACGCGCTCCTTTCTGTGTTAAAACAAGGAAGCCAAACTCGTCCCTGGCCTAGCGCTTGCCAGTGTTATTCAGGGGAACGTGTGGTTCCGTCTGGCAGGAGTTCAGGGGGGTGTGGAGAGGGCTGGTTACTGTTCCCCGCTGCACCCCCACGCCTACTGTTTGAAAATAAGACAACAGACAGGGAGCCCCGGGGAGGGCGCCTCCTGGGAAGGCGCCACCCGGGAGGCTGCCTCTGCCGATGACAATCACGCCCCCGGATGAGTGTGGCGGGCAGACCAGGGGGCCCAGCGGGATGGGGCTCCATTCGGCCTCTGCACAGATGGCCATCCTGGCCGGTCGCGTCTCCGAGGAGCGGCCTTCTGGCCGGCCACCAGCTCCGTGAGAATGTGCAGTACCGGCGATTACAAGGACAAGCAAGGTTTTATTTATTTTTTGGGAGAGGGGAAGGGAGGGAGAAAGAGAGGGAGAGAAACATCCATGTGTGGTTGTCTCTAGCGCGCCCCCTACTGGGGACCTGGCCCACCACCCAGGCCTGTGTTCTGACTGGGAATCGAACCGGTGACCCTTTGGCTCACAGGTCCACACTCAGTCCACTGAGCCACACCAGCCAGGGCTTGTCTCCAGCTGTTAAAGTGACACATTAGAATGAGTGTTGAAGCCTAGCCAGCACTCAGGTCTGATATGGGTAAGGGAGTTCGTTTTTGATTCCCGCCCACGGCGGCCAGGCCTTCGGAGCACCTGGTCCCGAAATCTCGGCAGGCTAGTGGTCGAATTATGTAAATTGTGTCCTCAAGGTTTGTACTGCTCTAAAGAAGGTGGAATGGCCGTCATCCCCAGATTTCTCTTTATATCGTTCTGTTCCTGAACTTGACTTTTGAATTGAGGACCTGAAGGAGCTCAGTCTCTGGCGTAACCCCGGGAGGGACGTCTGGGCCGGCTTCAACGCCGCCCCGTGTTCACGGGGGGCCGTCTCCGCTTTCTCCCTAATTAGAAGCCACGCTTCTGTGCCGCGTCCAGCTGTGACTCTCAGCCACAGAGCATCCGGGCTTCTTTGTTTCAGAAAAGTAACAAGTTAGTGCTGCGACCTCTGGGCGCGGCCTGGCTGCTCATGAGTTACTTCACTCGCTCCCTGAGCACTGACGTGGGGGAGGCTGAGTCCGTGCAGAGCGTGGTGTTGGGGCGTGGGGGATGGGGGGGCAACAATGAGGAAAACAAGAGCCTGTTTTCACGGAGAAAATGCGATTCTTCCAAGGATGCGGGAAAGGAAGGGACCTACCCAGGTGCCTGGGGGTGCAGCCAGGAGGCCACGGCATTCGGCCTGAACTCCTCGGTGGACACCCCCAGCTTTGGGCGCCCTGAGAGTTCCGTGCTCGTGGGGACCTACGGGCCTCCCCGTTGAGGGTCAGGGTGGCCGGTTGGTTGCAGGTGGTTCAGGAAGGTCCGTGTGCGACGGCGCCCGCCCTGCCTCGGCACCTGACCAGGTCAGCATCCCCCGTTTGCACCTCCGACCTGCCCCATTCTATGAAAGAGGGGGGGCAACAGAGACACAGAAGTTATTATTTATTAATAATGCATCACGTTTTAACCTCTTTCCTGAGAACGCTGTCTTCGCCACGCGCCAAGCACCCTGATGCCTGAGGGCCACGCAGACACAGGGGAGTGGTTTTTAAGGGAGGAGCGGGGACGGTGCTGGTTTTTAAAGCAACGCTCCGCCTACGGAGGCGTTTCGAAGGCCCCTCTGAATGTCCCGGACTCCCAGCGACTCGGAGTGGGAGATGACCCGGGCTGGCCCCGGGGAGGCGGAGGCTCTGGCGGCTCTGCGGGGTTCGGTTACTCGCCGAGCGCCTGTCCTGTGCGTGCCACTGTTTGGGGGGCGTCGGTCACATCAGCCTCCCTATCAGCCGCCGCCCAGGTCCTGTGGGAGTCACCTTCTCTCTGAGTTGATGCCACACCGAAATCCCTGGGGGTCCGTCCTGACCCATGAATTCCGTCTGCAGTCCTGGGTCAATGGTTCCTAGTTTGGGGGCTTCTGTGCTCCTGGTATTCACGTGGAAGTGTCCCTGGGATGTCCCGTGACTCTGGGGGTTTGGACAGGAAGGAGAACAACGCATCCACCACAGTGCTGGCGTGTGGCGGGGACATAGCCAAGAAGAAACATCTCCCAGGGGAGGAGACTTCTGTCTTTGGGCCCGGAAGTGGGTGGGTTTCGGAGACCTGGATGTCTTCATCACACTTGCAGAAAATTTTTCAGAAAAAAAACAAAAAAGAACCAAACTAAAAAAACAGCCGGTGCCCTTCCTCTGGGTGGTTTCTGTCCTGTTCCCCCGCACTTGGTGTTTGGAGGTTTTATTGAACTGCAAATCCCGTGAAGCGTTTATCAGTTCTCATCAGCATTACGGAGATGGAGAGAAATAAATACCGGCTTAAAACTGCTCTGCGTTAACATCTGTCCACCCAGTTCCCCTGGGTGTGCCTGCTCCTGCCACGCCCAGGCGAGTGGGACTGGACGGATGTCTGGAACCCCTGGGTATCGCTGAGTTAGTCGTTATTAATCATGTAATCACCGGCCCAGCTTTCCCCAAGGGAGAGCTTACCTGCCGGGGCGACTCCCGCGGGCGGAAATTGAATAACATCTCGGGAAGAAAACAGCTGATTTGTTTTATTGACTTATCTCCGCCTCCTCTCGGGCTCGTTGGTGTATAGTTTATAACATAATTATCTGCCGTCTTAATTGATCCATTAGGTACAGCGTGTGTTCCTCTTTCTCCCTAACGAGCTTCTAAGGCTGCTTCGGGGAGGGCTGCATTTTGCGTTTTGCTTCTTCCTGCCTCGGTCCAAACGCCCTCACAGGCGTGTCCAAGCCCGGGCGTCTCTGGGCCGCGCTGGAGGGAGTCGCCTCGGGCCACGTGTTACACACACGGAGACGTGTGATCACAGAAACATCTCAGAACGTTCTAAGTAAATTCAAAGTTTTGCGTGGGGGCTGCATTCACAGCCATCCTGGGCTGCGTGTGGGGCCAGAGGGCAGCGGGCCGGACACCCCTGCCCTAAAACAACACGTCCGACTCCGGAGGGACGGAAGGTGCCCGGTGATTAGCTGGGAGTTCACCTCAGGCAGCTGGCACAGCCTCACAGCCCACTCCGAGCCCACTCTGGCACCCAGCCGTCACTCTCGCCCCCAGTCAGTGGGGGGGGCCATGCAGGGCGAGGTCGGCTGGCTGGTGGCCTGGTCTCTGCCGGCTTCTTGGTCGGCCCACGGTCAGCTCTGAGCTGCTGGAAATTAGGTGGGTGTCCTGGTGGGGACAAGGAGCACAGCAGAAGCAGGCAGAACTCCTGGAGGTGCAGAACGGGGCCGCCCTCTCTCCTCTGTCACCTCCCACCAGGAAAACGAAGTCCCAGGCCCTCTCAGACTCGGGGGGTGGGGGGCGGGGGATCAGTGCCCCTTCCTGACCGGACGGCCGGGAAGTCACGCTGCCGGGGGCACGGTTAGACTGGCGGCCTCTATTGGCCGTCCGCCGCGTGGTGCGAACACTGCGTGGTGTTGCCAACGAATTCTGATAGATGAGTTACACACAGATGCCGTCACCGAAACATCCCCCAGGGACGCTCTCCGGCATCAGAACTGTGGGTGTCAAGAGTAACCATCACACAGACGCCCGAGAGCTGCCCCTGATGACCACGCTCCTCCCCCCTCTGTCTCCGTCCCCAAGCGAAGCAGCAGCAGCCCCGTCCGACACAGAAGGGCTGTGTTTCCAGGACCCGGGGGCGGGGGCCGAGCTGCGGAGCCCGGCGCAGCCCAGGGTCGATGGGAGAAAGTGTCAACAACTTCCCCGAGGCCGGCAGAGACTCCCCGGACGTTTTCACGCCTGAAAACGTCATTTGAGGTGGTCACCCTTAGGGGTTAGTGATACGGCGGGGGGGGGGGGGGGAATTAAGGATTTTGCAACAGACAAAATGCGACGTGAACCCTCGAAGCGTTGAGCGATCCTGGGCTCGCTGATCAGTTCCTCGGAGACCGATTCCTCACACACACGTGTGAACGTGGGGGTCGCACCGGGGGCGGGTTCCTGAGTCGGTCTCTGCCCCGTCCTGGCGTCTAGAACACAGCACGTCTCAACTCCCACTCCCGGAACCACCGGCTACGGACGAAGGATGTTTCGTAGAAACCAGACATGATCTCGGTTCTTCGCGGAAGGGGGAAGACCGTCCCCGATCCTGGGGGACCTCGGTCTTGACCAGCTGACCTCGGCAGGCAGTCATGGCGGCCTTCTTCAGAGTAAGGTTCCTTCACGTTGCGGTTTGGGGAGTCCCTGGGAAGCCCCCCACGACCCCAGACCCTCCCACTACCAGCGACAGCGAGGACCGAAGGGGGACTTCCTTCCAGCACGAAACAGCATCACGCACCCAGTGCCCCGACTTGTAAACACAACACCCGATTTTACACCTCATTTCGCACACCCGATAATTCGTCCCCACGCCCCAAAGCTTCCCTCCCGCCCCTCCTCCTTGGGGTGTCAGCCTGCGCCCCTGACGGAGCACCCACCCACGGCATGTTGAATTAGCTCTTCACAGACCCGACCTCACCGTGCGCCTCGGGAGGGCAGGTTCGGGGTGTCACTCCGGGTTGGATCCTCAGCGCCGGCCCCTGGAGCTCAGCCCGCAGGTCAGAGCAGCGGCCCCGGTCCGCCCGCAGACGGAACTACTTCCTTGCAGGGTGGGCAGGGCCTTCCTCCCCAGCATGCACCTGTGTCCGCGGACTGGATGGAGAGCGCCCCACACCCCCAGTGGTAACGGGTCACCCCACTGCGCCCCCTTTAGGGTATCTCTCGGGTGTGTATGTCTAATCGGTGTAACGGGCGGATTGTGTTCTCTGATGGACGATGGCCCGTGGTCGCGGCCCCGGACTGGCCCTCCCTGCAGAGCCTTCTGCCTGGGGACCTGCCCGCCACATTCACCACTTCCCAGCCCGCTGGGCCCCCGCCTGAGCTTCCCAATGACGGTTTCCTGAGTGCCCCGCTCCTGGGGAATGTCCCCCCCCCCCAGCTCCTCCAGACCACAGCTGGCACACCCAAGGCCCGCGGCCCGAACCCGGCCCTCCACCTTGTTGTATCCGGCCCGGCACCTTGTTTCTACCCGGTGACAGTGCCGAGCTCTCGCTTAACTGTTAAGGGTAGTTACATTTGTACGGCCCTGAAATTATCTTTGGTTCTTTGGAGGCAACCGTGAGGCTGATTTGGTCCCCCGGTGAAAATGAGTTTGACACCCCTGCTCCAGATGTGCCTGTTTTCCTGTCTCAGTTCCTCTTCTCGGTGATGTTCAGGGTCCTTCTCTGCAGCTCCAGGAAACTGCTCCCACCGGCCTGCCCCTCCCCGGCCTCTGGCCCCCGCCCCCACCCAGGGCTTCCCTGAGTCTCCTCTGGGTCCGGTCCTCCTCTTCCTTCACCCCTCAGCCCAGCCCTGACCGGCCCCTCCTCCAATCTCTAGGCTCCACCCTAACGTTCACGACAGAACTTGGGGTTAGGGATGTTGCGGCAGATCATTTCTCCCTGTTACGCGATGTAGCACCTACGGGTGCGTTGAATCCGCTCTTTATACACCAGGCTCCCGTGGAAAACCAAGCCTGGCCTCACTGTGACCTCCTCGGGCCCCGCCCCCCCACAGCTAATGCTTCGCCCGCATTAAGCGTTTAATTAATGGTGCCGCGTGACCGGCCGATCGATGGGGAGTGAGCACTTAGCAGCTGCTGGGCCTGGCATCTGACAGGCCTCGCCATCGCTCACTGGGCTCAGACCGTCGTGAACGCCGGGGAACAGGGCACTTTGTGCTGCAGAGACTGATGGGAGCCACGCTTTGCTTTTACGTCTTACAGCTGCCGCATCTATTCTGCAAATGTCGAAGAGAGTGTTTACAATCCGTGGGGGCGATCTCTGCCAGGTCGGGGCGTGGCGCCTTGAATGGATACGCCCGTGAAATACCAAAAGAGTAACTGCAAGCCACGGGAGATCTCCTCCCGCGTTGGGTGGATGGCCCCTCGTTACGGTGCTTGGTGCTTTCCATGATTGATTCATGTTTCACACAATTATTTTGAGTACACTTCGTCGGCGTGCACTTTCTGATGTCTTTGAAATATTCCTTTAACGGCCACTGTCCTCTTTGATTTATTTCGAGTCAAAGAACGTTTCTTCCGTCTCCACTGCGTCCCAGACGCTCTGCGGGGGTGGGGTTCAGGGACGGAGCGTTCATGCTGCACTGTCCCCCGCTCCCAGGAGTTCGCAGGGATGTGGGGCCATGGAATGGCCTGTGAGAGACAGACTCCTCCCACGTCGTGGCGGCTGCCCCAGTGAGAGGCAGGTGCCGGCTGCGGGGGGTGGAACCTTCGATGCAGAAGGAGGAACCACCGAGGTCTCCTCTCTGTGTGGGAGGGGCTCTGGGGCGGATGCCGCTCCCCGCCCCCAAGCAGAGGCTCCGAGAGCATTTATGGGAAATGCGTGGTGGGTTCTACATAAGGTGCTTTCTCATGAAAGCTGGGTTCCTGATCACACCTTGACTTTGGAGGGAAATACCTTAAGTCACAAAAACAGGCTTGTCACTGCGCCCAGTATCTGTCATGTGGTGGGAACAATACCAGGAGGCTTTGTACACCTGGCAGCATCGCTCAGGCAGGGGGCTCTTCAGCCAGGTGTGTGGTGTGGCCGACCCGCAACGCCCATGCCGTTGGATGCGGCCTCCTGCCACGTGGGGGCCAGCACCCGCCTGCTGTCACCTAAGGGGGTGCTCCCGGGCAGGAGGCAGGTGGTGCTCTGAAAAGGTGGAAAACTGCAGGGCACTTGGGAGCCAGAGGAGCGCGGAGGGGCGAGGCCCCACGGAGGAGGAGAGCTCAGCTCTGGCTGGGAGGCCGTCTCTCCGTTTCTCTCTCTGGTCCCTCCAAGGGGAGTCTCCTAGCCAAGCGGTTTGCTCTGTGGACTTAAAAAAAATCCTCATGCCAGGGTATGTTTTTTAATGATTTTAGAGAGAGAGGAAGGGAGAGTGGGAGAAAGAGACAGAGAAAGGGGGGGAGAGAGACAGAGGAAGGGGGAGAGAGAGAGGGGAGCATTGATATGAGGGAGAAACATTAATCGGTTGCCCCCCGCACACACCCTGAACTGGGGATCGAACCTGCAACCTAGGTATGTGCCTTGACTGGGAATCAGACCTGTAGGATTTTGGTGCATGGGATGACGCTCCAAGCAACAGAGCCCCCTGGCTGCTGTGTTGACTTTGACCTTGGCCCCCAGACCCTGTCTTCCCGACCCGGTCACAGAAGGGAGCCACCGCAGGCCTTGGTGCACAGCTCCCCCAAGCCCTGCCCACAGGGCTCCCCGCCCCCTCCGCTGTCTGCCAGCCCGGACCCCCCCGCCCTCCCGTCCAGAGCTCCAATCCTCTGGGTCGCCCAGGACAGTCTCTGATGGAACCCCTTCAGCCTGAGGCCCGGCAGATCTCCGGGGACCCGCACAGGGCCAGCACGGCTCCTTTGTAAGAGTGACGCAATATTCGTAAGTCACGTGGCCGTCAAAACCCCAGTGACGTCTCTTACCTCCTTCACACCTGCAATGCCTCGAGGGAGCGTTGGGGCAGGCGTGACTGTCCCTGTCACGCGGATGGGGAAACCGAGGAAGGAGGCTCTGAGTCCCGGCTGTCCGTCACCCAACTGGGGACGCGTCACCCTATTGCAGCTGCTGTTCACAGCCCACGAAGGCCCCGACGTGGCCCTCAGCCTGCTGGCGGCGTGGAGGGGAGGGACAGGTCATCGCAGTGCGGGGCCCGCAGGTCGCCCCCTGAAGGCAGCCGTGGAAGTGGCAGCTCCCAGGGACCCCGTGCTCTGACCGCTGGTGACGACTGCCCGTCGGTCGGGGCTCCCGGCCTGTGGCCTCCCAAAGAGCGAACGAGACAGCAGCAGCAGCAGCAGCACCAAAAGGCAAGTGTCTCGGGGAGGCCTTCAGGGCCCCCTTAGAGAGGCTTCCCCACGCCGTCTGTTGGGGTGCGCCTCCCCCCGGGGGACCCCGAGGCGGACGGGCCAGCGCGCTGATCACACCCAAGAACAGGGGCCCGGCTTCCAGCTCTGGCGGCCACAGCGGAGACGGCGAGGGACACGCGGAGCTGCCTGGGGGGGTCTGGGAAAGAGCGTCTCCACCACGGCGTCGGCTTTCGGTTCTCGTGTCCGTGGCCTCGTGCCACGAGGAGTGGCGTGGCCGCGGGACGTCGTGCGTGACCCGACTGGCTCTGCGCGGCGGGCAGTGTTTCTCTCGGCGACGGGTCTGCAAGGGCAGTGGCGTTGGGCATTGCTTCCCGGGCTGTTCCTGAGGAGGGACTCTTGGAACGGAGTGCAGATGATTCTAGAAAACCCCCAGTGTAATGTCAGGGCCCCGAAACCCTGGGGCGCGGGGGGAGAGCAGGGCACGTGGCCGTGAGCGGACTTCCGTGGGAGACGGGCCTGTTTCTCCCGTGGCGAACGTGGGCCGTCTGTGCGGGCTGGGCGCCAGCCTGCCCTGTGGCGGAGAAGCCCCTCCGAGGAACCGGCATTTCTTGCTTCTGTTCCTCGGGGCGTCGTGTTCGGTTACGGCAGAAGGATTTCTTTCTGAGGGTGACACGCGCGTGCACACACTCCCACCCACACCCATGCTCTCTGTTACTGAGAGGACGGCTCTGTTGTCACCTGAGGGTGCTCCCCGCAGGGCCCCACCTTCCGCCCTCAGCCCACGCTTCCTCCGGTCGCCTCCTGCTGGGGCGCTTGGTTTGCCCCTGGTGTCCTTTTCTGTTCTAACGGGCCACGGTCGGCAGGGACATGCCCTCCTGTCGGCTCGGCTGCTGGGGGACTAGGTCCCAGCTTCGGAGCCGAGCTCCTGCCCCCCCTCGCCTCTCCCCCGTGGGCCAGCCCCAGGCAGGCGCAGCGAGGGGGCGGGGGTGAGCCGCACGGAGCCCGAGCGGAGGCCCGACATCCTGGCCAACCTCGTTAGGTAGCCAAAGGCATCATCTCCCCCAGATCAAACCCTGCGTTGAGAACAGGGGCATTTCCTAAAGCAGCGAGCGACGGGCATTTGTACAAAGCAAACAAACCGGCATCATTCCATCCTGGGCCACATCCTGGGGTCGAACCCCCCCGCCCCGCATAATCCCCACCTTCTGCAGGGACCACGGCGGTTCCGGGCCGAGAGGGGTCATGCTCACGGCCCTGGGCCTGGTGTCCCAGCTGCCGGATTTTGGCTTTGAGGTAGCAAGCCCAAAGAGTGGATTCAAGCTGCTGAGAGGAGACATCCCTCTCCCAAGACAGAATCAGCCTAAATGCTCATTTCACCAGAAGGCCCCCCAGCTCCAGCCCACCTGTTTTTCGCATACCCTGGGGGGCCCTGGGTTCCGAACAATAGGAGCGTAGCGTCTCCCGGGGGGGCCCTCTTGCTAACCGGGAATTACCGTGTCTCGCAGGACAGCACCGTGAAGGAAAAAATGGCATTCTATGTTGACATAATTATTATGGTTTATTTTCAGGGACATAAATGGTAACAATGCAACGGACTAAATTTAACGCGGCTGAAAATTACACGGCATCGCTATAGGCAGGAGCATAAGCTGAGCGTTGTTACAGAAAATGCAGCTCTTGGGCTGTCTCTCAAACTTTCTTCACAACTTTTTTTTCCATCCTAGAAGCACCGTTCGAATTAAACTGTATGTGGAACTTGATTGTTGAAACGGTGGAGGGGGTTCTGCTGGTTTTCGGTATTTTGCCGCCGAAGTCACTGCCTACCTAGTGGCCGTGACCCTGTGGTTGACCCCTGGGCTCTCCAGGGGTCTCCAGGGGCTGCCCCTAATCACAGTTTCCCCCTCTGGCCCAGCCCCAGGTGCACCACACCCGTGTCCCAAGCCTGCCTGAGTTCCCACCTGGCTCTACCCCGTAGCCGCTGTGGGGCCTGGTTCCCAGGACCGCACCCCTCTGGGCCGGTTTTACAAACAACAAAATGAATTCATAGCCCTGTTTGCAGTAGCTCCCAGATGGGGCTCGGATAGTATCTAGCAGAGTGGACCCTTCAGACAGTGGTTCCCTCTTATCCTTGGTTCCAGCTCTCCCAGGTTTCAGGTTACACGGGGACCACCATGGCCCGAAAGTATTATGAAACGGAAAATTCCAGAACCAAACAATTCCTGAGTGCTGAGTGGCATGATGGAGTCTCTTGACATCCCGCGCCGTCCCGCCCATCACCCCTCTGGGCAGCGTCTCCCCAGCGAGCATGCTCCCAGCCTGCTGGTCCCCAAGCAGCTAGCTGTCTCGGTGGTCAGAGCCACCATCAGAGACAGAGGCCACCTCCGTGTCACTTTCCTTCCAGCAGTTTGTTATCCTTGTCTTGTTTTATCACAGGGGGATATGTGCAGGAAAGGACACGGGACAGGTAGGGTTTGGTTTTATCCACGGTTTTGGGCATCCATGGGGGGACCGGGCCGTGCACACACCCGGCAGATAAGGGGGGACGATTGTGCTTCAGTTTCCACCAAAATGAGATGAGACGCGTCAGCCTTTCCGTGGCACGGAAGCGCCCAAGAGCAGGGGCCGTCGGGCCCAGACTGCCTGTGAGACACAGTCAACCAGTGGTCCCCTCTGGTGCCTCTGAGTTTAAAACCTACAGGTTTGACATGATTTAAAATTGGAAAATATTGCACATTAGTAATGTGTTACCCTTAAATTAATATATATATTTTAAAGATTTTATTTATTTATTTTTAGAAAGGGAAGGGAGGGGAGAGAGAGAGAGAGAGAGAGAAACATCCATGTGCGGTTGCTGGGGGTCATGGCCTGCAACCCAGGCATGTGCCCTGACTGGGAATCGAACCTGCGACACTTTGGTTCGAAGCCCACGCTCAATCCACTGAGCTACGCCAGCCAGGGCTTAAATTAATATTTTAAACGTTTCATGTAGGCGCTTGAAAGTAAATGAAATAGCCCTGGCTGGTGTGGCTCAATGAATTTAGTGCTGGCCTGTGAGCCAAAGGGTGATGGGTTCGATTCCCAGTCAGGACACATGCCTGGGTTTCAGGCCAGGTCCCCAGTAGGGGGCGCAGGAGAGGCAACCACACACTGATGCTTCTCTCCCTCTCTTTCTCCCTCCCCTCTCCTCTCTAAAAATAAATAAAATCTTTAAAAAATCTTTTTTTTTTAAATAAAATAGATGAGATAGATTTAACTAGACGTTTCCCCACCCCTCCCCGCGTGGGCTGTCCCTGAGCTGAAGAAGCGGAACAGGGAGCCTGCCAACCGGCCCTCCTGACTCGCTGCCCAGGAGCACTCAGCAAACCGGGACGAGGGCGCTGTCCTGCTCACGGGCACCCTCTCGCGCAGGTGCGGACACAGGTCAGGAAGGTGTTTTCCTTCGCTGCTGTGGCCGGGGTTCACCACCTGGTGAACCACAGAGCGGCCGCTCAGGTTCCAAAACGCCACTCCCGGGCCACTGACGCCCAGCCTGAGGTGCCAGCGTTGCACTGAAAATGTTTTCCACGTGTGTTTCTGTCCTGCCCGGGGAACGAGACGATGACATCATTCTCAGGTGTTCCTCGCATCCTCACACTCAAACTCTGACGGCGGGCTGTTTGCCCAGCAAGCAGAGCACCGCCTCGTTGTGTATTTTCTCTTTGGTTTGTCCCCTCCTCGCTCACCCGGGGATGGCAGCCAAGGTCAGAGCCAGGGTGCAGCCTAGGCCAGACCCTTGCGAAACAGGAAATTAACTTCTGGATCCTCCGGACCTCTTTTCCTTTGTGAGAACTGCAGCGGCGACACGCTGTAACCTGCAAGTGCATGCAGTGCTTTTAAAAAGTCCATTATAAAATCAATTATCCCTTTTTATAGCCTGGCTGCACACCGCCGTGTATCAACCCCACCATCACAGAGGACAGGCTCCGATCCCGCATTGGCCCCACCGAGGGGGGTGGACGGACCACGGTGGCCACATTCCGGGTTGTGGGCACCGGCGTTCAGAGGCGTGGCATCCGTGTCTGGATGTGGTGCTCGGGGTCCCCTCCGCTCTGCCCCTCCCCCACTCCATCCCGTTCCCCCTCTCCCCTCTCCCTCCCTCTAGGTGATGCTGCCTTCCAGAACCTTCCTGTCAATTCTGTAAGATGGTTGCTGCCTCGAGGGAAGAAATTCTTTCTTTTTTTTTTCCTTTAAAGATTTTATTTATTTTTAGAGAGGGAAGGGAGAGAGAGAGAGAGAGAGAAACATCAATGTGCGGTTGCTGGAGGCCTGTGGCCTGCAACCCAGGCACAGTGCCCTGACTGGGAATCGAACCTGCGACACTTTGGTTCACAGCCTGCGCTCAATCCGCTGAGCTACGCCAGCCAGGGCCAGACATTCTTTCTCTGGAACAAGAGTGAGACTCCCCCGTCCCCTCGGCCGGCCAGCAGCCTGTCCCCCTGAGCAGGGCAGACCACTCTCCACAGCAAGGCCGGGCGAAGACAAACCCCGTGACATTCTTGCCATCTGACATGTATGTGACACAGGGTCCCTGAAGGGAGACAGTAACAGGGAGATGGACCGTCACTGCGGAAGGTCAAGTGTGTCGGTCGCCTCATGTAGAGGAGAGGCAGCAATTCTGCACGGTCACAGAGGAAGCCCCCAGAGGCCAGGCCACCGGGGAGGTGAGCCGCCGGACGTGAGGGCCACTGAGGGGACGCTGCCTCGTTAGACTTTATGACAACGCCCCCTTGGACTTGGGTGTCCGGGCCCTTGACCCCTGCTTTGAGTAACAGGACACAACCCCACCTTCTGTGGGTGTGCTCACAGGGTGCGTCGCTGTCCCGCGTCTGTGACGGCTGGCTCTGTCCCGGGGGAGCCTCCCAGCTACCTGCGTGCGGCTGGCTTGTCTGTGACGGAAGGGCCCCTCCGAGGCCCGGGTTAGAGAAACCTCCGGTTCCCTGGTTTGAGGGCACAGTGGGTGGTGCGGCAGCAGGGCCTCCGTCCTTCCCTCTCCGGTCCAGTGCGTCTTCACCCACTCCTGCCCCCGGGCTGGCCCCCGCCGCCTGCTCCGACCGGCAGCGCGGAGAGCAGGAGACGGCGTCGCAGGTGCGAGCTTCGGCCGCAGAGACTTGGCCGGCTTGTGGCTCTGCTCACGGAAGGGCTGCGGGGCTAGGCCTGCCGGGGCCGTGCTCCCAGCCTGGCCTCCCCGGAGCGGTCGGCGGATGCGGTCAGCTCCCCCGCTGGCCTCGGGCGCATGAGGGCCGAGCCCGGGGACCGCCCCCAGGTGGCCTGCTGACTCCGGAGAAGTGACGCATGAGGTGCCTGAGTCCCCGAGTTTCGGAGCTGACCGAGCGACAATGCCTCACTGGTACAGATGGATGGTGGCCACTTCTGAAGTCTGCTGGTGTGTGTTCCGGACACATTTTTGTCTCAAAAAGGGGTTCCTTGAACGCTTCTGGAATCCAAGCTGGCCCCTGTTGGGGCCATGCCACACACTGGAAGGCTGTGGGTTCAATCCCGGGTTGGGGCACCTGTGGGAGGCAACCGATGGATGTTTCTCTCTCTCCCTCTCTCTCTCTTTCTCTCTGTCTCTCTCTCTCCCTCCCTCTCTCTCTCTCCCTCCCTCTCTCTCCCTCTCTCTCCTTCTCTCTCCCTCTCTCTCCCTTCCTCTAAAACCAATAAGCATATCATCAGGTGAGGATTAAAATAATAATAATAATAAACAACAGAGTTGATGTTCATCTTTTCCAGAATTGATGTGCATCTCAACTTGATTTGTCGAATGGAAACAGGACATATTCTTGTTTTTCTCGTGAGCTACTAGCTCGTTCCCACCCTTGGTGTGAGCACTTGGGGACACTGGGATAACAGATATTTGACCCGCAAGCCCCGTATTCTGGCCCCTGAGCCCAGCGATGGGCTCAGGCAACACAGAAAGGCTCCCGGCGTGGGGAGTGAGTTTTGGAGCATCGCCTGCAGCACTGCGTATCATTATAAACACCAGGAGCCCTTTTCCTGCTCCGGGTGAATTTAGGTGAATTTACTCATTGGCTAGGAAGGGAGCAGAGATTCACTCACCCACAGCGGCATCAAAGACTCCAGTGCCAGTGTGATTATTTGAATCCCAGCTTTGTTGCATTTGTGAGAATGATACCTGCTCACTAGGAAACATCCAGGCAGTTCAGGGAAGTTTAAAGAAAGCCACAGATCCTACTGCATCTTCAAAAACGCTAGTGTAGCCCTGGCTGGCGTAGCTCAGGGGATTGAGCTCGGGCTGCAAACCAAAGTGTCGCAGGTTCGATTCCCAGTCAGGGCACGTGCCTGGGTTGCAGGCCATGAGCTCCAGCAACCACACATTGATGTTTCTCTCTCTCTCTCTCTCCCTCCCTTCCCTCTCTAAAAATAAGAAAATAAAATCTTAAAAAAATGCTGGTGTCGTCCTGGTGTGACTGTCATTTCGCGCATCTCTCTGCTCTAACAGACACAAGAGGACGGGAGAGGGATGAAGGGATGTCTGAGTCGAGGTTCAGAGCCGACACACTTTTCATTTAGAAAGCAGCACACTTAATCATCCTCAGTTTTGTCAGGGGGAGAAAAGTTAAGTGTCCAAATCCAATAAATATCGATTCATTCCTGGGGTGCCGGCTTCTCCATGTCTATTCAAAGCCTGAGAACCATGAGAGGAGCAAACGCCGTCCAGGCCTGCCTGGCCCCGGCCCGTCCCTGCCGCCGCGCCGCATCCGGTGGGGCCTGTTTTACAAGGATGGACGTTTGCAGACACGGAACACGACGAGGGGTCACCGTCTCGCTGTGCACGTCAGCCTCCGTCCGGGGCTGCCCTGTGGCCGTCTCCTCGGGGTCCTGCTCAGCCCACGGGTGACTCGGGAATGCAGGGGGGGCCGACACTCGGAGAAGTGTCTCGGGCCAGTTGTTCCCCGTCCCCAAATCCCCAAACGGGGCCGGGTCTTGGGGTTCTCGGGGGGCCCCATTCTTACGAGTCAAGCCCCCGTCCGCCCATCGCTAGAGCCTCCCCACCCTGCGTCCCTCCCTCACCACGGTCCTGCCTCCGGCCCTCTGGAGCGGAACATCCATGAGAACAGCACGCAGGCCGGCCTCGGGCTGCGTAGGTGCTGAGTCACCCTTGGGTGCCGATGCCAAGCCTCGGACAGAGCCCCCTGGGCCCTCCGTCGGACGTGGCCCTACCTTGGGTCCGCCTCGCCATGTGGCAGCAAGGGTCCTGCCCATCAGTGTAGTGAGAGCCCCCCACCCTTGACATCTGATCAAGACCCTCAACCCCTCCCCCCCTTTGGAGCCCTGGCCCACCTTCAGCAAGAACCCCACCCCCTGCCCCCATACCTTCCACGTCACCTCCTAGCCACCTTCCACCCGCTGGCGCCCACCTGCCCCGGGGCTGCAAGTCCCCCCTGTCTTTGTCACGCTGGGGGCCGAGCCCGCCCTCTCTCCCTGCCGCCTCCCACGCGAGTGCACTGGATTAACAGGTGGATAAATGGACCCTGGCGTCTCAAGGTCCGCGGCCTGTTGCACCCCTGAACCGAGCAACAGTCAGACAGCCCGAATCAATACCTGTAAGTGGGGCTCGAGGTGAGCAGTCGGTGAAGGTTCAGCGTGAGAAGTGAGAGTGACAGGGAGCCTTGCTCTGTGGGCTTCCCCTCGGTTCCCCACGGAGGTGCGTCGCCTTCTCCTTTCCTTGGTGGTCCTGGGGGGCGCGGCGCTGGGGCTTCCGTCTCCCCCTTGGACTGTTTGGGGGGGCCGCCGTACGTCATCAGTGACTGGGGAGGGTTGGCTGGGGACTGACTTCTCCTCCCTGGTGCTCCTGGGTGGGGCCCCGTCCCAGAGGGGCCACCCACTGGCCGTTCTGCTGGACCTCTGTTCCCGTCTGCTGGTGGCTGTTGGACTTTTGATGGGCAGGTATTCACTTACGAGGTACTTGTGGGACGGAAACGGTGTGAGCTGGCGTCCCTCTGCCACCCTCACTGCGTCTCGTGAGAATTCTCACACACGGGTGGTTCCCTTCGTTGTCTCCCAGGGACCCCGTGCCGAGATGCAACTTTATGCTGGAACCCACTTCCTGCCCCCCCATCACTCACTCTGTCCCACGCAGGGGGTGGACGCCCAGGACGGGGAACGGACGCCCCGAGTGAGTCTATCCTGAAGGCAGGACAGGGTCAGTGTGCGAGACACAGGGGCCCCCGTCAACCTGGAGGCCAGCCTTGTGGGGGCCAGCGGGGGAGGGGGCAGAGGAGGGGGCTGTCCGTCCTCGAAGCCAAGTCACTGGACGGAAAGGCTAGGGCTCGGGTCCCCGGAAGAACCTGTGTGTGTGGCCCGCGCTGTCACAGCGGCTTGTCCGCCAGGGACGACTGCCGTACCCGGGGGACAAGGACCCAGAACACCACTCTCCGTCGGTCTTCCCCTCGGTTCTTGCTGGAAACAGGCAGCAAATCCTTTTAAAACCTTCTGGAGGATGAGCGAGAAGCGTGGGGATATCGGGGCTGTGGGGAGGGGGGAGGGACATTGTTTATGCTGCTGCTAGGGGTACACACTGTGTTAATGGTTTTGGAAAATAACTAGACAGAAACCTATTAGAGTGAAAGCACATTTGCGTTTGGACACAGAAGGGCGCCTTTGGGGGAGCCTAGCCCACCGGGATGAGGCCCTCGTGGTGTAGGAACAGATGAACTCGGACGTTTGCCGAGGCGTTATTTATAGCGGTGACGACATCGAGAAGCCGGCGGCGTATCGACCGCCAGCACACGAGAAACTAATACCTCCCAGCACTTCTGTCTGCAGGGCCGCACGCGGCCGCCGGGGACGAGCTGTGCCCCGTGTCAGCTGCAGAAGAGGCCATCTTTTGAGTCACACGTGTGCATTGAGAAGAAGCCTTCCCGTCTCGTGTGTGTGTGTGCGCGTGTGTTGTAGGTGTCTGTGCCCATGTGTGCAGGTGTGTGAGCACACACAGGGTGTGGAAGGAGGTAGGTTGGGGTTTGAGTGTTGATGACCTTGGAGGAGGGGGACACAGGGAAATGCTTGACTTTGACCGTTCCCTGCACCAGGAGAGGGTTTATTTCGCTCCAACAAGCAGCATGGATTACTCTGGTAGGCTGAAAGGAAAATCCGATGAGGTGTTTAAAAATAAATGAAATCTTAATGGTTCGTGGCCCAAGAGACAAATACAGAAGAACCAGGGAGGTGGGTTCTGCTATCCACGGAACTTCCACATGGCGTGTCCAGCCTCACCCACCCCCTCCCTCAGCACACGTCCAACAGCGTGACCTGTGGGAGGGGGAGAGGGAGGGAGACCCCCTCCAGGCCGAGCTCGGCTCCCCACCCAGCAGGGGGGCACGCTGCTGCCACCTGTGTGTGTGTGTGTGTGTGTGTGTTCCGTGATCCCGCGACGGTCATTCCCCCTCTCGTGTCACCACAGGCGGAGCACCACGGAGTCACCGCCCTGTCCCTTCAGCTGTCCAGCTCGTGCGTCCCTTCCCAAAGTCGGACGCACTGTTCCCACCTCTAAAGCACGTCGGCACGACTCTGCGTGATGCAGACCCCCCTGGCCGGGGCGAGGCACTTGTCCCCGAGTACAAGGCAGTAAGTGACGGGTCCGTGCAGAGAGCCGAGTTAAGGCGCGAGGACCCAACCCCTCACTCTCCATCCGTACAACCCGTGCTCGGTCCCTGCTCTGGGGAATGGAGACTGCGCCTCCAGCAAGTCGGATGGGAAAGACCGAACGAACACCCATAGCGCATTTCCTCTCTTAAAAATATGCCAGTGGGCGCATCTCAGTAGATTGCAGGCATGTGCTGGAAGGACCCTTTAAAAACTCGAATAAACACCGTGCTCTGTTGAAGGCTGGGCGGGAGGCTCCCAGCCAGACTGGCAACAGCGCGGCGAAGCCAGTGAGAACCGGCCTGCACGCCCATCGCCCCCGCCCACAGGCTCTGACCTTGATTTATTCTGCAAGAACCGCTAAAGGCGCCTGAGCAGACGTTCAGAGGGTCTTCCCGGAACTCTCAGGAAGAACTCCTGGGCGGCTGCAGTGTTTATGTTCAGTTATTGCCCAGCGGGCCTGGGAGTCTGCCCCCCACAAGGAAAAGAATCCGTGTGCTCGCACACAGCACACAGCAGAAGTGAAACAGTATCGGTGGTGGCGTGACTCGGAAACACGCACTTGCCGACAAAGCCCGCTGCTCCCTTCACGTCAGGACGTGTGGCGCGACCCCGGCCAAGGACATCACTGACACGGGGCCTGAGAAAGCCAAAGCTGTTTTTATTTTCTTTGTTGAAACCAAAAAACTGTTTCAGTTGCAGTTGAAATTCACTGTTATTTTGCTGTAATGTCAGATGCGCAGCATCGTGGTTAGAGACCCCTCCACTGCACATGGCGCCCCCCGCCCCGACATCGGGGTGAGCGGAGGGCGAGGCGGGGCACCCACTCGGTACCTGGCGGCACCAGTGCTCGCCGGGGGGGTGGCTCAGGGTCTGAGCTCAGACTGCTTCTTGGCCCGAGTCCTGGGAGGAGGCAAAGGAAGGGTTAAAAGTCCGAGGTCTCATGACCTCTTCTGCTGCCTTTAATTTAAATTCGCATCTCATCTTCGGGAGTCGGGACTGGTTTCTGAAGCTGGGCGGAGGGGACGGTGGCGGCGGAAGCCAGGAGCACGCTGGGCTCCTGGCCCTAACGGGAAGGCTGGCTGTCTCCTCTGTCCCCAGGGCAGGAGCGCCCGCCCTTGGCAGAGCTGCTCTGAGGACAGAGTGACATAACAGACACAAAAACACTCGCAGGAAGTGGCAGGGGCTCCGAGTGTGAGAGGGTTATTGCCGCGTTCCCTCTCCTTCGCCATGGAAACCGAGCCTTCCCTCACGGTGAGAACTTGGATGTTGAGTCTCACCAGGGTCCAGACTTAATTAGAAGCCGTACTGTGACGGAAGCTTCTGGAAACGCCCCCCAAGATCACTCGCCAAACGACCAGCAGTGAGCCCAGGAGGCCACTCGGCAAGATCTCGCTGCACGGCGGGGAGGGTGACATTTCTCCGAGACGCAGTGTCACCCAGACGGGGTGTGCCTTACACCTGCACTTGCTTCTCCCACTGGAAGGTCTCATGTTTCTCTCTGTTTCGGTCTAAAGTTTTCAAGCAAATCAGTTCGAGCTGGTAAGCCAGAAAAATTCATGTATAATATCGGATCAAGCCTCTTTAAGCCAAACCAGACTTCTGTTTTCTTCAGTTTCCGACGGAGTTGAGCTGAGGGTTAGGGGTGCGGAGTCACAAGGAGGTGGCCGATCCCACCGGGACATGTGGGTAGGGCGCGGTCTCCCTTCCAGAACCTTCTGACACTGACTCACTCTTTTCTTTTCTTTTTCCTTTCTTTTCCTTCTCTTCTCTTCTCTTCTCTTCTCTTCTCTTCTCTTCTCTTCTCTTCTCTCTTCTCTTCCTTTCCTTTCTTTCTCTTTCTTTCCTTTCCTTTCCTTTCTCTTCTCTTCACTTTTCTTTTCTTTCCTTTTATTTTGAAGGGCCCTTTTGAAAACAGCGTGATTGAGGTACAGTTTACCTATAGTAAGCCGTATCTACTTCAGATGTGACATTTGATCATTTCTGTTGTACTTATACCCCCGAGACCCCCAGCGCACCATCTTTCTGCCTGCCACCGGGAGCTGGCCAGTGGGTTTGTAGAAGACCCCCGATGCTATTTGTTACCAAGGTTTGGCCTCTGTCTAAGGGACATGTGAGAAGGTAATTGTGCTTTTATGCATGTGAATTGGAGGCAAAAAATGTCACGCTTTTTCCTCCTCCGACTCACTCAGATTTATTTTTTCCCACGGTGTTTACCTCGCGCCGTCGGGGATGTGTTAGCTCTACAATTCTCCTTCCCCTTCGTCTGTTTTAAGAAAATCACTACTTGTCAACTTGGGGGCTCTTTTTCGTGGGAATGCCTTGTTTAATCACTGTGTGGCCCTGGCCGGGTAGCCTGGTCGGTTAGAGCGTTGTCCCAACCCGCCGAGGGGGCAGGGCTGCCCCAGTCCTGGCCGCGGTCCTTCTCCCAGGTTCCTTCGGTGCCCCACGGGGCCGAGTTGCCGGGCGGAGAGGTGCACTGGCTGCTGTTGGTCGGATACCCGGGGCGTCGTAAGGTGGGGGGACGGCAGAAGCTGGGGGGGAGGTGGGAGGGAACCCACGGCCGGCCTTTCCCCCATCTTTTTGGGGACAGGCCCGTGGTGCCCGAGTATTTGCAGAGGGGAGAAGGGCCGGCTCGAGCTCCGAGCCCCTGTGCGACTGAGAAATGTCCGTGGAACCCGGGCGTGTCCTGCCAGGTGCCCGGAGCCTGGTGACAAGGTGATGAGCCTGGCCCTTCAGGTGTTACGACGGTCCCCACACACCAACTCTGCTGTACAACAGGAAAAAAATGCGCACAATGTTACGGAAGCACGGGCCGCATGATGTCCCCTGGAATGCAGAGACGGGGCCGTCCGTATGGACGGGGACCGGGGTCGGCGCTGGGGAGAAGGAGCGACCTCCGCTTAGACTGCCGAGTGGTGGTCGGGTCCGGGCGGGCGGGAAGGGGAGAGGCTGGCGGTGCCCGAAGCCGAACATACGACAGCATGGACGTCCTGTGCTGTAGGACCCGGGGTTGGGAGGGAGCAGGCGGGTCCCTTTCTCCCCCTTCTGCGTGGCGTTTAGCTCTGGGGGTCTCTGTCCGTGAGGGTGGTGTGGGGCCCTGCGAAGCCCCCCCCCCCCCACTGAGGCAGCGAGGGCAGTCTCCCAGACTTGTGGGGGCGGAGCGTGCTTTCGGCCGCAAGAGCTGCACCAAGCCCGGCTCGCCTGTCGGCCCCCGCTTGGCCGGAGCTGGTGAGGAAGCGCAGGTACACCGAGGACTGGGTCCGGCGGAGACGCGGGTGCGGGGGTGCACCCTCCAGGGGACGGACTGACCCGTCCTCAATGCTGGTCCTACGTAGAAGGTAGGGCTGGCCATTGTCTCAGAGACACCGTACTTCCTCCCGAACAGTTTTCAGATGTTTATGTTCTTTATTCTTGGCAACCCAGCGATGAACAAAACCCACCCGTCTAACGTGCCCTGTGTGTCATGGACAATAGGCCCTTCACAGGCACGCCGTAGCTAGGTGGGCCCGCTGTTTAGACGTGAGAACTCAGTCGCGAGAAAAGCCCACCACCAGCACGACCCTGTGAATGCACGACGTTTCGGTTCTGCGGCCTCACGGCGTTAAGAACAGGCTGTTCTTTGTCTCCCGGTGGTCCGGCAGCCACCGGAATTCACCGCACCCCCATCTCCCCATGACCTCCCAAGCCCTCTCTACGCATGCAATGAGGTTAATATATATTCATGCAGTGTTAGGAGGACATTTAATGTGTCCTTAATGTGAGTCAGGAATAAGAGAGACCTGGCCCGCTCTGGAGACGTGTGACCTTTAATGGCATTCCTCTGGTGGGGGCCCAGTCTCTTCCTTCTCCGGGGGGACAGAGGGATTTCGGGGACCTCTGTGTAGAGTGGGTGGGGTAGGCGGGGTTTGCTTCTGGTGATGGTGGGGTGCTCCCTACAGCACTTCCGTAAGGTTTCCCACGGGTCACCTCAGAGGTACCCCGGACCATGTCTCGGTGGACCCTCGTCCTCTGCAGAGAGCCGCACTCGTCCAGACAGATCAGCCCGGGGAGGCAGAGCCCGCCCCGGCCAGGGCAGGGACATAGAAATGTGCCTGTAGAACTAGGGGGCGATGTGTTCTCCTCCAGGACCCGGGGGTAGGGAAGGTTCAACATTTCGACGGTTTGCCCCAGAGCACCGTTCGGACTTTCCAAGCACGGACAGAGCTCCCTGGAGCGTGACTCTGTCCACAGCGGGTTGCTGTCCCTCTCCACCTTTCTCCAGGACTCGAAGAGCCACAGGGACCGTGGCGGATGCCTCACTGGCTCGGTTAGGTGCTTGGGATTATGGCAGAGAGTGACGGCAGTGTCGTGGGGTGGGGAGGGGCAGGGGTCCAGGAAGAATACCCCTTCCTAGGACACATCTTCTGTCCCCCGAGAGGTCACTTGGCTGGAGGTTCAGAGCTGGGGGTGGGGGCTGAGCTCTCGTGCTCTCTCCCGGCACGAGGTGTTTGTGCACACCCTTTCTTCCTCCCGTTCGCTGATCTTCCCAGACGAACCCGCACACGCCTGCGTGGTGTAGTGCGGCTGTGACCCCCACGTCACCCCGAGGGACGAGGCCAGTGCGCGCCTCTGAAAGCCCGTCAGGTTCTAGGTCACTGTCCCATGCCCATGGGGTTGGTGGGAACCAGGCGCCCCACACTTCTCCAGGGATCGGAGCGCCGCTCCAAAGAGAGGTTATTCCAGGAGCTCTGGGGGAAATCTGAAAAAGTGAATCCCAACAAGCTCCGGGGTGTATGTATTCCCCAACCGAGCCCTGCCCAGGTGCGGCAACTCTCGGCTGGATTAGGGAAGAGAAAAGACGAGAAAAAAGGGCCCCAGTGAATCCCTCGGCCGTCTGTTTTACAGAAGCAGGACTGGAATGTCAACGCCCAATTGCTTACTCCAGATTTAGGACCAGAATTTAAAGATATGTGAGCCCTGGCTAGCATAGCTCAGTGGATTGAGCTCGGGCTGCGAACCAAAGTGTCGCAGGTTTGATTCCCTGTCAGGATACATGCCTGGGTTGCAGGCCATGACCCCCAGCAACTGCACATTGATGTTTCTCTCTCTTCTCCCTCCCTTCCCTCTCTAAAAATAAATAAATAAAATCTTTAAAAAAATATGTGTTTTGAGTTCCTCCTCCATGCTGGCCACCCCCGGCGGCAACGCATTCCTGGTTGGAGCGATCAGTTATGGCGGCCAAGACGGCCTTCACGTTCCCTCGGCCGGACTGACTTCATACGGCTTCCTCCGGACTCTGGGCGAGACCCTCCCTTTCCTTGGAGCATTCTCTTCAGACAACTTGTAACCTACGTAAATGTTTTCTCGGTCCCTTCGAGAGGTAAGTCCTTTTCAAAGTCTCCTGCGGATTATATAACCCAGGACTGTCTTCCTCATCTTCGATAGGAACACGCGGCGAAGTGGGGCTAGAGGGAGCCCCCCTGGACATCATCAAGGCCACCCATGGGAGACCTGCTCGACAGGCGAAAACTGAAAGCGCTTCCCTTCAGGTCAGGGACAGCACAGGGGAGTCTGCTTTCACCCCTCATTCAACACAGCACTGGAAGTCCTGGCCACAGCGGCCAGACAGCAGGGAGAAATAAAAGCCTCCAAACTGGAAGCGAGGAAGAAAAGCCGTCATTATCCGCAGCCTGCATAATATTGTACATAGAAAACCCTAAAGGGGCTCTGCCAGAAAAACTACTCACGACACCAAGGACATATTCAGAAATCCATGGGATTCTTATATACCGATAATAAACTATTAGAAAGAGAAACTAAGAAAATACTCCGATTTACTATTGCAACAGAAAATGTACCCAGGAATGAACCTGACCAAGGAGGGAAAAGACTTGTACTTGAAAAACCATAGGGTGCGGAAGGAGGAAATTGAGGAAGACACAAATAAATGGGAGCACACATTGTGTTCATGGGTTGGAAGAACTGACATCATTAAATTGTCTGCACCACCCAAAGCAATCTATACATTCAACACAACTGCTCTTATTATACCAATGGAATAGTTCACCGAACTAGAACACCTATTCCAAAAATTTATATGGGAGAAAAAGGACCCCAAACAGCCTCAGCAATCCTGAGAAGGAAGAACAAAGTTGGAAGAATCACAGTACCTGATATCAAACTATCCTACAAGGCCAGTGTAATTGAAACAGCCTGGTACCGGGATAAGAACAGACACACTAGACCAATGGAACAGAATGGAGAGCCCAGAAATAAACCCAAGTCTTTATGGTCAATTGATATCTGACACAGGGAGCATGAGCACACAGTGGAGTAAAAACAGCCTCTTTAACACATGGTGTCGGGAGAACCAGACAGCCACAGACGGAAAAGGAAACTAGACACCCAACTTACACCATACACCAGAGTAAACTCAACACGGATAAAAGACTTAAATAGAAGCTGTGACAGCATAAAAATCCTAGGAGGAAAACACAGGCAGTAAGATTCCGGGCATTTCACATAGCAATATTTTTTGCCGGTATGTCTCCTAGAGCAAGGAAATAAAGGAAAAGGAAATAAACAAATGGGACCACATCAAATTAAAAAGCTTCTTCACAGCCAGGGAAACCATCATCAAAATGAAAAGGGAACCGACCATATGGGAAAACGTATTTGCCAATGATATATCGGTCAAGGAGTTTAATCTCCAAAACATCTAAAGAAACGATATGACTCAACACCAGGAAGACAAATAATCCAATTAAGAAATGGGCAAAGGACCTGAAAAGATACTTCTCCAAAGAGGACACACAGAGGGCCCACAGACATATGAAAGGATGCTCAGCATCACCAGCCGGCAGAGAGATGCAAATTAAAACCACGATGAGACACCACTTCGCACCGGTCAGAATGGCCATCATAAACAAACCAGCAGACAACAAGTGCTGGTGAGGATGGGGAGACAAGGGGACCCCAGTGCACTGCTGGTGGGGATGCAGGCTGCAGCAGCCTCTGTGGAGAACAGGATGGAATTTCCTCAAAAAACCAAAAATGGAACTGCCTTTTGATCCAGTGATTTCATAGCTGAGAATCTACCTGAAGAAACCCAAAACACCAATGCAAAAGAGCCTTTGCACCCCAATGTTCACAGCAGCACAGTTCACAACAGCCAAGTGCTGGAAGCAACCTAGGTGCCCATCAGTCAATGAGTGGATCAGAAAACTGTGGTACATTGACACAGAGGAATTCTATGCAGCAGAGAGAAAAAGGAGCTCCTACCCTCTGTGACAGCGTGGACGGAGCTGGAGAGCATCGTGCTGAGTGAAGCAAGCCAGGCGGTGAGGGGCAGATACCACATGATCGCGCCCATAGGAGGAACCTAATGAACAAAACAACGAAGGAGTGAAATAGAGCCAGATGAGTGCAGAGCAACGTCCGAGCTTCTTAACCACACGACCCTTGATGTCCTGGCCTCTCAGGCTCGGGGACTTTCTAACGACCGTGACCAGGTGTCACAGCCTGGACACACCGTGCTGATGTCGGCCCCCAGCCTTCGCTCCCGCTGGCTCACACGTTACCGCCCACAATCCTGAATCCTTTGCAGTCCCCGATGACTGTGTACCTTCTTTTGGGAAGCTGACCCTCGGGTTGGGTACACGTACATGGCTTACAGAACCAATGGGCCGTTTCTTTTCCCCTTCCCCAGTGCGGGGTTGGCCCGGGGCTCAGGTGCGCTTCAGCACCTCCTGCCCCCCCCCCCCCCGCCCCCGGAGCAGCAGGGTCCTGGTGGGCGTCACTGCCCTTGGCTCCTGTCTCCAGCGGGTCTCCAGCGAGCTCACAGGAGCTTGCGTATTAGCCAGGGTTACGCCGCCCTGTGTACCTCCCTCATCCCCCGCTTCCCAAGGGGGCTCCCCCAGTAAATCACACGGACGGGAGTCCTTGTCTGAAGCACTGCTTCTAGAGAATTCTGCGGAGGGACCGCGCTTGGCCTCCGCCCTGGGGAAAGACTGGGCGACCAGGGGGAGACAAGATGAAAATGAGGGTCGTGGTTGCCGTAGGAGGCGGCATGTGAGATGGGAATGGGTTCAGTGGTTGGGAATTTCGGTAGAAATTTTACCTTAGTTTGGCGTGTGTAATGAGCACCCACGTTTTTGTGTGCATTGTACGCGAGATTGTTATACCCATTATTATACCCATGGTGCGTAATCATTATACCCATGTATAACGTGCATCCTTATTTTCCCCTCAGAAATTTGGGCAAAAAGTGCACATTATACACAGCAAAATAGGGTATTTTTTCTTATTCCCACTTCCTAGAGCGTCCACCTGCCCTTTATGCTGTTTTTCACCTTCCCGTCCAGGCTACAAAGACATAGAACGAAATGCGAAAACCCTGTAAAAATGTGTGAATTCTCACAGTGGTTCAGCGGCGGATCTTTGATGATCTGTAGATTAATTAGAGCGGCAGCAGGAAGGTTCTGGCTGAATGCAGTGATGCCCCTGTATTTTCTAGGGACGCTCCTGTGATGTGCTCTCTTTTTGAACAGGCACTTTGTAAAAAGCTGTTTAAAATTCAAGAGACTGACCCGGGAGGTCTACACTGGAAATTACAGCCATCGTTG
This sequence comes from Phyllostomus discolor, assembly GCF_004126475.2. Lineage (NCBI taxonomy): Eukaryota > Metazoa > Chordata > Mammalia > Chiroptera > Phyllostomidae > Phyllostomus > Phyllostomus discolor. The sequence continues at coordinate 93,300,402 of NC_040912.2, forward strand.
CCTCAAAGTCATTTGTGGTGCTCCTCCCTCATTTCTCTGGGCTGCACGAGGCATCAGCCTAGGCGATGGTGAAAGAGATTTCTATTTGCCTCCCTTAATGTGGTTAATTTAACCTGAATTTCCCTGCTCCATCAAAGTGCCAGTGCACCCCCGGCACCGGCCCTCTAGGGGGATTTGAATGGCTCGCTGCTCTGTGACCCCTGACAACGGTCTCCGGCGCCGGCTCGTGGCACCGAAGGGTGCGCTTCGTCCTCTGCTCCGCCTGAGATGCCCGCTCCTGTTCCGCAGGACGCGTGCCTCCCTATGAAAAGCTACAGACCGAAGAATAACAGTAGCTCATTTCAGAGGGGTTTTCGAGGGAATCATCTTCCAAATATCAAATTTTAAAACTAAAACAGAGCCAAGTATTAAAATAGATCGATGTGGCGTGGGTACGTGGTTCTGCCAACGACAATGTGCGCTAATCCGATCACACTTTCAGGGGCCGGGAGACGCCACCAGCTGTGTCCGTGGACCTGGTGATGGCACTGTGGACCTGCGTGTCCCCTACACACACCACCACCAACTGGGGGGAGGGTTATGGTGACACGTACATCCCCAGGGCCCTCTGTCCACCAGGCCCCCAGAGGGGCGAGAATCCCCTTCCCCCACCACGTGTTCCAACACGCCTGGCCGGAGCCCTTTGGAGAAAGACTCGATGAATCACGAGTGCCCCCGGGTGCTGCTGCGTTCAAGGTCCCTTGAGAGCCACCCGCCCTGGAGAGAGATGGACGAGGACGTGGCAGAGGCGGAGGCTGACGGGTGATCAGTTGTCCAAGTGCCTCAGCAGGTTCCGAGGCGAGCTCTGGGGCCGGGGTTGTCCTCAAGGTTAAAGCAAGGACGGAAGGTTGGGTGTGATTGGACGTGGGCTATCTCTAGGATGCGGGCTGTCACCAGGCATGGCCTTGGGCGTGGGGAACAGCTCCATCTGAGAGCAATCTCCAACGAGACACCTTCAAATAAGAGCGGTCAGCAACCGCCATTTATTTCTGGGGCCAAGATAAATTAGTTCTTCAGTCCTGGGGTGGGGTGCGGCCTGGGACCTTGGACCTGCATGGTCCGAGATGCAGCCCCGCCGTCCAGTGCAGAGTTCCAGGGCAAGGCGATCTGAGAGTTCGGTGGGTTCCCACAGGTACTTTTGCAAGTGGAGGAAGCAAAGAGGCAGAGAGCCTACGGGCTGATTAATTCCAAAATTGAAAAGCATTCTAGGCTTTAGCTCAAAAATTGTGAATCTGACCTCGGGGCAAGTGTAAGATTGGGCAATGCTTCAGCTCCCTGCAGAGCAGAAACGTTAAAGGAAATTGGGCAGGTGGAAGAAAATTGATTCCGGTTGGGAAAGTGGAGCTACGGAAAAAAAGGAAGAACACCAAATGTTGTAAATATGCTAGTAAAATAAAAAAATCCACAGAATTAAAAAAAACCCTTTCAAAGATTCTTTAAAAGGGAATGGAGAGTTTAAAGAAAAAATAATAATGTTTTGTGCAGCTTATGAAGAAATAAAATGCATGAAAAAGATAGCACAAAAGATGGGTGGGAAGAAATTAAAGTCTACTGTTGTAATATGTTTACATTAAATGTGAAATGGCATAGTAGTATTTGAAGGTGGACTGGATAAGTAAAGGTGCATACTCTAAACTGCGGCCAACCTGCGGCCCAACCTGTGGCCCAGGGTGGCTGTGAATGTGGCCCAACACAAAATCGTACATTTATTTAAAACATTAGGAGGTTTTTTTGTGTGATTATGTGTTGCAATGTATTGAGTGTGTGGCCCAAGACACCTGTTCTTCCAGGGTGGCCCAGAGACGACAAAAGGTTGGACGCCCCTGCTTCTATGGAACAATAACTGAGAGAGGAAGTATAGCTACTAGGCCTACAATAGCAATAAGACAAACCTGACAATGTACTCCGTCCAAGAGACAAGGCGAAGAGGGCAGTGTGGGCGATGAGCGAGCAGCGGGGTGGTTGCCATCAGTCCAACATTGCTCGTACTGCGCGCAGGCGGTCTGAGCTCTCCATTCCAAAGGCAGAATGCAGAGAAATTAGTCCTAAAAACTCGATGAATTCCGCGACCACTACAGGACACACCTCCAACGTGAAAAGGAGGGAACAGCAGTGCGAGAACACGAATGGTGTGGCAGGGATGTCCGGGTCACGGGGAGGGCCTCACGGATGCACAGATTGGGGGGCAATATTCAAAATGAATGACTTTGTGGGGAGGAGAGAAAATGCGAAAACAGGAAAAAAAAGAAAGAAAAGAAAAGGAAGGAAGACATGACCGTGGCAATTTGGTTGTAAAAGGAAACCAGCCAAGGGGAAATGGTAAGACAAAGAACACAAGGTCAAAAGGAACTCCACCCCATCCCGGGCCACACAGACGCGCACTCACAACTGAATAAACAGGATGAAACCCACCGACCGTGGTACTGAACTTGGCTTTCCCAAAAGCAGTGGGCATCATTAAACTAGGAATTTTGTAAACCACTTTGATCCCACAGAAATGAACAACATACTCCTGGCTGGGTAGCTCGGTTGGTTAGAGCATCATCGGGATTTGCCCAGGTTGGGGGTTCAATCCCCACTCAGGGTACATACAGGAAGCAACCGATGAATGCATAACTAAGTGGAACAACAGATTGATGTTTCTCCCTTCCTCTCTCTCTCTCCCTTCCTCTGTCTCTAAAATCAGTAAAAAAAAAAAATGAACAATACAATTTTAACATGTCTCCACAGTTTATTGCAAAAAAACCCACCAAAATTAAATTCAGCACACGCCAGCTGAGGTAGACCTGCATCTGGACACGGAATCCTGACACCACACCAAAAATGGTTACAGTCCCCAATGCTGCGCAGAGAAAACTATAAGACAAACAAAACGAAAGGGAATTGGAAGTAGGAACACCAAACTCTAGGGCCGGAAAAGAGACGGCAAAATAACGGGAAGACACGAAGCAAGCGAGTTCACTGCAATTAGAAAAGAAATGGAAGAAACGACAGAAGTCTCCCAGAATTTAACAATGAATTCCGAGGTATAGACTCAGATGAAAATTTAACGGGGATCCTTGAAGAAAGGCGAGAGACGATAATAAAAATAATTTTAAAATGAGGCTACATATAAAGGAATCAGAGAAAAGAACTGGAAACGAAAGACAGGTCAAGTAGACATGACACGGATATTTTGGGGGACCGCAAGGAAGAAAAGCAGAACGACGGGACTCACTTTATAAACTGTAGCCCGGGAAAACCTTTCAGAAGGGAAGAAGAAAGGTAACTGCCACCTACGCATTGAAACCGGGCCCTGACAGCGTGAACTCAGGCTGATGAACTCTGAGGCACGTCCTTAGTAAATTTTGGTTTTTCAAGATGAAGAAACATTTGTCAAAGCCTCAAGCGAGAGATCAAATAATTTACAAAGATAAAAGCATTAGTGTGTCATCTGCTCCTTCAGAGAGGGAACAGAGAAGAAGATGAAAACGAAGTTGCTTTTTTTAAAAAAAAGTATCAAGACGACTGGAAAATAGTTCTGACACATAAGAGGTGAGGCGATTTTGTACCCAGAAGCCCTTGCTGAAAAAACCTGGAGGAGAATGAATGTCACCTGTCACAGGGACCAGACCTGGGACAACGGGAGGAAGGAGGTAAATAATGCTAGTTCGGGACGATGAGCTGTGGAATAAAATAAACGCCTATGATTCCATGCTCATATAAATCAATGGAGGAAAAGAACCAGCTGTTTCTTATGCCAGAATTCTAATGAATGTGTGTAAGAGAAGTGATGGAGAAGAAATAGCCACACTGGCAAACACCACCCCAAAAACTGGTACAGCGCCCACTCTGGGCCCACAGCCTCTCAGCCCCCTCCCCGACCCTTACCTGCTTTATGACTTTCCCTATTTCCCGACTCCCTTTCCTTAAATGTTTACACAATAAGGTTATCAGAGAATTGACTTGGTGCTTTCCGGAAAGTTGCAGACGGGGTTCTTTTCTTATATGTGTGCAGGTGAGTTCTCTTCAAAGCAACACGTTATAAGATACGGGCAAGTGAAAAGGATGAAATAAAACTTGCTTTCAATGCTCCAGCCCGACATAATCACCATTCACATTTTTGGGACTTTTCCTTCCAGTGTGGACTTGATTCCTTCGGTCTTTGGCTTTTTCAAGGAGGACTCAGGGGGTGCGCAGCGGACACCTCACCACAGCAGGCACCTTGCCAGCCTGGACATCTGCTGTTCTCCCTGTGCTGAACCGAGGACCCGAGCCTGGGAGGTACTGAAGAAATACATCCTGGCCCCGCTGGTGTGGCTCAGTGGACTGAGTGCCGGCCTGAGAACCAAAGGGTTGCTGGTTCGATTCCCAGTCAGGGCACATGCCTGGGTTGTGGACCAGGTCCCCAGTAGGGGCATGTGAGAGGCAACCACACATTGATGTTTCTCTCCCTCTCTTTCTCTCTCCCTTGCCCTCTTTGTGGAAGGAAGGAGGGAAGGGAGGAAGGAAGGAAGGAATGAAGGAAGGAAGGAAGGAAGGAAGGAAGGAAGGAAGGAAGGAAGGAAAGAAGAAAGAAAGAAAGAAATTAAGAAAGAAGGAAAGAAAGAAAGACTTCCTGAATGGCCAGGTGAGAACGGCTCACGGGGGAGAACCCCACAGACTAACTCAGGGCTAAATGACACCCAGAACACCCAGGAGGGGGCACCTACAGAGGCTCAGGTTCTGTTCCTAGGTCAGGTCTCGTGCACCATCCAGGACCCAATGGCAGGTCAGTACTGATCTGAACGTCCTGCAGAATATGCAGAAGGCCCAGGGATGTTTCCAGAACGTTAAAGAATGCACATGAATAACAAGGACCATATCACATACATCAGCCACAGGCTCTTTACCATGTGCTTGGCACCGAGCTCGTGTTCAGACGCATTAGCTCAGAGAGAGTGACTCAGTTCCAGGTTACTCGGGGACTAGTGAGTGGTGCGGCCGGGTTTGCCCATAGCTAAGCCCTGGATCCTGGACGGACGTGGAGTAGCTGGGGCTGGAGACAGACCACCCATGGCCTGGCTCTTGTCCGTGACCACGCGCTGTGCTCCCCAGGTGCGGGGGTTGGGTGTTATCATCAGGCCATCAGGTGACATTGTGGTTTTCTAGGTGGGTGACAACTCGGTTAATGAACTTGACCCTATACCATTCATTCCCAGCGCTACTCAAGACCCGCCCCTTTATCCTATGTCTGAGGGGACTGCCGTGTTTTGCTGACATTGTCCCTCCAAGAGAGAACGTGGCATCCAGTGTCACGGCGCCCCCTGGGGAGGGCCGCGTGTGTCTGCTAGCGCTGAGCCCCCACATCCCGGCCGACCGCGTCGTGTGGAGCTCAGGGGAGCGGCTCTCCTCTCTGTCTCGGCCATGTGACGGGTTTAAAGCTGTTCCTACAAAAATGTGCAGTCAACCCAGAGAATACAAGTAAAAAAAGACAACGCAGAGCTGAAGGCTCCTTGCAGGGCGGATGCTGCGTGGACCGGACCTTGGATTCGGCTATGAACTTGGAAACGCCGTGCATTCGTTCAAGCCTCTCTTCGCTGCAGTCTCTCATCTCCGTGTGGAGTTTCCAGACCAGCCGGGACGGCTGTGGCTCTCGCTGGGTGAGGCGCTCTTCATGCACACGGACGGCCTGGGTCGTCCTGTCTTGTACAGAGTGGTTGTGTTTGTGCACGGGACAGCACTGCTCTCTCCAAGCCCTCACACAGCAGCAATGAGGAAACACTGTGTTTCCATCACCATTGTCTTCCGCACCCACTTACCTCCCGGCCGTTCCTTTCCACCAGGGCTCGCACTTCGGCTTCAGGGAACGAGAGATGACTGACTGGGGACGCTTGTGTGTGGATGTAAAACGGCTTCATAATTGGCAGATTTCCATCCCCCCCGCCCCCCCGCTTCTCCTAGAAGCCTGCAAGAACGCTCTGTGTGCTCAATATTTTAGAACTAATGGTTTTTGGTTCCTCTATACCCTTTTAACTAAATAGTTCAGCAGTTCTTCTCTACAGCCGGCGCGGGGACACCGCTTTCCTTCCAGAGCCACGGCGCTGCCGTGATGGATGGCGGGGACGACGTCCGTGCAGACATAAATTAGCTTCCCACGGCAAAGTGAAAGATGAACTTCGTTGCTTCCCAGAGACAATATATTATCAGCGTTTTCTTGATTTAATGTATTTGTCTGGGTCTTCTGCCCACCGAATTGTAAAAATATGCACACTCGGTAACACATTATCTGTCTGGCATCGCGGAGTGAGCTTACAGCGTGAGCAATAAAGCATGATGGGGTCCTAATCACGAGAACAAACTATAATCATTTTTTTAGGTGGAAAATGTAAGAAAGATCAAATGTGAAAATAAAAATCATCTACAGTGCTATAATTCTCGCAAGTGAGGTGGCAACTTTTAACGAGCCCGAGATAAATTGCTGCAGTTCCTTCTTGTATGTGGTGCGTGTGTACATATGCGATATATATGTACCTGAGCATGTGATTCACACAAGGACCGGCTATGCAGCGTGGTTTAGATTGAACACATCAGAGCTATTTTCTATGTTACCCAACATTTTTTTAGTATCTTAAACATGTTAAGGAATGCAGGGAGCTCTTCTAACTTCTTTAATCAACAACATACTGTTAAATGTTAGATTGTTCTAAATTTTAGGTTGTCTTTGTTTAAAGATTTTATTTATTTATTTTTAGAGAGGGAAGGGGGAGAGAGAGAGAGAAACATGAATGTGTGGTTGCTGGGGGTCATGGCCTGCAACCCAGGCACCTGCCCTGACTGGGAATCGAACCTGCGACACTTTGGTTCTCAGCCCACACTCAATCCACTGAGCTACGCCAGCCAGGGCTTAGGTTGTCTTTTGTTACACAGTTATAAGCGTCTACTCCCTGAACAGCCCCCCGGTGTCCTTCTACACGAATCCGACGGTTTCTTTAGAGGAAATTCTGCCAGGCAGAACTGCTGTCAGGAAGCACGCACATTTGAAGTCCTTTAGTACATGTTGCAACTTTTCTTTTCTGAAGATCGTGCTGATTCATGCTCAGACTAGCAGCGGCCTTTTCCTCAAGCTCCCCCCGAAGTTCGAGTGTGGTGTGTGGTGTGTGTGGATATGGGTGTGCGTGGGTGTGCATGTGGGACGCGTGTGTAGTGTGTGTAGATGTGTGGGGGTGTGCTTAGGATACCGAATGTATTCAGAGCTAAAAGGTGACGTTTCTCAGTCCAAGCTGAACTCCAAATGACCAGCCACATCCCGACCAGCGAGACGTCCTTGGCCGGGGATGTGCAAACGGCCCCTTCACAGCGGGGCAGAGTTGGACGCCGGCCTTTCACTGCCCTGGCTGGAGGGTGAGAGGCCGCCACCCTGCCTGGGCCCCTGGGGGCAACCGTGAACATGAGAGCCGCTCACGGCCCAGGACTTTAAGGACCCGGAGACGCCCACAGCAGCCCTGGGCCGGCCCCCTGCCTTTGTTTTAGGACGGACCCCAAAACAGGGCCTTCCGTATTTAAGCTGCTGTCAGTCGAGGGTGTGCCTTCTACACAGCCCAGTCCTCACCCGATGAGGTGTGTGGCCTTCATCAAGGAAAACTCACGGTCCGGCCCCTGAGTTTCCTGTGTGTCGGAGGGGCTGCAGCGGGAAGTGTAAGAGGAACCCGCAGTCCGCATGGGTGATTGTTAGGGGTTGTCTGGCCGTCACTTCAGGGGCCCACTTGGGTTCCAGGTGGCCTACCTGTCTCAGAGCCTCAGCAGACTGACTTGTCAGCCCCTGGTGAGCCCCCCAAGTTGTATCACCCAACAAAGAGATGAGGGACGAGAGCTGCCGCTTTAAGGAATTCTTTTGTTGGGGGTCTTCGTGTGTGTTTTCATAATCGACTTCTATAACAAATTTAATTCTTAGCACAATGAAGCTGCATTCAATTAGATTCTACTAGTTAATTGTGTGATAATTTGGATAAAGTCTGTGCCAAAGATTGCTTCACTTTTTTTTTTTTTTTTGGAGGGGGAAAAAAAAAGAGGATTCTCCAAACAAATCAACGTTGTAAATAAGGCAATTTATCTCTGCTTGGGAAAGCGATTTGCTCTCAATTACTATAGAAAATCTATGAACCTGGAGTTCATTAATGTGTTAATTAGAGGCCATTCTTACCCAGCCCGGTTTCTCTTGCACGGCATTGTGTGGGAGGTCCCCCACTCCACGCTGGCGTGGGGCCGCAGTGCCCAGACCTCACGCCTTCAGAAGTGCAAGGGCACGTGGGCCTCCGTCCCCGGTGCGTCTGCACCCGCGGGTTTGCTCTCGCTTGTTTACTTGTCTTCCCAGATGCAGAAGCAGGGAGACGAAATGCCATTCCCTCTCTCTTCAATTATTAATACTTCGGCGGTTTTACTTCCTGCAGCGGATGACACTCCGAGGAAAGTGGTCAGAAACCAGCAGTTATACTGAGAGATCACAGAGATGCTGGCTGTTTGGGAGAAATGATTGTCTTCCTCTGTTTCCCCTGCCACGGGAGGGAGCAAAGGCTGCTGGGAACGGTGGGAGGCCGAGGAGGGCTGTGAGCGACAGAAGTCCCTTTTCCGATTTGGGGGTCCGTCTGGGATGAGACAAACACCGAGGTTCCCCTGTCATTCCTAAGCCTCTGTCTCGATTGGATGGGGCTCTGGGCAGATCCCCCCGGAGCCAGAAACAAATTTCCAATCCACCCGCAATGCACCACACAACCGTGGGTTAGTGTTTGCTTGAAGCTCTCTATAAAAGAGCTCATGCAACGGAATGGCTCCCGAAACACAAATAACCCAATTAAAAAATTGGCAAAGGACCCGAACAGACATTTCTTCTCCCTCAAGAAGACATAAGAAGGCCAATGGGTACTTGAAAAGATGCTCCACCTCACTAATCATCAGAGAAATGCAAATTAAAACCGCAGCGAGATGCCGCCTCGCACCTGTTAAAACGTCTAACTTCACAAAGACGAGGCAGCCAGCGCCGGCGAGGACGAGAGGAAAAGCGAACGCTTGTGCGTGGCTGGCGGGAATGTAAATTGGTGCAGCCGCCGTGGAAGGCAGCGTGGAGCTGCCTCAAAAAACCAGACATAGAACCAGGGTGGGACCCAGCAACCCCCCGCCTCTGGGTGTTTATACAAAGGAAATGAAATCAGGGTGTCGGGAGGTGCCTGCACCCCCGTGGTCACTGCTGGGTGATTGGCAGCAGCCAAGAGGTGGAAATGAGCTGAGTGTCCACGGACGGATAAATAAATAAAGCATTGTATGTATTTATGCTCATTCAAGAGAGTATTGTTCAGCCATAAAAAAAAGAGCGCCATCCCGATGCCCCAAGGTTGCAGGTTCCATTTCTGGTCGGGGCACGTGCAAGAATCAACCGATGAAGGCATCGATGAGTGGACAAACAAACCTCTCTCTCTTTCTTTCTTTCTCTCTCTCTCTCTGTCTCAAGTCAATCAATAAAAAAATTAAAAGAAAATAAATTAAAAATAAAGAAATCCTACCATCTGTGACACGGGTGGACCTTGAGGGCATCACGCTAAGTGAGACAAGCCGGAGAAAGACCAACAATGGCCCATGTCACTTCCACGTGGACTCTGAACAACAACAACAACAACCAAATACACAGACCCAACTCATGAAAGAAGGTGAGACCCGGTTACCAGACGATGGGGTGGGGGGAGGGGGGGAAGGTGACCACAGGTACAGATGCCCAGTGACCAGGTGAGGAGCCCCAGGGATGGAGCACACGGTGTGTGGGAGAGTCCTGGAGAGAGCAGATCCCATGAGCTCTCATCACAAGGAGCCATCAGTTTCCTGGTCTCTTCTGTCTCTGTGGAATCTATGGGAGATGACAGATGCCAGCCGGACCTACTGCGCTCATTTTAGAACACACATAAATCATCACGCTCCACGCCTGAAACGCGTACACGGATGCACGTCGATGACTTTTCAATGGCATTGGGAAAAGTGAGCCAACTAGACCGCACTTGGCTGGTGGGGAGAGAGGGGGAGGGAGGCGGGGCCTCGGCATATCTGTTCCACCCGAGCCCGTGTTCTGCAAAGCTCTGCTCGGCCCCGGCCCTCGGCCCGCTCACGCCCAGGCTGCTGCAGGAGCTTCTAAAAATTCTAGAAGCCTTGCAAAGCAACCAGAGCCAGAAATGCCGCTTCCCGTTTGAACTGGTGTCCGAGATCCTTGGGGGAGGGAGGCCCTGACGCCAAGAATTCGTCTGTCTCCATGCCTCCGCGTCTCTCTTGGCCCCTGTCCCGTGTCAGTCCATCCTCCAAGGGCGCAGCCGGGACGAGCTCTTCTTACAGCCGCTCCTTCCGGCAACCTCCCTCCCTTCGGCGGCCGCTGCCTTCTCCCTCTGGGCAGTTCCCACCTGGCTCTGCCTGTCCCCTCTGCCGCGGTCAGCGCCTTCCTCTCCTGCCCCCCAGTGTCCAGCTCTGCATTCCACCCCCTGAGGCAGAGGTAACTAACTCTTAAAAAAAGATTTTATTTATTTTTAGAGAGAGGAAGGGAGAGGGAAAGAGAGAGAAACACCAGTGTGTGGCTGCCTCTCATGTTCCCCCTACTGGGGACCTGACCCGCAACCCAGGCATGTGTCCTGACTGGGAGTTGAACCAGCAACCCTTTGGTTTGCAGGCCAGCACTCAGTCCACTGAGCCGCACCAGCCAGGGCCGGGGAGTGATTTTCAGGGTGCGAGTGGGTGGGATGTCTCTTTGCTTCTCAGTAACAGGGCCCAACTGTCAGAGTCATTGGGGGTTGGGACACGTGGGACCTCACAGATGACCTCCTCCTGCCTTCCAGATCTTGAAATGCCTATTTGGGAGGGGGTTGGTCACCAGGACCCAAGGCAGAAGGTTCTGGAAGCACACTGGTTCCCAGTCTCTTGAGCTCCCTGCTCTCACTGACTTTGTGATATTTGTGCCCCTGCAGAGAAAGTGCTGAAGTCATTAACTTCTTTCTGCTGCATCGGACAAAAATCCATAAAGCAGACGTGGGCCTTGAATATTCAGATACCGGGATGCGATCCACTCACTCTTCCAGGCCCAGTAGCTACCTCCTTCCTCCCCCCCCACCCCCCCAGTCACCCCACGTTTCACGGAGCTTCCTCTCTTGGCCCCGTCGTCGCAGGCCGCGCAGTCCTTCTGCAGCGGAGACGGCTCGAGGCTCGCGAAGCACAGTGTCCAACTCGTGGCCGATCTCGTCTTCTCTATTGGGTTGCAAACGTCTTAAGGGCTGCGAGCTGGGCCGTGTGGGTGGGGCCAGGGTGGAGTCACCAAGCTGTACCGCAGACGGCACCCACCGCAGGCCTCGCCGAGCCCCCCCTCCCCCAGGCTCCCCGAAGTGGTTGATGGGAGTTTCCATTCCACAGAGCAGAGAAAGGCAGGCTTTGTGGGAGCTGCTGGGGAGGAGCACGCGGCGGCTCGGGGGCTGGGTGCACAGGAGAGGTGCGCTGGCCTTGGAGAGGGGGAAGGAGAGGGACCAGGAGGGTCCCTTCCTCAGGCTCCGAGCAGACGCCCCAGGAGGCACGGGGGAGACTCCCAAGCACCTCCGATTCCAGGAAGCAGGCTTGAAACGCTACATAAATAATTGACCGCTTTAAATTATTTAGACCACTGGTTCTTGACTTCTTTTGAACGCTGAACCCCCTGGAGCAGCTGCTGAGAGCTATGCCCCCTCTCTTGAAATCAACGATCTCTCTCTCTCTCACACACACACACACACACACACACACACGTTTGCAAATGAGCTCAGAAGGCTCCCTGGCCGCCCGATGACCATCCGCAGGCCCCAGGCCTTGTGGCCTCAGACGCCAGCCCACGTGCACCCTCGCCCTCCCAGCGTTCCCAGGAGGAGACCAGGAACGCAGCCCCTCCCACTGACGGCCGGGGTGCACGCGCGCACAGACGCTCCGACTCGAAGGTCCCCGGGGGGTTTCTCGCGTGGACTAGTTACTCGTCTTTAGTGGAGAGGAGGGCTGGCAGGGGGAGCCAGAATTTTTGAGGCCTTGAAGGTCCCCAGGGTGACCCCCAAGGAGGGTCCCGATTTCTCTCCGGGGCGACAGAGTGGGTCACATAAAGCGGATGTAAGGCAACTCGGGACACATTAGTGTGTTCACGCACGGACAGGCTTTACTTCCCCTGGAGAAGGAGGCTCCTCATGAATCGTGTGAGTTCAGCCCCCAAATCCTCTGCTAACTCTTCCCACGCACATATCTGGTTTCTAGCAGACAGAGGAATAAGAGTCTTGGTGTTTATTTCTTTTTAACTGGGGTGGGGGGGGGGTGAGCAGGGCCTGGAAAAATGAGGGCACGGGAATGAAGATGGGGAGGGACACGGGGACATACTTTGTGTCAAGAAAATGATCTCTGCCCCCGGGGTGGGCGAAGTGTCTAGTGGGTTGGAGTGTCATCCCGTGCACCAGAAGGTTGCAGGTTCGATCCCCAGTCAGGGTGTGAAAGACAGGCAACCAATTGATGTTTCTCTCCCCCTCTCTCCCTTCCTCTTTCTTTAAAATCAACACACACACCCTTGGTTGAGGATTCAAAGATGGGTAAATAAATACAAAGAAAACAATCTTCAACTCAGCGTGGGCCTTGAGGGGACAACGAAGGAGAGAGATGTCACTTCCAACCAGGACCCCTGATGCCCCAGCAAGAGCCACCGCCCCTCTGCAGCAGCAACCCCTCCCCAGTTCTACAGGCCCCGCCCCCGGGAGATGTCCAGACGCAAGGGGAACTTTAGCAGAGGCGCCGTGCGACCCCAGCAGAGCTGGGGGGCCTGGGTGCGCGCGGGCCTGCACTGAAACCCTGCCCTGCGCGGAGGGGCGCTGCTGGGATCCAGGAAGGCCTCGGAGGGGGCGCGGGGGGGATGGCGCTGGACTCGGTTGGGCGGTCACCACCAGAGAGGCGCAGTTGGAGTGGCTCAGAGAGACGGGGTGCGGAGTGGAGGTGGGGGAGGGGAGGCCCGCCCGCAGCAGCAGGGCCCGGGGGAGAATGAGGACACTGGAGTGTGTGTGTGAACGCTTGTCAGCAGAACCCTGCTCGCGGTGAAGGAAACGAAACGCAGACACAACCCCCGGGGCACAGGAAGGCGCTGGGGTCCCCACCCACGCGCATCCTTCCCGAGAGTCTGCCTTCAGCCCATCCATCCGTTTGTCCATTGCGTGAATATTTCTCCATCACGCGTTTCGTGCAAGTCACGTGGGACCGTGCTGAGGTTTTAGTGTTAAATGAGAGGGGTTTCCCGTGTCTCGGAGCCCACATTCCGGCGGAGTGGAAGGGTGCTAAGGAACCGACTGCACAGTTAATGTCCCCCCGCAGAGGCTCTGCCCCCTGTCTGCCAGCCCTGGGCAGTGGGGAAGACCGGCAGGAAGGGTCTGGACCACCGGACCCCCATCTCTCCCGCCGCAGGAATCAGCCACCGGCTTGCAGACGTCCCGGGGGCGGTGACGCAGGAAAACCTGCTGATCTCCGTCTCCTCGCAGGGGGCGGGGCCGGGAGCCTGGGGAGGCCCAGTGCCCGCAGTGTGGGGGGTAGCTGACCGGAAATGGCAGAGCGGCCCAGAGAGGAACCCCCGATCCACAGAGGACTTCTCTCAGGGGTTTGGTGACAGCACCTGGGTGTGGGGGAGCTGCCCACGGCTGGGCCTCAAAACCGCACAAGGACAGGCGGGGACCGAGCTCGGAGCTCACCCGGGACCCGGACCGGGGCCTGCTCCCGCCACCCGGACCCAGCAGGTCCGTCACTGGTCAGGACTGGGTGCAGCCGCGCTCAGAGGGGCGTCCCCAGGGGCATGCAGTGATTGGCTCTACACTCATCACGCCCGGCCAGTGTTCAAATCGAGACCTAAAAAGACCCAACTGGGTCCAAGACACTTACTTGAGGGGCGGAGACTTGGCTCGTGTTGGGGGTGAACACAATAGGGTGTACAGATGGCGTGCTGCAGGATTCCTCTCTGCTACCACCTGCATAAGTGTGTTCACCGGTGTCACCCGAATAAAGTCAAAGGAAGGGAGGAAGGGAGGGAGGGAAGGGAGGAAGGAAGGGAGGAAGGATGGAAGAAAGGAAGAAGGGAAGGAAGGAAGAAGGGAAGGAAGGAAGGAAGAAGGAAAGGCAGGAAGGAAGGAAGGAAGGAAAGAAGGAAGGAAGGAAGAAAAAACTTAATTGCGTTCTGGGGGGGAGGGAAAGAAGTCCAAAAATATTCATAAGAATGGAAAAATATTCAGCTTCCAACATGCTAACATTTACCAGCCTGGCATCCAATCACAGACTATTAGACATAAAAAGAAGCAGAAAATCACAGCCCATAATAAGGATAATAATCAATGCATTGAAATGAACTCAGAAAAGACACTGATGTCAGAATTAGCCGACAGAGAGCTTAAAATCCTTTTCATGACAGTGCGGCATGTCTTCCAGCAGCTAAGCAGAGAGGCATGCGAGTCATAGAAAATACTTAAATTTCCAGCGATGAAAGTGACAATATAAAAAATAAAAAAATACACAAAATGGGATTAATGGCAGATGAGGCACTGCGGCAAGGTTGAGAAATGGAAGACCCCGCAATGGAAACCACCCAGAATGATCCATAAAGATAAGAGTCAAGGGAAAAAGTCGACAAAGCATCGGTGAGCTGACACGTTCATGTTGCCTAATATTCACAAAGCCAAGCACCTAGAGAAAGCAGAGGGGAGGACAGAAAAGTTATGTGAAGTCCCAATAATAGAAAATTTCCGTACTGGTGAGGAGTCAGTTGGCTTAGGCAGCACAGGGCTCAGGGTCAAGTCCAGGGGACTCTGGGCTTCCTCCAGGCCAGGAACTCAGCCCAGCCACGCCCTGCACGGAGGTCCCTTCCCTGCGGTGGCCGCTGGTTGGCTCATCGCTCCACCCAGGCCCCCTGCACCCTGGACTTCATCCGTGAGGGCCTGAGAGTTTTCCCCAGCTGTTTTCCTTCTGGAATACTCTGTGCTGAGACCCCTGGCAGTCTGGTCTGCTCTCGGGCCACGTGGAGAAGATGTAATTGGTTGTGGGCTGCTGCGGCGTACGCAGTGTATTAAACAACACGCGGAGAACTGAGAGGTCACCGCCAATCCGCTTGGACAAAACCAACGTCCTAGGCTTGAGGGTGAGACCTGCCCTGTTTCTCGGACAGCAGCATTTAGACAGATGTGGGGGTAGGGGGCCCGAGCTTGAACGGGGAGGGAACGAGAAAAAGACAGGAGCCGAACTCTGTCACGCAGGAGCTGGGTGGGTGGGTGGCCACTGGGGAAACGACACGCCCATTCTCAGCCTCAGTTTCTCCATCTGGAGAAATAAAGGGAGGGAATAACACGGAGCCGGGGAGAGTGTGTCAGTGGGGACAGGCCAGGACACTGAGGGCAAGCCCACCAGGGTCCTCCTCGGGTGGAAGGGCGGTTGTGTTCTTCACTCACGCTCCCTGTCCGGGGTGGGGGGCCGGAAGGAGGACACCACAGAGCAGCCACTCGGGGGCCCTGCGGGTGGGCAGCCACCGTCTCGCACATGTCCGTCTCCGGGCCACACAGACAGAGCGTCTCGGAGGAGAATGTCAGATGAGCAATGAGATGTTTCAGCCCGCACCCAGGTGTTTCCGTGATGACCAGGACCCTCCCTGCCTACCCCAGCGGGGCCACACCATCGAGTCCTGCCTGCCGCACATCCAGAATTTGGGAAAACGAGACACGTTTTAACAATGTCGGCGTCCCCCCGAGACCAGCTCTGCGAGGATGAAGGAGAGAGAATAACGCGTGTCCGGGGCTCAGTCCGAGGCTGGGCCGTGGTGCGTCCTCAGCACGTACACTGGCCTTTATGATGTGTAAGGAGTGGCCCGTGACGTGTTGGGCAAATGTGAAGTAAGGCACTGTCTCGTGGCTATTTTACCATGTTCGTTTTCACCCGGGCACCCCTTCAGCAGCAGCCTCACCGGGTGGGGAATGAGGACACAGGCTGCGGGCTCTTCGGCGACCCCCTCGGCCAGGTCACCCTGGTCCCGTCCAGGCAGGTGCCCGGGTGAGCCGGCCCCAGGGGACAGTCACCTCCACCACGCAGCCCTGCGTTCGTGACAGAGCCTCGTCAGTGCCGCGGGGTGTGCGGGACGCGCGTGTCCCGGGTTCCCTGCAAGTGTGCCCACTTCGTGGAAAACTGGAACGTCGGTGCACGCTTCCTAAGTACAGGGCCCCCACCGCCACCCTGCTGATGGGCTCTGAGGGTCGGGACAGAAGAGGTCTCCGCCGACAAGTTACCCAAACTGCCGCGGGGACGGTCAAGATGTAAAATGACTCCGTCGATGCTGTGTGATCGGTACCCGATCAGGCAAGGCTGCCGAGGGCGCCGGGAACGCCCGGTAGGAACAACCAGCCCAGAACGAAGGCGTGTCGGGGGGCTCCCTGAGCTGGACCCCATGCACGGGACTGAGTCTGTGAAGTCTAGCAGAAGGGGGTCGGATGGAAAGGACAGGAGTCGGGGGCACGCCTGCCAGGAAGGGGAGCCGCGTGTGCAAGGGCGTGGTCGCTTGGAGAGCGGGGCCGCACCCGGGATGCGCCGGGGCAGCCCGGGGCTGACGTGCAGAGGGCGCGGTGCCAGGGCTTGGGTGTGGTGAGGGGCACGGCCTCCTTCTGTGATGAGCAAATGATGGAAGACTCTTGCACGTGGGCAAGGTTTTAAAGGGCAAATGAACGCTTCCCTCACCTGAGCTTTATTTCCGAGACCTGCGGAAACTGTGGACGGTGGTCCCACGGGCGTGAGGCGTCACTGGACGTCAGGGCGACGGTTCCAAGAGCCACGCCGCTGCAGAGCAGAGGGATATCGGACGGGGAAACACCAGCCGGGGGACGTGGCGTTTCTGAAGCCCCTCCGAGCCAGACCTCCCCTCTCCTTGAGGTTTTATATTGTGTTTTGTCTGAGGAGATGTTCGTCGCGACGCACGGAATTGATTTCTCGACCTGCTAACGGGTCACACACATCCTGTGCGAAGCCCTGATCTCAGACGTTTCTCACCGTTGTGTCGGTGGCTGGAGCGTGTCTGCTTGCTGACCGGAGAAAGGAGTTGGTCTGTGAGACCGCTGGCTGGTCCAGGAACCTTCTGGAAGGGGCTGGAATAGACCTCAGATGGCTGGCTGTTCCTGATGGTTTTTGGGGGAGGGGGCGGGGTTTAAGAGCACCGGCGAAGCACCCACGAGGTTTCTGGGGCTCGGTCAATTCTCCGGTTGGAACTGGTGACGTACTTTTAATATTTCCTTGGAATGCATCCCAGACCTCCAGCCCCACCTGCCGCCCGAGCGGCGTCCTGCTCGCCCCCTCCCTCCTGGCCCCCTCTCAGCCTCCCCGCGGGACCGGGACCGCGGCTCCCCACAGCGCTGCGGCTGCTCCGCCAGGTCCCCGGGGTTGAACAATTGGCTGCTGTATTTGCATAAACATTCCGGCAAGGCAGAGCCGATCAGTTTTAAATAAATCAGAGATAAAGAGAAAACACAACGTTCCGGTGATGGGGAAACGTTTTTTTCTCTCTCCTGCATCCATGCCAGTTACGAATACCGAGGTCCCCGACGAGACACACCATGAAGCCGTGCTTTATTTCCGTGCGCCGGTGGCTGCTGCCTCAGGGGCCGTAAACTTCCAGCAAACGGGCTCCCGCTGGGCAGGAGGCCCCATAAAGCCGAGCTCGCTGTGTTCGGAAAACACGGATGAAATCGCTATGAATAAGTTTTATGTCGTTGGATTTAAACAGCTTTTTAATGTTTCCGGGAAAGAATAGAGCCGTTTTAGAGACAGTCTGCTCTGCCTGCCATGCCGCGCCCACTTCTGTATGGCGAGGACAGAAAGCCCGGTGAAAAACCTGTGTGGACAGTGCATTGAGCGCGGGCTGAGAACCAAAGCGTCGCAGGTTCGATTCCCAGTCAGGGCACATGCCTGGGTTGCGGGCCATGGCCCCAGTAGGGGGCGCACATTGATGTTTCTCTCTCTCTCTCTTTCTCCCTCCTTTCCCTCTCTAAAAATACATAAATAAAAATTTAACAACAACAACAACAACAACAACAAAAACCTGTGTGAGCCACACGGCCCTCTGTGTGTGTAAGAGGAAAGTGCTCAGCCCATCAAGGTATTCTCCCCAGGACCATCGGGCTGAGCCTTTTGTTCTCAAGAGAAGCCGACCTGGTTTTGCAACTCAGCGCTTACCTTCTGGGTTCCCTTCGCAAGGAGGTTTGGGCCGTGCCTCTGGGGACCACGAATGGCCCGCCACTTCCAGGGTGTCGTGTCCTCCACCGGACACCCTGGGCTCATCTGTAAAAGCCACTCTGCTGGTGCAAGAAGGTGCGATCAGGACTCTGTTCTGAACACGCCTCCTTTCTCTCCTAGGAGGTTTGGGGACGGCGGCATCACCAGCCATTTCAGAAATGAGGTTCTACAGTGACGGTGACCTCCAGGGCACCTCCTGGTAATTACCCTTTCCCCGCTCCATCTAGACAGGTCTGCGCTCCCGGTCTGAAATGAAACTTCCGGATGAAAATGCCGAGACGACGATTTTTATATCCTTGGGAGCCTTCTATCTGCCGCCGCCTGGAAACCTCAGACGGATGCAATATTCCTCCCAAAATGTGAAATTGAGAACTCGAACCCCCGTGTCCTCAGGAGATATCAACACCAAAATGTCTGCCTGGAAACGACAAGCTGGGCCTGAGCATCTTGTGGAGTCGAAAACTGAGACAAGTAAAAAAAATACAAAAAACAAAAACCCAGATACGGGCTGTCAGAAGGTCAGGGGAACCGACCCCCAATGATAAAACTAGAAATGACTAGAGAGAGAAGATAAACACCTGATGGTGTTTGATTGTAACTGAAAGTATAAAAAGATTCCAGAGTCCACACTGAGAGTCGTGAACGAGTGAGTGAGTGAGTGAGTGAATGAATGAAGAAGGAAGGACAACCCTTCCTCACAGGGAGAAGGGAGGAAGACAGGACGCCACCGAGACAACGCAGGACAATGACTGTGGAGCGGGAGCCCCCGCCCCTGGGATGCCGCAGCGAGTGAGCGAGAAGTTTCCGGTGACATGGTGCGTCTGAGCCTTCCGACTTCCCGTGCCGGGCGCCCCAAGGTGCCCACCAGTCACCCCGGAAGGCCCCGAGAAGCGGCAGTCGCAGGTCCTCTGACTGCACAGAGAGAGAGTACTCCCCCATCACCGAAACGCACTGCAGGCCAGGGCCTCGGAAAGGGACCGGCCGTGGGATCCCCGTTCCCGACCGAGACAAAATAAAAAGGACCCCCGGCACCGGACCCGGGGTGTCAGGCCATTTCCACTCACCGGTGGCTCTCTGCGTCACAAGGGGGACAGGCCGCTTTGTACGTGTCTCCGCCCTGCCCCCCAAGCGTGACTTCCCATTAGCCTTGCCTGTGGCTTTTCTGTCCCTTCGGGACTTTGACGGGGTGCGTAATCCCTAGTCTGTGGTCCACTTTTAATGACGATGAAGATGGCGAATGCTTCTCCCTCCATTTCCATGCGTTTCTCCTCTAGAGGAGAGATCTCTGGGCTCTTCAACCATGTAACCAGAAACCCAGACGTTGAAAAGCATCCTTGGGATCAGAAGGTCAAGGGCTTTGTGGACCCCACCTTCCTCCTCCTCCTCTCAGAAGCACAAGGGCAGTGAGGAGGGGGGAGAGGGTAGGGAGGCTGGATGACCGCCACTTGCTGCTTTGTGCTTCGTGTCCTCGCCAGGGGCCAGAGATCCGAGCCCGTTCCTCCTCCTCCTCCTCCTCCCCACTCCCCCTGGCACCTGCCTCCCCAGGCCGCTGATCATCGGTAAGCAGGACATGACTCACTCAAACCCAGGTGCTAGTAGGCGGTGAGTCGCTACGGTACCCTTCCTGGAAAACCACTGCGTTGACCTGGGACTTTTAGGCCTTACGGCCAAGGAGGCACGTCTGCCTGTCTGTCTGAGTCACCAGCGCGAGGACGTGCCCCTCATCTTCCAGTCGCGGCGTGTTTGCACGGGCAGAGGGGCTCTTGCTAGGAGCAGACGCCTCCAGAAGAGCCAGGGGGTGAGGAGGGCAGGTCGGTGGGGCCCCCTCAAATGGAACCTCGTGTGTTCTCTGTGAGGTGGCCTGTATTTCATGCAGCGGCAACATCCGTGGACTTCAATGGCTGCCAGCCAGCCAGCCACCGAGAAGGTGATGGGCCAGCGTAGGAGGCTGTTGGTGACAATATCCTTACGCTGTTTCTGTGATCGAGTCTGAGTTTTTCGCAGATGAACAGAAAATGGAAACAGAAAGAGGACTGCGTCCCCCTCCCCTGAGGTCCTGGACCCGGTGATCCTCACCCCACCCGTGGGGCACCCCGCCCCCGTGGCCCCGCGCCTGCCACCTCCTCTGGCTCCACGGGCTTCCAGCGCTGTGTATGGAGACGTTTCTCCCTCTGGCCTCTTCTTCCCTCTTCAAGGCCCTCTGCTCCCCGCCAAGTGGCTCTTCCTCCATCAGAACCCAGCAGGGCCCGGAGCTGCGAGTCCGATCGAGTCCTGAGTATAGTGTCTTCCCATGTGCATGACTCATCCCAGGGGTCGCCTTGTCAAAGCCTGCCTCTGCCAACAGTGACACCTCCATCCAAGGGGAACATGCGCCATCATCAGGCTCCGCCCTTGGGGTCCAGGCCCCTGGGTGTGTGTGCACGGAGCCCGGGGCACACGCGTGTGTAGTTGGCATGCTCACCAGCATTTTGCAGGGAGACGGTAACTTTGTAACTTGGCCCGGATTCTCAGGGGCCGCTTCACCCTGCACAGGTTGAAAACCAAGCCTGAATGGGGACAGCGCAGGCGACATGGCAGGGCCACACGGGAGAGCCATTCACAGGGGACAGACACTGTCCCTGAGTGGTCAGTTGTCTGGTGGCCTCACCCCGAGAGCGGTGGAGCTGCCCTGGGGCGGCGGGGGGCAGGGGGAGCAAGGCCTCTGTAGCCTGCAAGGACGCGTGTGGTCTCCTGCACACTCACCCACGCGGGGCAGCTCCCCAACGACCCCGAGTAGTGGCACAGACGCTCGTAAACCATCCCGGACAACGCACACACTTTCATTTCCCTGCAAATCGGTCGTCGGTCCTGGAGACATCTGTACAGGTGTGCGTGCACACGTGCAACTCACATGCCCACTGCTGGTCCCCATCGCTGTGTCGGGACACCCAGCCGTCCTCTGAGAAATACCTGTGGACCCGTCACGGTGGGTTCAGGTCGTGGGCCCGACAGAGGCCGCCTCAGGATACCAGCGGACGCCACAGACAGAAGGAGGCGAGGGGCGAGGACAGCGGGGTGAGGACAGCGGGGGTGTGTCCCGACAAGTGCCGGGAGAGGGAGGCATGGTGCCGCCTCCTCCTCAAACCCACCGAGCAGGTGCCGGGGACGGGAACCCCAGGCCCGCGGCAAGTTCATTTCTCATCGTTCCTGTTTGGCCAGGAAGCCCCGGAGAGCGACGGCAAACGCTGGCTCTCTCCTTTCCCCGTGGAGACGACTCGGTCCCAGAAGACTGGGCTTCCCCGTGCCCAGGGGCAGCGGGCAGCGAGCTCAGGGTGACCCCGAGGCCGGGGTAGAAGGCGGACAGTCGTGGACGACCGAATACGGTGCTGAGCGAAACATGGAGCCCCCGCCCTTGCTGGGAACTCTGCAGACCTGTGCTGGTGGCTGTGCAGCAACAATCCAGGGTTTCCCCTTCGAGTTCTGCCGAGTCCGAACGAACGTAGGGAGTCAGAGAGCCAGGCCGAGGCTGCGGGCGGGCGGCCACGTGGGAAGAAGGGACAAGGGACCACAGGGGGCTTTCAGGGATGGGCGTGCCCACGGTTTCCATTGTGGCCGTGATGGTGTTCTTCGTCCGAATCCGTGTAATGCTGCACCTTCCACGCTGCCTTTCATTTCACATCCGTTATTCCTACACAACGCGGCTGAAGCAAACGTCCCCAAATACGACTTTTTTCATCTTCAGAGCCAGCAAAAACTCAGTGTGGCGTCGGACGTCAGGATGTGGTTGCTCTGGCAGGTGAGGGAGGCCCCAAAAGTTGTGGGTTCGGTTCCCGGTTGGGGCGTGTACCGACTGATGTTTTTCTCTCTCTCCCCCTTCCTCTCTCTCTCAAATCAATGAAAACACACACCACACACTCACCACACTCACACCTCACACTCTTCCACACACACCACACACTCACACCACACCCAGCACACGGCCCTCAGGTGGTTACTGATGGTAGTTTCCCTGCCATCGCTTCAAGGAGCCAGTCACGTTCGTCCCCACGTATCCCTGGAGTGGGGACATTTGTCTCCCACAGGGGATGAGTAGCCTTCACACTTTCGCCATTTGGGGATTAGCCACGCCGTGCGTCTTGGTGGAGGGAAAGGACTGCCTTTATTTAGGGGGACAGATCCCTTCGACGCCTGCCTTCCCAGCCTCTCTCTCGGAGCGGGGACACGGGGACACGAGGGCGGCTCCACCGGTTACTGTCCCCACGAGGCTGCACGCGGCAGGATAAGAGACCGTTTGTTCCCAGAGCAGAAGACACCAAGGTCCCGAGACTCGGAGAGCATCGCGGTGCCCTGCGTCCGGCAGCCCTGGCCCCGAGGAGCGGACGGACACTCTTCCCGGGGAGAGAGACGCCAGCCCGCTGGGTTTAAGCTGCCGTGCTGCCGGGTTCCTGTCACCTGATGCATCCCCCCCACCCCCGCCCCGTCCCCGACACCACCCCTGCAGCCCAGAGCATGATCAGCTTTGCTGCAAGAAAGCAAGATTTTCTTTCACATTTATTCGATTTTCTTAGATTCCTTCCCTGAGGTCACAGTCAGGTCACGGTCCCTGAGAGGTCTGGTCGGTGACATATTTTATTTAATTTGCCGCCTGGTTATTGGAGGGGGGGCAGGGACCGTACTGAGGAGGACTTATGGACCGGACAAAAGGTGGGACACACAGCTGCCCGGGCGACAGAACCTTCCGCCCACTGCTCCCGCGGGCCAGGCATCGTGTCTCATCCCTCTCAGACCACAGCAGATGGCTGGCGTAACCCACGGAGCCGGGGGCGGGTGGGGGGCGGGACGAGGGCCTTTTATTCACGTGTATTCCTTGCCAGAGACCGCGCGAAGGGTGCTCACGCACTGGCTCTCCTGTCCCCGCCGCTGGAGGGCTGAGCGATATTCCCACGTCCAGACCCCTCTGCTGGGGGGGAAGCCGTCTGTCTGGGGTGAGACACAGCTCCGTCTCCCCAGTCCACCCTCTTCCCCGTCCCCGAAAGGACGTCTTTCCAGAAATTTCCTACCTGCGCGCTCGTGACGGGAAGGGAGTTTGGATGCAGCCCGGCAGGTTCCTCTTTGCTCCTGGTCCCTTGTCACCAGGCTGCTGGGAAAGAATCCAGTGGCTGCATCGCCAAGCCCAGTGTCGGGAATCCGGCGGGACGGCCAGGGGGCCGCAACTTCCTGCAACCACGGATGATTAGCCCCACGGAGACTCGCTCGCCATTCAGAGCCTGACTCCCCTGGGGTGAAGCAAGGCGGGGAGGGCCTCTCTCTGAGCTGGCCCCCCACCAGGGGGTCCCATCTCCTGTGACACTGACACCAAAGGCAAACGAAAGGGCTGGACCGTTTTACAGCTGCTCCCCCCCCTGCCCCTGTTTCCTGCCTGACCTCCACTCTGCAGCCCCCCAGGCCAGCCCCGTGGGGGGCCGGGGGAGCAAGGCATGCACTGGGTTCAGATGGTAATGCTGCAGGAGCCTCGTGAGCCAGCCTGGGGCTTTGCATTTTTAATACTGTCCCTGGAATGAATGCCACGTTTCACCGAAGTATTATTCCAAACTAATTTGGCTCTTACGCAAGGAAGGGAAGCCAGCTTTGGAGAAATAACGTTGGGCCAATTTTCAGGGGAGCGCTGGGATCAAATAATTTTGCATTTATCATTGAAGTTAATTGTAACGAGCCGACTTCTAATGAGCCTTACCTCTGAACCCCATTGAAGACAATAGTTAATGGCTTCATCTGAATAAATGTCGCCAGGGTAGTGACTCTCCCAGTGACCGAGCACTCAATTACCGCCGGGGCTAGGAAACGAAGATGCGCAGGGCTGGGGGGCGTGCAGCGTCGGGGGAGGCAGGTTAGCACCCGGGGGTGGGGTGGGGCCCTGTACGCACAGCTACAATTTGTTGGAACAAAACACAGAGGTTCAGGTTCCGTGACAGTGCTGAGGGCCTACTGTGCGCCAGGAGGGGGTGTGCTCACACGCATTGGTTTGATCCTCATTTTCTCTGATGAGGAAATCGAGACCCAGGGAGGTGGTGCCTGTTGTGCAGGGAAGAGCTGCTCAGTGGCCGCTCCCCGATTCAGAGCCTTTCTTGTGGAGGCGGTCGGTAGGGCACTGTCTGGTCACGGGACTGCCGGCTCTCTGGGGGATGCAGGGTAGCAATCCAGAGAGTGGGCGGGTCAGGGAAGAGACAAAACAAAAAAGTAAGGCCCGTTTGATACTCTCGAGACCCATCCACGTTGTCACAAACGGCAGTGTTTATTCCTTCTTTTCAATTTTTAAAATATGTTTATTAATTTTACAGATGCAGGAAGGGAGAGATAGAGAGTGGAAAGGAAAAACATCCGTTGGTGTCCTTTCCCATACACGCTCCGACTGGGGATCGAACCTGCAGCCCAGGTATGTGCCCTGACCAGGAATCGAACGCCCAGCCTTCCGGTGTGCGGGACGATGCGCCAATCAGCTGGCCCCACCGGCCAGGGCTGTTCCATCCCGGCTTGCGTCTGAGCAGTCCGCAGGTAATGGGGTGTCTAGAGAGAAAGGCGTCTCACCTCTCCTTCCTCCGGTCATCCGTCGAAGGACGCTTAGCCCGTCTCCGTGTCCTGGCCGCCATGTCTGCGCAAGGCCACAGTGAACACGGATGTTCGTCGGCAAATAAGTGTTTTCAGATTTCCTGGAAAGATGCCCCAAAGAGAGATCGCTGAGCCATGTGGTGAGTCTATTCTTAATTGTTTGAGGACGCTCCACGCTGTTTCCATTGAGGCTGTGCCAGGCCACGTCCCACCAGCAGTGTGCGAGGGTCCTTGCCCCCCACGACACGCAACACGTGTTCCCACTGGTCTCGTTGATGACGCCGTTCTCACGGGGTGAGGCGGCGTCTCGCTGCGGCTTGGAGCTGCGCTTCCACCACCGCTGGCACAGGCGGGCGCCTTTCCCTCTCGCTGCCGGCCGTTCGTGCGTCTTTTCGGGAGGAGAACTGCGTGGCCTCACTCCTACGTGGGGTGTAAAACAGAAGCAGCAGATGAACAAACAAAGAAAAAAACGAACACGCACAGAGACAGCACGATGGTCAGCGTTAGGCTGAAGAGGGTAAAGGGGGGGAATACACTCTGTCAGTGACGGACGGAGACTGGACTTCGGAGGCTGAGCTCCCGACGGAAAACACAGACGGTGGATTTCACATTGTGCACCTGAAACTTATAGCATGCTATCAACCGATGTCATCCCCCCAATTAATATAATTTAGAAATAATAATGCTAAATTTTTAATTTTTAAAGATTGTATTTATTTATTTTTAGAGAGGGAAGGGAGGGAGATAGAGAGAGAGAAACATCAATGTGCGGTTGCTGGGGGTTATGGCCTGCAACCCAGGCATGTGCCCTGGCTGGGAATCGAACCTGCGACACTATAATGCTAACTGTTAAAACTGAGTTAGAGAGGCACTGTCTGCTCCCGGGGGCGCACCACGTTTGGGTTTCGCGCACCGTCACCACGCTGCCCCTCGGGAACGTGGGTGCCCGGAACGGGTTGGCGCTCCGGCTCAGAGATGGGTGCTCTTCCCACGAGCTCGGGCTGGAGTACGTGCTGGCGGTGGACCGAGCCTCACGTATGTGACTAGACGTGGCCGCCAGTATCCGGAGGAAACCTCTCTCTCTCTCTCTCTCTCTCTCTCGTCCCCTTTCCTTCCCCGGTGTGACTTGGACATGTGTGATTTGGGCTGTCTTGGCCCAGAAAGAAACAGCAGGGAAAAGCTTTGTTTTGCAGGAGCCGTGCAAGACTCAGAGGACAGGGAGGTGGGGAGAGGGACAGGGGACGCGCTCACCGCCGCTCCTGGCAGGTGGGGGGCGGGGCGTCGCGCCGGGATTTGCAACCGGACTCAGGAGGCGAGCTGCAGAGAGAGTCCTGCTTTGGGACCACCCAGAGGAAGACGGTAGGTACCTGCTCACTCCCCGCCATGGCCCAGGTGTTCCAAAGTGGCATTCGCTCCCCGCACAGCCAGGCTGTGCGACACCATTCGTGTCCACATTCTGCAGGTCACACTGTGGGTCAGCATCCTGGGCGCTGGCTGCTGGCCACGGACACGGCCCCTCCCTGCCCTCCGAGCCGCCCCGTGGAGATGAGCAGGTGGGGGGAGGCCCTGGCTGCTCGTGTCCTGTTGTGTGAAGGGGGCTCGGGGTTACTCAGGAAAGGACGCTGCAGAGGGTCCCTGAGTAGGTGAAGCTGAGGCCATGTGACTCGGTCCGTCCCCTTTGCAACCCAACACCTGCTCATCACGTATAGGAGGACCAGAGGACAAGTGTCTGACATTGTATTTAAAACAGTCTTCCACGTGTGGTCAGTGCATCGCTCGGGGGACTGCTGAGAAGAGTCTGAGGGCACTGTGTGTTCCCGAGTTGTGGAAAATCCACCCACATGCGGGGAGATAACGAAGCACAAACTTTATTCCCCGGGGGCCCAGAGGGGGTGGTTAACATCCAAATCCTCTGAGCACCGATCCTCACTCTCCCGGGGTTTAAATAGTCCCGGGCTCCCTACCTACGTGGTGAAGCGAGGTTACAGAAGCTGAATGCGGAAGTTAGGTCCAGCTACCTTATATGGGAGACAAAGGGAAAACGCAGGAGGAATTTGCAGAAGCTACAGAGCACAGGAGCTTATCACGGGAGTCAGTGTACGACCTTGAGTAACTGGCCGTTGCTTTGGTTACGACTGGTCTGCTTCTACAGTCCTGTGTGAAATTTTGCAAGTGTTACAGTTACAGAGCATAAGAAACTTTTGGAGTTTTCTTTTCCTGCCACAGAGTGACCAGGCGGGCGCTGCACCCGGCCCGGATGCAGATGGCCACAAACGGTCTCAGGTCTTGCTATCGTGTGGACAGACAGGTTAAACTTTCAAATTTCAGATCCAAGTGTGGTGTATCAGAAGACACAGAACACCCTGGCTGGTGTGGCTCAGTGGATCGAGTACCGGACTGCGAACCAAAGAGTCACCAGTTCGATTCCCAGTCAGGGAACATGCCTGTGTTGTGGGCCAGGTCCCCAGTAGGGGGCGCAAGAGAGGCCACCACCCATTGTTGTTTCTCTCCCTCTTCTCCTTCACTACCCCTCTGTCTAAAAATAAATAAATAAAATATTAAAAAAGAAGAAGACACAGGATAAACGAAGCTCGTGATGGGAGCAAAGCCCCCTGGGTAAGCAGAGGCAGGCAGCCACTTTGTCCCAGCGGGCTCCTGCCCAAGGCCAGATCACAGCCCCGCAGGGACCCTGAGGACTCAGGGGAGGGCGGCAGGGGCAGGGTCCGGGGAAGGCAGCGGAGGGCTCCCTGACCCCGCGTGGGAAGGAGCCACGATGTGGAGCGAGGGCCAGGACGTGGCAATTCTACACCGTGGGAATTTTCACCGAGTAACTGCGATGCAGCTGGGGCTGGACTGGAGCACAGGGAAGGGCCTCACGGTCCTGAGAGGCCATGGCAGGAGGCGTCGGATGCCTGGTCCCAGTCTCAAGGCACCCCAGGGGGTGGGAACCACGGCAGGTGACCCTGCCCCTACCCAGGTCGACTGCTCTCAGGCTCGGAGAAGGCAGAGTTGGCCTGCCCTGGTCGCCTGACGGAGCGGACAGGTGGCGGGGGGGGGGGGGGGTCTTCCCGACGGGAACACAGCGTCCCCTCCAGGTGCTGCTGGTCTCCCTCGCACGGTTCTTGGCGTGCAGTGGCGAATAAGGACATGCCAGGAAGGAGCAGGACAGCGTGACGCAGCAGCACCAGAAAAACCCGACAATGGGTGCAGGGTCAGCGATGAACCAGGATTTGGGGTCAGCAGACAAAGACTTACCGAAGCTATTGTAAACGCGTGAAGGATCTCAATGAGAGAACGGTCACATTCGGCCAAGGGATGGGGATGGTACCTTTCAGCAAGAATGGAAAGGAAGGAAGGGAGTTGGGGGGCGGGGGGGGGGGTGGGGGGGGGGGGCAAAGGAAACGCTAAAGGAGGAATTAATTGCCTGGGCTTCCTGGCGGAAGAAAAGATTCGCAAATGAAAGGTAAGTCAATAAAGACTATACAAGCTGTCAAATTGTGGTCTGTTTCTGGTGACTCTTTTATCCTTTTATTGTAAGTCACTTCCTTTCCTGCTCATCACCACAGCATTAGCATGCTGATGCTTTCTGAGTGAGTCCTCCGCAGGCCGTGGGTTGCATGTTGTGGAGTCTGCATGACCTTACGACCTTCCTCCCAAGGGCATTGCCGTTCATTTCGGCGGGCAGTGCAGTGACCTCAAAGTGGATCGCAGTGTTCTTTTTAAAATTTTTAAAATTCTTTTAAAATTTTTATTTATTTTTACAGAGTGGGGGAGGGAGAAAGAGAGGGAGAGAAGCATCAATGTGTGGTTGCCTCTCGTGCGCCCCCTACTGGGGACCTGGCCCCCAACCCAGCCCTGTGCCCTGACTGGGACTTGAACTGGCGACGCTTTGGTTTGCAGCCCTCTCTGCTCAATCCACTGAGCCGCACCAGCCGGGGCCACATGGTCCTCATTAAAGCTTGATTGCCGGCTGGGGTGAGGGGCGTTGAGTTCAGGTTTCCTCTTTTCCCCCGGGAGTGGCCTTTCGAAGGTCGCACCCGAAGAGTTCAGTGAGGTCCTGCTCCCTACCTCGGCGCGGATTCCAGCTTCTCGCCTCGTCGCGTGGCTTCTCGTTTCGGCTTGGCCCGAGGACCCGAGGTTCCGTGTAAAAGCTCTTCCCTAGTCTTCCTGGAGCTCACCGCGGTAGAGCTCAGCTTGGGAATCTCCCAGGAGAGAGACGGGCTTTGGGGCTCGAACCCCCATCCTCCAGCTGCCCGGCATCTGAATCAACCACTCTCCTTCACATCGGCACCTGACTGCCGTCAAGTTTTGGCTTTCTCGGTGCAGGGCCGCCGGACCTGCGTGCAGCTGCAGTCGGAGGAGGAGAGAGACCCGGGAGAGAAGGTGAGGGAGGCTGAGGCCAGGGTGAGGCAGCCCCCAGCTGGGGCGTGCCTGGATCGCTGGTGGCCACCCAAACTTAGAAGGGGCAGGGAGGATCCTGCCCTGCAGGCTTTAGGGGCCGTGCGGTGGTCCCGACGACACCTTGACTTCGACCTTCTGGCCTCCAGGGCGGAGAGACGGTAAGCGCCTGTTGTTTTAAGACCTGGGTCACGGGGCCTGGCTGAGGCAGCGTGGGGACGCTGCGGTGGGTGCTCGGGGGTGTCGGGAGAAGGGAGCTTGTTGTGGGTGCAGGAGCGCAGGGCTGGGCTTCCGAGGAGGGGACGGCCCCCACTCTCCTGGAGGGGTCCAGTCTGGCCCGGCACTGGGAGTGACTGTGGTGGCGATGGTTATTTAGACAAACAGGGGTCTGGGGCCCGGGGGCTGCCCGGAGCCAGGTCGGCTGATGGTATCGTAACTCCATGAGGTCACGGCTGGGATGTATTTGGCTGGTTTCAGAGGCACAGCCCTCGGGAAGAAGCAGGGGATACTCAGGGAGGTCTGTCTCTGTATCCATGTATCCCCGTCTCTGTGGAGTCTGAACATGCCCCCTGCTCAGCTGCACCTCGTAATAACAGCCATGCGACCTGGGGTGGGCCGCAAGCAGCTGAGACCCCCGTTCGCCTCAGGTAAAACGGGGGTTTCTGATCCGGATCATCGGCAGTGGCTTGCGAGTAGAAAATAATCCGACCCGAAACTTGGGGTGGAAGGACATAAACGATTGCTCAAGGGCAGCATTGCCCCCGGAAAGAGACCCCTTGGTGGGGGGGGGGGGGCGGACCGTGGCTCCGCTGAACAGAGCTGGACGTGCAGGTGTGCACACACTCATGTGGAAAGCATGTGCGCACGTGTGGGACGTGAATACACGCGTGGGTGTGTGCGTGTCCTGTCGACAGCCAGAATGATCAGTTCCCAGGGCCGCACCTGTGCTAGGGACCAGATTAGAACCTGTGGTTCTTCTCAAAGTGAAAGCGCTTTTCTGGCTATGCCGCCAGACTGTCCTCCCCACTTTGTTTGTTGGCTTGTTTGTTCTTTGCATCGCCGGTTCGTTCCTCGTGCAGCAGCAAACTGCTCCACCCACAGCTTGGCCTAGTCACCCCTTCTGTCGGCCCCAACCCGCAGCCTCAGGCTTCCTGTCCACCTTTGCTGTCACTCTTTGTGGAGGTTTCTCTACTGAGTGCAATTTACCAACCGGAAACTCCTTGCATTAGTGTCGCTATTCACGTCCTTGACATAAAATAGCGTGTGCCCTCCGGCGCCCAGACGCCGGCCAAGCCCGTGGGGAGAGCTCTTCTCATCTGAGAGAGGGTAGGAAACGTCCTTGGAGTTGGGCGTCTCGTCTCCAGTCCCGCTGTGTGTCCTGCGGATGCCAGTCAAACTTTCTGATGTTGTTTTTTTTTTTTACTATAAAACGTGAGGCCCCAGGGTGTCCTCTTATCTTTGCCAGATTTTGGAATCCCTGCTTTTGGGTCCTGTCCACAGCACGACTCGGGGTTCTTGCCCTCAGACTGTCAAATAAAAACATGAAAACAAAAACATGACAGCTGCCAGAGCCAGCCACGGCCATCTGGTGTGAATGAATCTAAATCGTACCTTTGTTATTTGTCAGGTTGACAAAACATTGTATGTTTGGTCTGCTGCGGAATGGCAGTGACGAGTCTCCGGGCACCGCCAGGTGAGCAAGCTGGAAACCGCTGCGGGCGGCCGAGGAAAACAGGTGGGGGTCTCCTCTCCCTGACCCGGACTTGCAGACAGCTCCTCTCCTCCTCCCAACTCTCCCACGGATCTCCTGGCGTCTGTTACTGTTTTTATTGTCCTTGAACTTAATCCGACTGAAGCCAGGCAAACTACGTGATTAGCGTTATTGGCAGGAACTTAGGACTTCCCAGACGCCCCCCGCCGGAGCCGGAGCCGGAGCCGGAGCCGGAGCCGGAGCCGGAGCCGGAGCCGGAGCCGTGGTCTCCCTCCAGAGCTCAGGGAAGTGATGATGTGGTTGTCCCGAGACCCGCTCTCTGCAGCAGGCAGCCACCACCCTTTGCAGCCCGGCCGCCATTCGCCCGAGGCTGATGGATGCGGAGAGGACGGTGATGCAGACAGAAATGTCTGGGGAGCTCCCTCGGGGTGCTGAGTGGGTGGGTGAGAGAGGGGCAGGACTCCCGGGTCAGGTTTTGAAAGAGAAGCAAGTGGAGTCTTTTCATGCCCTCCCTGGGCGCCAGGTGTTCAGCTTTCAAAGCCATGGCTGAAGGTCTGACCTGAAGTGTGGAGCGAGCGTATCGAAAACAGGGTCTGTCAAGGCTGGCAACTCACAGGCACACTTACAAACCGAAACGGTAATCTGTGGCCTCTGTTTGAGCTTCTGTTCCCAGACGCCCTTGAATTTCACCTGATCGGTTGTGGTCTTCGTGCAAGTTGCTTCCACCGCCAGCTGGGGCGTGACTGGGGCAAGGGGGCGGGGCTTCCCTCCGGGGAGATGCGGGAGTTTCCTCCGTGCGATGCTGGCTCCTTCGGGTCTGTGTAATGAGGATCCACTGCCCCAGCGAAAGGTGTCTGAGTGCGTGATCGAGAATCTTCCCTGCAGGCTGAGTTACGGCTCTGCCGCCTCTGTGTGTGCAGCGAATAAAAAAGTGGCACCCGCAGACCTGTGTGGGCGCCAAGGAATCAACCCAAGAAACAGGGTCCCTCAGCACGGTGCCGGCCAGGGAGTGGACACTCCACTTCATAAGAAGCCAGCCGCTGGCACCGCTGTGTGTCCATGCGGTAACTACCGACGGCGAGATTACCTCCACTGCCCGCCACCCAAGGCTGAATCTGATGGGACCCCTGTTGTCTCCTGTAGACAGTGGTGCTCTTTGAGCTCCGGGGAGATTTGATGTGCGGGGAGGGGGGTGGGGCAGGAGAGGAGATGCCCAGGAGCGGCATCCTCCCGCAGAGAAGCCGGTCTGGGAGGCGTCCTGCATGTAGGGAAGGACACAGGGACTCGAGGAGCCAGAGGCACTGAGGTCGGGTGTCCCCCCCACCTGTCGCCGAGGGCATTGAAAGGGGTCTTCGTCAGTGAGGAGAAAGTCAGTATCCAAGTTACACGACCGTGACAATTGCTGGTGTTGCTCCCAGAACTCTGGTCGAAGGGGGCAGCGCTGGAGGTCCGGGGTCCTGGGGCCGCCCCGCCAGGTCTCCAGGCGCCCCCTGTTTTGTATAAACCTTCTCGACCTTTGTGACCCGTGTGCATGGAAGAACAAGAACCCGCCCCCTACCCCCCCAGACAGGAGGCCGTCGGGGTCCAGTTAAGGAGGCTGTCTGAGGCTGCCGCGGCGGTTTAGAGAGAGCAAGCCGTGCTGTAGGGGGTCCAGAACACTTGTCCGCAGTCCCTCCTCCGCTCCCCCGGCCTCCTTCCTCCTCCCACCTCCCGGCCAGGCGACTCCTCTCCCCGCTGTTTCAAACGGCAAAATCTGAACCGCGCCGGGCAGCCTTGGCCGAGGCATAAGGAGCACAGTGAGCACTTTTTCCCCCAAGGCACTTTCTCATGAGCGCCGTCAGTGGGTAGCAGTGTCTCTTTTGCCTCTGACATGTTCTCCGTTTCCCGACAGTGGGTGGATGACAAGGTCAAGACCAGCCCATACGTCCCGAGCCGGGAGCCAGTCCGTCCCTGCGAGTCCCCACCCCTCCGAGCTGCTCATGCAAACCCTGCCTGCGGGAACGTGCTCTGGGCGAGAATGCAGCCCAGGGAACAAGGACCCCTCGTCCTGCTTTGGGGTCCCCACCTCCCCAACCATATCTTTTGGAACACCCCTCAGGTGTCTGCATTGTTGGTTTGCTGGCTGAGGCGGTAGACATAGATCATTGTGCAAAAAAGACCTGTGTGTGTCTCGGGGATCTCGGTACACGTCTGTGTGTGTTTTGTGTGTGTGTCTGCATTTGTGTGTCTCTCTGTGTGTCTCTATGCATGCCTGTGTGTGTCTCTGTGTGTCCATATGTGCGTGTTTCTCTCTGCATGTCTGTGAATCCGCCTGTGTGCGTGTCATCCTGAAGTAGCTTTTAAGTCCTCTTCCCGACGGGACCTGTACACACCTCCCTTGAATCTGCAGAAGCGCCCAGCACGGTGGCAGGTACGCTTCCGACTTCAGACACACAGCCACCGACTACTCCGTGGGTGGCCGGGAGCAGTGCGTCCTCCCAGAGCTGCTGTTCATTTCACGTGCCGGTCTCCTCATTTAGCTACATCTCTGTAACGTGCGATCGTGTGCCTGGAACCGACCCCTCGTTGCTGGGGGGAAAAGACGGGAGGGGGCGAATCCCCTCAGCGCTGAGTTGACATCTTAAACGTGGAAAACAACACCATTCGTCTGTGATATGTGGAAGCTTAACTTTTTGACATACTCCATTGTCAGACTCCGGCGTCATCTGAATTTTGCAGTGTTTATGGGCTTCCTTCTATCTCGCTGAGGGCTCACCCTAACACCCAGTGGCAGTCGAACGAGCATAGAGCTAGTGTGTTGTGGGAAACCCGTCCCACAGCCCCTGGGTGCTGTTTTGAAAGTAGGATTTGCCGTTGAGAAAAGTGCCTGCCACTTGGGGCTTTAGTCGCCATCGTCGGAGGGTGGGACAATGTGACCAGTGGCTTTTGTGCTGGGCCTCGGCGTGTCTCAACACTGTGCAAACGTGATCTGGAATCACCGATAAAACGTATGCCCTTCCAGACACGAGCAGTTTGGTCCTGTGAGGAGAAGCTTCTGATGCCTTCCCTACCAAGGTAACGGTGGGGGTTAGAGAATTGACATCTGTAATGGCAGTCGGCACAGGGGCGCAGTCTGCTGGACAGCGGGGAAGCCCCCAGCGCCCGGGAACACAGGTGTCGTCGTCACGTTTCTCGGGCTGCTGGGAAGGGAGCTCTGACCCCCGCCACACTGTTGGAGACGGCGTGGGCGCTGTTATTTTTGCCTTTAAGCTACACATTCCTGCTCGTTTACCTGTATTATCTGCTCGGGTTTGGAGCGCTGCTTGATCAATGTAAAATGATTGGAGGTGACGACACATGACCAACACTCCCGCCTTCGATCTTACAGAAAGTTGACCTTGGGCGCGTCCATATCATCACGCAAGTCATGATCACCTGCCTCCACCTTGCCAGCGGCAAATAACCCACCACAACGTTCAGGTCTCGTGGCTTGTCGTGGCCTTGCTGGTGTCGCCACATAATGTTGCACCTGGACGGGCCATCTCTGAGATCCCGCTAAAACCACGGCGGCTCACGAGTGAACGGTACTTGGTAACTGTTGCAGCAGAGGAGGGAAGACCATGCGGAGATACACGTTAAATGTCAGACTCAGTACACGTGCAGCGCGGAGGTCGGTGTGGATCCGGTTCGTCGGAGGCGGTCCCACTGAGGCGCTTGCACATGGGCTGGTGGCTGACCGACCGGCTTGGACTGGGCGTCGCTGGAGCTCAGCTGTGTCCCGAGTCCAGTCCAGAGAGAGAGCTCCGTCAGCTGAGGCTGCGGCCGGAGCCAGGGCTTCGGGTGGAAACCGGAGGTGGGTGCAGAACGGCGGGAGGGAGAGCCCCGTGCAGGGGAGGGGAGCGTCCAGACCGCAGAGCGTGCAGATAAGATCAGCTGACTCGGGAAGGACTTCGGTGTGAAGATTGCTAGAAAGAACAATCCGGTAGGCATGGTAACGGCCACAACACCCCTTTAACTACCACTTTGTATCACTCCTGGCTCTCTCTGGACCGACCACGGCCCCTCCTGGGCCCTCGTGCATGACGGGGACACTCGGGACCTGCAGGGCCACTGGTGTGCTGGGGAGGCTCTGGACCTACCACAGCCCTTCCTGGGCCTGTGCGCATGATGGGGACACTCGGGACCTGCAGGGCCACTGGTGTGCTGGGGAGGAACGTGATTCTGGAGCAAGGGGGCGGGGACGGCGCAGCTGATCCGAGAATTCAGCCCGAGGGTGGCCCAGTGCCTGGGCAAGACCCGAGGCTCCAGGGGCCCCTCCGCCATGGGCTTGCTCTCCCGGAGCCGAGCGTGGTCCCCCAAGAGCCGTCACCCCGAGGACGCAGCCCAGGTTTCCATTTCGCATTAGGATCCGGTTCCGGAAATTACTTTCTCTGTGGACGGCGAAGAGTTCCAGTGCGGGTGTCACTGGGGCACGTTTAATTCATGGAGAGGGACAAACTGTTAATAAGGCTGAGAACCATTTACGGTTATGAATTACTGCTGAAATTTTCACAAAATGTAAAAGAGTATGAGACGCAGAAGACCAACCAACGCTCGTGCGTGACCCTCAGCCCAGGAAACAGAATGTCGTTAACACCGCGAACCCACAGTATTGGGCCCCTCACCTGCCCGTCGCCTGCAAATTTAAGATTATTGTGCACTTTGTGCTTAGTATGCCTTTGATCTTTTTTTGTAGTTTTACCAAATATGTATGTAACGAATGCCTACCTTGAATCCATCAATTAGCTTTGTGTGTCTTGGAGATTTTCCGTTGATTTCATATTCAATTCAGGGAGGATTTCTAAACAAAAGGGAGGGGAAGAGACAGAGAAACGCAGGGAAAAGGTCTTCAGAGTGGAACGTGTTTTAGCTGGATTTTAAATAATTAGGAGTCTGTCACCAAGAAAATGATCACTGACAGGGAGAATCGCGCCAGTAAAGATGCAGACACCCACGGGTGTTGGAGGCTAGGCTCCAAGGCTGAGGAGAGGCTCAGGCCTCAACGATGCTGGTCTACGTGAGTCTGGAGAAAGATTCTCAAATCCCCCCAACTTTCAGTGGGGGCTGGGTCATGGGTAGACAGGAGCAGAAAGAGCAGAGGTAGGGGGCTGGGGGACAGGGGGCCTGTGAGGTGGGATGTGAATCATGTGACAACTCACCCACTGTTTCCGACTATGCAAACTGAAGCGATGTTCGGTTGCAGTACATTGAATACTCAGGTGCTCTGATTTCTGAACAAGGAGCGTGTATCTTACAGTTCCTGGCCACTCCGAGTTTGAGGGAACATGTAGGCAGTGAGAGAAGGTCATTCTAATCTGATCCTCTCCAGTTTCACACAGGTGCTTGGCCTGGGGGTTCAGTTTGAACGTTGCCTCAGGTGGGGGAGGTCCTCGGATCGCCCTCGAGCACTCACCCTCTGCAGAGCCTGCACCCACCTATCTCCCTGCACCCACTGCACATGCCCTGGATCTCTCCTTTAAGCTCCTGTGTCCTGCCACTGTCTCTCTCCCTGCCTGCTCACTCTCTCCTTGTAGGAGCTTGGACTATGTTTCTGTGTCTTCAATCTTTAGCACCTTCCGTGGCTCAGTATTTGATAAATATGAGGTCTGTCTGGAAAAAGTCCAGCCATTGTTAATATAAAAAGAATGGTTTATGCCACATGGATGTAGCCTGGCAGCCAAGGAGTGTGGACTGCAGTGCACATGCATGAACAATGTCAACTTCACTGTGCCAGTCAGTGGGGGTGGTAAACGCCGTTGAGTGAGCAGGTGTACTGTGTGGCCGTCACATTCAAAATGACTGAGCGGTAGAGCAATGAATCTGCATCAGATTTTGTGTTAAGCTTGAACGTTCCTCTGTGGAAACTATCAGGATGATTCAGAGGCTGCAGCTGCGGGCAACTGGTGACTGGCAGCTTCATCACGACCACGTGCCTGCTCACAGGTCACGTCTCCTGCAGAGTTCTGTGGTGAAACATCAAATCTCCCAGGTGACTCAGCCCCACTATAGCCCAGATTTGGCACCCTGTGACTTCTGGCTTTTCCCAAAACTAAAGTCACCTGTGAAAGGGAAGAGATTTCAGACTGTTGTAGATGAGATTCAGGAAAATACGACAGAGTATCTCCTGGTGACCGGGAGAACTGTGTGAGGTGCCAAGGGGCCTACTCTGAAGGGGACCGAGGTGCCCTCGTCCTGTGTGCAGTGTTCCTGTATCTTGTGCAGATGTCTGTATTTTTCCTAGTCCATGGCTACATACTTGCTGGGCAGACCTCACATTTATTGCGTGAATGAATACATTTTAAAATTCTGGCTGTAGGGTGACTCAGAGAAGGGACCCCTGCTTCTAAATAGTTATTGTCCCGTGCTCTGGGTCAGCAGGCCCCATCCTCTGTGTCCACAGTGAACTGTGTGGTCGACCCAAACACAGACGTGAGGTTGTGTGAAAGTGGCACGAAACGTGGCTGTTCTTGTTTTCCAGAAAACTGTGGTAATGCTATATATTGTCTTGTTCTGTACTTTGTGTTTTCAGTCGAAGCCCTTATAACATGCAGATAGAGTAGATACATCAATAAAGAGAATTCTGTTCTCTTCCAATTACTTGGAAAGGATTTATATCCTAATGGGAGCAGAGCTACAAGTAGGCACACTAAGTATACTGCCCAAGAACATTAGCAATGTCACTAAGAAACCTGCTGAAATATTTATGGAATTTCTTATTTTTAACAGAGGCCAAGGAATTCACAAAAACCAAGGCTGTTTTCTTATCTTGATGGGGATAAAGTTGTGGGCTTCTATACTAGAATAACATAAAAACCTTCAATAATTATTTGATTCGTATGCCTCTATGTGTATCTCTATTTTTATAGCTTCTAGAGATTATTAGTATTATGCATGTGCTTTGAGCAGTTTGGTTTGGGGAGTGCCATTGGCTCCGATTCGGACCCAGTTTTTGCAAAGAGATGGAATTTTCCGAACTAGTCCTAAATAGTTAATGCCCCAAAATATCATTCCGCCAGAAGAACATTGTTTTTTATACCTTTGTCGTTTCCAGCCTGGGACATAGCTCTTCATCTTCATGATGAAATAGCTCTATTTAACTGTGACAGGTCAATAGTGTTTAAGGAATGGGAAGAAGAAATTCGAGAAACGGGTTGGGGCAATATTTTGAAGAATTTCAGAAGCCGTACTATGGAGCTCATTTTTCATCACCGGGAAGTTTCTGAGCCCCAGTTTTATGGAGGCAAGGATGGTCCTAACGCAGAGTTGGGCAATAGTAGGTTTACAAGTGTTTGCACGGAACATAATATGATAGTTAATAAATACAAATACAAGAATAAAAACTGTGTTTCCGGAACTCACAACTACAAACCCCCCTGCGCCCCACCCTGTCCCTGCAAGGCGAGCCCAGCACCCAGCCCACCCAGTAGCTGCGCCCACGCTGTGCCAACAGGGGGTGGGAAGCTCAGGAAGTCCCCCCCTAAGAACCATTTCCTTCCAAGAGCCTCGCTGCCAGTGGCAGCCCCGGGGAAGTGTCCGAACCCCCGCTCTCCGAGAACAGCCCTGGATAAACGATGTGCCTGTCAGTGTCCTCTCTCTGGGTGCCTCCTTTCCAGGAGTTTGGCGTGTGAGGGGCCTGCCGTCCTGTCGCTCTGAGCGTGTCACAGCCCACGGAAACGTCTCCTTTAACCCGATTTGCCTGTCCTTGATGCAAAGGTCTGCCGGTCCGACGCAGAAAGCGGACCTGGGAGGGGGAGAGCGGCTGGCTTCTCCTGCGGGTGTCCCGTCTCCCGGGGACAGTGCAAAGCCCTCAGCACACTCTTGGAAACGGTGGCCATGGAGCGGGGCAGCTTTGGTTACAGGTGGCGGGAGGCGCCTGGCGGTCAGGACTCGGAGCAGAGCGTCTGCCCGCGGTTCAGCGGGCAGGACATTCTCTTGGCGCGACAGCGTCCTCTGGGGCCGGTTTCCGGCACGGAGAGTGGGGAGGCCCTTGCACCCGAGACTGCTCTCGGGCCGTCCGGAAACACTGTCAGGTCTGCGCGCGCACACACACACACACACAGACACACACACACACAGACACACACACCCCCCGGAACGCCGTCTTGGCTGGAGAGGCAGGTCCATCCCAGGACAAGTGCAAACGACTATCAAATATCCCACAAGCCGTTGAGCAGAAGAAAGGAAGGAGAGAAGAGAGAAAAGAAGAGAAAGAGGGAATTCGAAATGATGTTTTCGAACGGCAGAATATACCCTCATCTCCTGGAGGGCGTGTTAAAATGAGGACCGCTGGGTCCCGCCCCCGGAGTTTCTGACCCGGTGTGGGATGGGGACCGAGAACCGGGGTTTCTCACAAGGGCCCGGGTGATGCTCGTACCGCTGCTGGGAAACTGAGGCCAGCAAAGATGCAGCCGATTCCATATTAGTGACGGACGACTCAGGGCGTTGCAGTGCCGAGGACAAGGCAAGGATGCCCGTGCTCGACGTTTTTCTCAGTCTTGTTGCTGGTGGTCTGGCAATAAGGAGATGTCTATGTATCTATATCTATCTGCATATACAGGTATATCTCTACAACTTTTATATGTATGTATATCTATAATTTACTGATTTTAAGATAAAGTGGTACTTGCATGTGTGTGTGTGAGAAAGAGAGAGAGAGAGAGAGAGAGAGAGGGAGAGAGCATCTACTCAGAAAGCCCTAAGGACCTACTAATGATCACCCAGAGATAACAGGTGGGTTCACCAAAGTGGTGGATGTGGGGACAAAGGGCAGAAACCGGCTTATTTCCATGTATGAGCAAAAGCAACTGAAACTGAGATTTAAAAACGAGAGCACCCAACAATTACTTGGATAACATGACCCAAGTACGTGCCTGTCCCACGCACTAAAAGTCATAAAGCATTGCCAAGGGACGTTACAGTCAACCCCCAGAGATTCCCAGGGGACGCATTCAGGGGCTGAAGACCCCGTATCGTGAAGCGTTCCTGCTACCCCAACGGGTAGGTAGATGCAAAGCAACTGCAATGAAATTTTTGTCGCCTATTAAAAAAAAATAGAAATAGCCAAACCAGTTACACAGTGGAAATGACAATAAAAAGGAACCAGAATAGTCAAACAATTTTGGAGAAGAGGACTGGAGTGGGAGGGCTTCTATGATTTGTGGATTTTAAGATCAACGGGTGTTTGTATGAGGGAGGGCACGCGCGTGGCGGGTCAGAACAGGGCCTGGAAGCGTGTTCCTCACGTGCAGTTGACTCAGTTTCGGCCGCTGCCTCAGCGTAATTCAAAGGGAACAGGGCGGTCTTTTCAGCACATTCTACAAATAAAATTAGCATATAAATGAAAATAAACTTCAATATTTACTTCAGGCTTTTCACAAACAGCACCTTGAAGTAGACCACAGATCTCCACGGAAGGACTGAAACATGAAAGTTCAGAAAAGAGAACACAGACACCTGACCGAACTGGGGTCCGGCGGAGCTTTTTCAACTGGGACGCAAAACATAACCATGAAAAGAAATCCCGTAAATCAGACTCCGTCAAAACGTAGCGGCTTTGCTCATAAGAAGACACCGTCGGGGAGAGGAGGAGGCAGGTCGCGGGCTGGGAGGGCGCACGCCGCCTGGCTGATGATGCAGGGCTTGCGTTCACAGCACACACCGCCCGGCCCCTCCGGAACAAAGAAGCGAACCATCTGAGCTTCAGAACAGACACAAAGGGCTTGAGGAGACACCTCACCAAAAAATGGTGTGACTGCCGAAAACACAGGGCACTCAATGTCTCAGTGATGAAGGGACTTCTTAAACTCCCGTGACGAACTGCCCTGTAGTCACCAAAAGCCAAGACGTAGAAGGCTGTCGGGTTCCGGATGAAGGTGTGCAACGGCCCGGTGGGAGTGTGGAATGGCCAGGTCCTTCGGAAGGCAGGCGCATCGTTTCTTGCACAGTTAGGCACACACACGCGTACCATGCAGCCCGACAATCTCTTTCCCAGGTCGTCATCCACAAGCAATGAACATGGGGCCCCACAGATGCTCACCCTCAAAGGTTCCTAGCAGCCGCGTTCACCTGAGCCCCAAGTTTGATGAAAGCCAAAACCTGTTAGCTGCTAAGTGATAAATCATAATACATTCATAAAGTAGAATATTCCTCCTCAATAGAAAGGAACTGTTGATACACGCAACAACATGAATGAATTCTATTTAGAAATCATAAAGGAAAAATATATGTACACACACACACACACACACGAAGGTCTGTCTAGAAGGTATCTAGCCATGTGATATGAAAAATAGACACATTTATTGAAGAAGATACAAGAAACCTTGTACACAGGACAATGACGCCTCAGTCCCCTTCAAAGCAGGCACCTTGGGACCTCACACAGTTCTCCCAGTCACCATCAGCTGCCCTGTTGTATTTTCCTGAGTCTCATCAACTGTCTGAGAGCTCTTCCCTTTCAAAGGTGACTTTAGTTTTGGGAAAACCCAGAAGTCACAGGGCA
Source organism: Phyllostomus discolor (assembly GCF_004126475.2). Taxonomy (NCBI): domain Eukaryota; kingdom Metazoa; phylum Chordata; class Mammalia; order Chiroptera; family Phyllostomidae; genus Phyllostomus; species Phyllostomus discolor. The sequence goes on from NC_040912.2 coordinate 93,341,927, forward strand.
CCAAATCTGGGCTATAGTGGGGCTGAGTCACCTGGGCAATTTGATCTTTTGCCAAAAACTCTGCATGAGACGTAATGCATGAGCAGGCGTGTTGTTGTGATGAAGCTGCGCATCACCACTTGCCCACAGCTGCAGTCTTCCGAATCATCCAGATAGTTTCCACAGAGGAACGTTCAAGCTTAATGCAAAATCTGATGCAGATTCGTTGCTCTGCTCACTCAGTCATTTTGAATGTGACGGCCACACAGTGCACATGCTCACTCAACAGCGTCTACCGCCCCCGCTGACCAGGACAGTGAAGTTGTCATTGTTCACGCATGTGCATTCCAGCCCACGCTCCTTGGCTGCCAGGGCACATCGATGTTGCATAAACATTCTCGTTATACTAACAGTGGCTGGACTTTTTCCAGACAGACCTCGTATGCCACATGATCCCATGTATGTAAAACAACGGAAAAGGCTGAATTCTGGTGGAGCAGCAGGTCACCGAGCACCAGAGTCAGCCCTTGCGGGGTGACGGAGACGTTCTTCGCCTGAGTGTGGTGACGGCCACACGGCCGTATCCACGGTGTCGAACCTCATCCAACTGCTCTTGGGACTGGCGAATTTTGTATCTGTTTTAACTCAGTCTGATTCTAGCAATGAACTGCACTGGCCTGGTGACGCCGTCCATCAGGGAAGCTGATTGCTGAACTTGGACTTCGGACAAGGCGCCCACGATGTCTACACAGGAGACGTCTAGACGCCGCTGGTGTGAGGACCTTAGAGCTGCCTGGTCAGTGCGAGGGTCCGAATCACACCCGAGCTGTACAACAGCCACCACCACAGAGGGGGGCGTGTTGCATCCTGGGAGAAAGGTATGTCGTAACTTAGGTTAAAATGGTTCGGTGTAAACGTTTGTTCTGATTTTCACCTAGAAGAGGTTCCTGGGCACGGGACGCGTCCTAAGGAGGAGTCACCTCTCTGGGTCTGTCCCTCTTAGGGACACACCTGGCTTTGGTTCACGGTGACCTCTGTGGCTGGGTGGTCAGGGCAGAGGCCGCTGCTCTGAGCAAGAGGAAGCTTCGTGACTCCGAACTGTTTTCTCTCTCCGCAAACACTGGCTTGCGGAGCTGTTTTCTCACGACAGACAAAACAGGTCAGCACTTGAGACTCGAAAACCCCAGGCTGGCTGTTAAAATCTGAGCGCCGTGTTTGTCTTTCTCGTCGCCCTTTGGGTGCAGAAACCCCAAAATCTCCGGGAGGTGAGCAGGCTCCTCCGGACCCAGCAGAGGAGGTGCCGACTGGGGGTCCCGGGAGGGAAAGCGTGTGAAATTGGCTCCAGGAGTGGTGCAGTCCTGCTTCACCCTTCCTCGCCTCCCCGGTTCAGCATCCTGAGTTGTTTTCCTCTAATTTATTGCCTCCCAATTTCAGTCTTCCCCATGGCTCCGAAATCGCTGCCCCCCAATGTCACCAGTGGGCTGCCTAGTGCTAAAGCCAGCGTGCGGCGTCCTGCCAGACTGTGCCCAGTCCCCCGCAGACGGCTCTCTGATGTCGGTGGCTTCAGGCAGCTGCAGGTCCTTTAGTTTGCTTCCATCCGTCCGCCAGGGACCCAGGCCCCTTGCCTCTCGGGAAGCTGCCCTCTGCCATGCTCGCCCTCCGGGGAGACGCAGAGTGGGGGAGACACAGGGGACAGCTCGAAGCTGACAGTTCCCGGGTACACACGTGTGGGTCTCAGGTCTGGGAGTGCAGGGCGGGAGGGGCAGGCTTTGGCTCAGGGTTCCCACGGTTTCGGTTGTCCTGTCAGGGGGTGGTCCTGTCCCACTGCGGTCAGAGACTCGTCCCTGAGGCCAGCAGGTCCAGCGTGTTCCAGGGAGAACACTTCAAAGAGCACTTTGTGTGCGGTGGCAGAGAAGTACGGCTGGCTAGGCCCGAGGCGGAGCTGGCGTAAGCGACAGCAATGCTCACCAGTTGGCCAGCTCCACCCACCGTCGCTCTGTGCTGGGTGAACTGTCCGGAGACGGTTTGCAGCATCTCGGTCCCCCAGCCCGGTTAGACGCCCGGCCACAGCGGAGAAGGCTCCAGATGGGATGGGGTACTCAGACCACGGGAAACCACAGAGGCTCCCTGAGAACCCGCCCATCAGCATCGCCACCCCAGCTCGCCCCCAGTCCGTGCCTTTGAAACCCCTTGAGTGACACCATCTCGGGTTCTGGCTTTGAGAGCCAGCTTCCCGCTGTCCCTGCTCGGGCTCTGGGGAGACAGCGGTTTGTCTCTGCACGGGAACCCCTGTGGTGGCGGTCTGCGCTCGGCTCTGCTGGGCTTGGCGGGCGGACCCTCTTCCGTCTGGTGACAGGTGACAGTGACACAACAGGGTCAGGCGTCTCGGGCCGTCCATCAGCTGGACGATCACACGGCTCCGGGTGGAGAGAGGCGGTGGCGAGTCCAGGGGGAGGAGCGGACGCGCAGGTCTCTGTGAGTGGCGGCCCCCAGGCGGCGTGGCAGCCGGCTCTGTCCCTGGGTCCCCTGGGGGTCCCGACCCCGGGGGCCGCACCCGGCACTGTGGAGGCTCTCTCCTCTCGGCTCCGGGCGCTCATCACTCCTGAGCCCCCTGTCCCTCTCTGGCCCCTTTTCTCCAGGGCTCTTTCCCACGGTCCATTCTGTGAATGAGGCCACCTCCCCTCGTCCGTGCCCTGTGTCCCCCTTGGCCACCGACTGCCCCACCCGGTGTCCGTGTGAGAAGTCTCAAAACCGTGCCCCCCACTCAGACCTCTTTCCGAAGCCCAGCGCTAGGTGTCCAGCTGCCTGGGGGGCACGCCCCCTGCACAACCCGGAGGCATCTCAACCTGACCCCACCCCGCCCACACCTCCCCTTCCTCGCCGCCTCTTCTGCTCGGTGACTGGCCCACGGGCTGACACCGCCCCGCCATCTCCGCCTCCTTCTCTCTTTCCCTCCCCATCTGCTCCTCATCTTGAAGTGCTGATGGTTCCGCCGTCTTCGTGTCCCCCCGCATTTTCAAACATCCCGCCCCTCAGCGTCCGGCTCCAAAAACCCGTCACCATTGGCCTTGTTGACAGCAACTCCCTCGCGGGACACTGGGTTTGCCGCCTGCCCCTGCTGTGGTCACTCCCCGCGTGGCAGACAGAGTCAGTCACACACTGCTGTGTACCTGCGCTGCGCCGGCAGCCCCGCCCCCACCCCCCGCCCCCACCCCCACGCAGGGCACTGCTCCCAGGTCACACCCACACAAATCCGGTTTCTGTTACCCCTCCGAGTCCCTCTCCTGCGGAGTCTCCTTGTCATCTCCACGTCGTTGGGCAGAGTCACGCGCAGGCCACACATCCTCTCCCGTGACAGCCCTTGGCCGTGGTCGGGGCTGGTGTGCCCAGGGGCCAGCCCCTCTCCCTTCCGTACCCGTGATGGACGCGTGTTCCGATTTCAGGGAGCTCTCCACGGCCTGCCAGGACGCACCCCAGAATCACCCTTCCAGGTGATGATGGCAGGTGGGGGGCAGTGTGTGGTAGGCAAACACCACCCCCGCCCCCCCGGCCAGGAGGCGAGGGGGGAAAGGCAAGAATTCAGGGAGTTGATCACCTGGGACGGACACGGGCATCGTAAGTCCCCAACACACTGAACGCCACCGTGACTCGTGACACTGAACCGCAGACCTTCCCGCAAGGGCCCTCACAAACAAACTCTGTGTAACCAGCATTAAGGAGCTTTGTTGAACAGTCGCGGGGAGGTTCTTAGAGGGTAAGCTCTGCATTCGTTATTTCTGGATTATCTTTGAACAAAGAGACCCTCAGAAACCCAGGAGCGGAGCCGGGACGAGGAGCCCCGCAGGCTGCGACGTAAGTCCTCCGCCCGACGACGCTCTTCTCCTCGCTCGCTCCTTCGGTTTTGTTGGAACGGGAGCAGCGCCCACTTTGCTAAAGAGCCAATGTTGTTATTTTTTAATCCTCAGAAACACTCTAGAGGGAAACAGATTTAAAAGCTCATTGTCCCTGCTTCTTTAAACGAGCTCAGTGGTGCGATCTGCCTCTGGGCCTGAACTCGCCCCCCCTGACGACCGCCCGGGGCACAGGGCCGCATTCTAATCGCCCGGAGCCTCAGGGCGGGCGACCAGCGGCTTTGGGGCTGCCGAGGGGTTCACACGCGGTCGAGGGGGAACCCGGATTCCTTCTGTGGGTGGCAGCAACGGGATCGCCAGTGTTGTCGTCGCTGGTCCTCCCCTGCGGGCTGGGCCATGATGACGCTGGACCCAAGGAGGAGGGTGGGCAGGGCAGAGGCCACGCAGCGGCCACTGAGGGTGGGAGGGACTCCGGGGGTGTGGACCTGAGGCAGGCAGACCCTGGTCTCAGGAGAGGAGACACCAAGACACAGAGCGAGTGGGGTGAATACGGAGGCGGGAATTGTGTGGGGTTAAAGGATCGCAGGATACAGGTGTGTGTGTGTGTGTGTGTGTGTGTGTGTGTGCGTGTGCATAAAACACTCTTTTATTCTCTTCCTTTCCCCCAAATTAGTGGCACGGTGACAGAGCAGTCTCTGTGTGTAACTGTACATGCCAGGAGGCTACCGTCAGATGATCAGATGGCTGGACAGATGCAGAGGTGGTAGTAGCTGGATGGATGGGGTGTCTCGAGGGATGACAGCTATGGGACATAAATGACGGGTCAGAGAGAGATGGCAGGTAGATCAGAGACAGAATAGACTAGACAGGTAAAGAGACACAAATAGACAGGCTGGAGACAGATTATGGAGAGACAGATGACAGCTGTGCTAGAGAGAAATGATACAGATTAGAGAGATGACAGAGAGAGAGAGAATAGATCAGAGAGATGGACAGAGAGAGAGATTAGATCAGAGGGATGGACAGAGAGAGAATAGATCAGAGAGACGGACAGAGAGAGAGAGAGAGAATAGATCAGAGAGATGGACAGAGAGAGAGAGAATAGATCAGAGGGATGGACAGAGAGAGAGAGTAGATCAGAGGGACGGACAGAGAGAGAGAGAGAGAGAATAGATCGGAGAGATGGACAGAGAGAGAGAGAATAGATCAGAGAGACGGACAGAGAGAGAGAGTAGATCGGAGAGATGGACAGAGAGAGAGAGTAGACTAGAGGGAGGGACAGAGAGAGAGAGAATAGATCGGAGAGATGGACAGAGAGAGAGAATAGATCAGAGGGACGGACAGAGAGGACACACGCAGAGCACAGACAGCTGGCGGCCTGCAGGAAGAAGGAGACGGCAGCTGGAGAAAGGGGGAGATGGCAGGCAGACAGTGGAGACAGAGGATGGGTCGGATGGACGGATGGGTGGACAGGCAGACAGACTCACAGAGAGGTGTCGGTGAGCCATCGGCTGGTCCTGCGGTGCTCTGTTTCCTGGGTGCCATGTGCGCGGCTGACTCCAAGGCCACGGGCAGACGGGTGTGTACTCGACTCACAAGTAGGACGGCTCCTGCGGAGCCGAGGGCACTGGGCGACGTCAGCACCGGGAGCAGCTCGGGGGAGGGACCTGGGGGCCGAACCAGCTTCGTGGTGTTGGTGTGGAGGAGTTGCCCCTGGGTCCCCAAGGGGCTGACAGCCGCCCCGGCTTCTTCCCTCCGGGAGTCGTTTTCAACCAGCCCTCATGGTGGCGGTGGCAGGTGCGTCCTGCTGTTCACGTCCCCGAGTCCTGAGGGGGCATTTCTGTCCCACCACAGCCACAGCTGTGAGGCTCGATGAGGCTGCAGCCCCAACACGTTTGTCACACTGTGTGTCCTTCTGTCCCTCCGACGGCAACGTGATCGTCTGTTCTGTGTTCTCCTTGGAGATGTGGTGGCAGGAGACGCACCTTCTCCTGCAGCCCCCCCCCACCCCTCCGAGGGGCTTCCTGTCCTCCAAAGACACGGGTGACGGCCCCTGCTCGAGAGGAGAGGCAGGCGCTCGAGCCCTCCCGCACCCGTGTGGGTGTCCACGCGCCCGGGTCACGTGGCAGCAGGGACTCCGCAGGGTGACGGTGGTGAGGGTTTTTACAGCCAGACACGCAGTGGAGAGGTGTGGGAGCGAGCCACGGACCTCACCTGGCAGGAGCGAGGACGTACACAATTTCCCCAAGGCCGAGGCGTGGTGTAACTCTCGAGGTGCGCTGGCGTTGAAGCAGCAGCTCTGGGGTGAAACGATTTCCAAGTCCGTGTCAGAATTCACCTTTCTTCGCCGTTATTTTTACGCGTCAGGCCTTTCTCTGAGATCTCTTTTTTTTTTCCTTCCGGAAGCACGCCCTTTGGGCACGGCCGGTGCACCTGCGGCCCGCGGGCTCTGAGCCCCTGTCCTCACCTGCCCGGGAGCCTCGCCCGGAGTGCAGACCGACAGTGTCCCAGACGGTGACCTCGGCCAGCAGGACTCGCAGTGACGGGTGTGGGGCTGTGGGTGGAAACCCGGGAGTAAGTTCCTCACCCTGTGTGTGCGTAGGGCCCGCTGGGGCTCTGAGTGTCGCTGCTGCTGGGAGCTCCTGTAGCAGGCCTCCGTGACGGTCCTCACCTCGTCCTCACTCTGGGAGAGCGGTTGTGCGACACGCAGAGTCACTGAGGAGACCACTTCCCCATCTGTAGCTCCCAGCCCAGGCGCCCGCTCCCGTGTCGCCATTGTGTCTTCGCCCCCTGGAAGGCGAACTCTCGTGTGTTCACGGCGGAGTATCTGGGCGCAGAGCCCCCTCTTGGGGACCCACCGGGACCCGCGCACCTGGAGGCTGGCCTCCCGCAGGCACGGAGAATCCCCCTCCACGAGCTCTTCTCGCCGCGTCTCTCTCCCACGTTCTTCCTGGTGCCTCTCTGCACCTTCGGTGGGGAGAATTTTAGACTTTCTTCCCCAGTCCTCTCTGCCTCTCACCCTGAACTGCGTCCCGACACGGCTCCCAGGCCACCAGCTGTGCTGGCACCGGCGGGTTAGCAGGGCGAGTGGGTGAGCTCAAAGGGAAACGGAGGGAAAGAAGGAGGAAGGAAGGAATGGGGGAGGGGGAGAAAGACGGAGAGGAAGTACGAGATCTCTGGCCCGGAGAACAGACCGTTCACACTCCCGGGAGCCTCCTAGCCCCGATCCCCCCAGGGTGACCCCCACAGGGTGATAGGGTGAGACAGTTGTCAGTCACCAGCATGCTTTGCCGGCGTCCCCGCTGCATCACACCACTCGTCATTTCTTAACACGCCACGTCTCACTCACCTTCCTGCCGCTCTCTCTGAGTGGAACTCTCCCCCCTCCCCTGCTCCCCCCTCTCTTCATCTGGGAGGCGCCTCCTGCCACCTCAGGTCCCCCACGCCCTGGGAGCCTTCTGCAAACGTCCTCTCGGAGGCTTGGGTGCCCTGCTCTTGTCTCTCTCGGAGATGAGTTTGCTCAGAAACAGAGTCTGGTTTGTTTATCTCGAGACACTTGAATCTCTCTAAGGGCAGCGGGAGGGAGCTGTCTTTTCCATCCATGCGTTCCTGACGCACGTGTGTGCGAGCGTGCGGGGAGCCTGGCCGCAGCTGCTCAGGGGTTTCCTGTTCTCCAAACGCTGCTCCCCAAGGCTCTGTTTTGTGTTACTGTTTTGCAACATTGTATCAGGATTGCAAAGTGTCAGATGCAGAAAAATGTTGCATTTACACGCTTGTGACATTCAGAGTTTATCCTGTCTTGGCTTTAAAGGTGCTATATCCATGATGACCCTCCCGGCCTCATGCCCACATCACGTCCCCCGCCAGCACGAGTAGAAGCGCCCACGGTCCCACTCCCTGGGAGAAAGGAGAGGCGAGGACCGGCCAGCACGGGGCTCGTAAACACATTAGTCATTCAGCTCACCCGGAAATGGCTCGGCTCAGAGAAGGGAAATATTACAGACATTTCTTTCCTTCTTTGTCAAATATTTCCCCGGCCTCCACGGTGGAATTCCGCAGGCTCCGCCTGGGCTGACGGAGCAGCCGCCTCGGCTCATTTGCGCCAGCGCTCTGCAATTTGCCTGGTTTCATAACCCGTTAGCGCTTGCGGGGGATGGCTCCCGGCGGGCCCTCTCCTGCGGAGCTCTGCTGCGGAGGTGGGCCGCACCGGGCGGGCCGGCAGTTGCGGCTCTCATCTCCCCGTGCACACAGAGGCGGGGAACCACGGAGGACGCGCAGGGACTGCAAATGATCATTATTATTCTATCAACAACAATAATGCAATGCTTCACTGGAACAACTTCTGAGTAATAAGTGCCCCTAAAAGCAGGAGAGGCGGGCGGCAGGAGCCGGATTCCCGTCATGCTGCAGGGATGGCTCTGCTCGGGGCCAGGGGCGGTCTGACGGGCGAGCTGCACATTTCTTCACAAAGGAAAGGAGATTTTCCTCAGTGACTGAGGGGCAGAGTTTAAAGGTTCGTCTCTTGGGCTGATACTGGGTTGGTCAAAAATGCCATATGGTTGTTTTTTTTTTTCTCTGTAAAGTAAAAGACATTATTCATGCTCACCCATAACTTTATTGATTGGGTGTTTTGAGTATATCAGCTCCCTCCGGCCTGGTAGAACGTTGATTGTTCTCAGTTACTGTCTCGACTTGATCGCCGTCGGCTTCAGCTGGTCTACCCGACCTTGGGGCACCGTCCAGTGAGGAATCTCCAGCAGGAAACCTCGCAGACCACCTTTGACACATGCGATCAGTCACAGCACCTTCCCCACACACTGCACAAATCTTTTTTTTGTGTGCTTCCATTGTGTTTTTACCTTTCTCAACGTAGCAAAGCCTCGTATGCTGAAAGTGCTGCTCATTTTCGCCTACCTTCAACATTAAAATGGCTGCACAAAAGTCACCCAGTATGTGGGCTCACATTACCCCTGGAGGTCAGGTTGGGGGGCACGTGTGAGAGGAGGGGCCGACCATGCCGTGCTCGAGGCCAGAAGGAGGGGTCTGTGGGAGAAGGCGGGAGGAAAACTGTGTCTTCAGCTTCTGTAGCTGTGGAGAGTCAGCACGTCCCTCCATGACGAGCCTGCTGAACCGCCGCCCCCCTCCCCGCGCCCCCCCCCGGGCCCCGCCACCGCCACTGGAAGTCCCTGGTACTGTCCTCGCGCACGGTGGCCGCTGCAGGCACCTTGGAACACCCTTAACGCTCAGCGTGACTCGGGCCCTGTGACCCACAACGCTTTAGTTTAAAAAGTCACACATCACTATGCTAGAAAGTTGTCTTACACATTTGACCCCTACAGTTTCAACATACTGCATTTCCTTTCTAGTCCCGTAGGCAGCTTCTTTCTCCTCCTTTCTTCACGGAGAAACGTGGTCTTAAGAGGGTGTGTGGACTCCCCCCGACTGTCCGGGGTGCGCATCCCCGACAAGGGCGAGAGCTCCGCTGAGAGGTCCCGGACGGAAGAAGGGGCCAGCCGCGGCCCCACCGGTGCCGTGTTCTGACCTCACAGGTCTGCCCTGGCCACAGGACAGAAGCCGATGCTCCCTTGTAAACTCACCAACATGTGGAGTTAAAAGTCAACTTTGTGGCAGTGACAGGGGGCCCAGCTTCCAAACAGAGCCCCTTTGAGGTTTCCAGCCAAAGATCACCTAGAGCCCCCCAAACCTTGGGGAGGCTGACCCCTGGATGGGTGGGCCGGGAGCCTTGCCTTTCGCACAGCAACAAGTGAACCCCGTTTCCTAAGGAGGCGGGATGGGGGCGGGAAGAGGCAACACACAGACCAGCCGGGGAAACTCCCTTCCCCCATCGCTTCCCGTCCCTCCACCAGGGAAGAGAAAGCGAAGAAAGCCGGCGCCCTTTCTCCGCACGGACCTAGCGTGCCACTCACAGCCCGCGTGGGCGGCTTCCTCTGTGCATCCCTCGGGATGCGGTTCCCCGACGTGGCCGCACGCCCTGTCTAGAGGACCCTGTGGACGGTGCGGTTCCCCCATTTACTTCAGCATTTCAAGTCTGCTCCTCAAAGTGGCAGAGCCAACTTCCGGCTCCACACCTGTCCCCAAACCGCAGGAAAGATCGTGACCCCAACCTGCGTCTTCTGGGGAGACTCCGGTGTCTCAGGACAGCGAGCGAGACCTCAAGGGCTGCGTAAATGACCGTGGAGTGGACCGTCGTATGTTCATCTTTGTAACTGCACCGCGATGCCAGGGGTTTCAGCGTTGGCTTAGATTAGAGACGTCGCTCCTTCTCCAGCCATTCCTTGGGATGTCACTCTTATCATGATGGGGCGTCCCTGAGGGGCTGTGACAGCCTTCCTCTCCCCGGACACCCCACTCTCAACCTCTGCTCTCCTCTTGTAAGGGGGAGCTACCCTGCTAGTAGCTGAGCTGTGGCCTTTCTGGAATAAACCGTGGAGTGGGGACGTGACGTGAGCAACTGTCAAGGGCGCACTGGAATTAACTCTCACGTGGTCAAGTTCAGACTTCTGTGGACCTCCCTGACTCCGGATCGGTAGGCAAAGATAGCTGTGAAAAGCCAGAGCAAGAGAAACCCACCAGCAGCCCCGGGATGGCAAGTCAGGGTACATTGTAGCAAAATGTCCTCCTGGCAGGCCGCTGCTGTGGACAGTTTGAGCTAATTGCATGGGACGTCTTGTTCCAATTATTAACAGCCATTACTAACCTGCAGCTTGCCTTTACAAAGTATCAACCTGTACTTTAGAAAAGTAGCATAAACTAGAAGTAAAACTTGATACTATTTAGGATTGCCCACACAGCTGATCTCCACCGCTGGATATTAGAGTTGATATCTGCTCCCTTCCAGGTACGTGGGGCTACGGACTGAACTGTGCCCCCACCCCACCACCAACACCCATGTGCTGAAGCCCTCACCCCAAGGTGGTGGAATTTGGAGATGGGGCTGATCGGTTAGGGTGGAGGAGTTCACAAGGGTGGGGCACCCAGTGATGAGGTTAGTGCCCTTACAGGAAGAGGCACCCCGCAGCATGTACTGTCTCTCTCTCTGCCAGGTGAGGACCCAGAGGGAAGGTTCCGTCTGGATGCTGGGGGGAAGGTCCTGAATCAGTTGGCACCTGGATCTGGGTCTCCCGGCCTCCGGGACGGTGGGAACCCATCCCTGCTGTTTCAAGCAGGCGCCCCGTCTGTAGCGTTCTGTGAGGGCGGCCTGTGCTGACTCACAAACAAGGAATGAACCATGTCCTCTGAGAGCGGAACTCTAAGATCAGCCTGGCAAGGAACTTGCCAGGAGCCTTGCGGAGATAAGCGGTCTCAGGCCGGAGCGAGACTGGAGTACCATTGGAGTAAAGGCTAAATCGATGCAGCTTAAGAATACACGAGCCCGACGCTGTGCCTGGTGCCAGGAACGTTCTGGAAGGGCATACAAAAGATGCTTCGGTGGAAAGTGGGGCCTGGGAAGCCGGTCTCATCTCTGCACACGAAGAGCCACGCAAACTCAGATGGAGAACCTGAAATGAAATCTCAGAGCTCACAGAAGTATAAAGTAGCCTCCTCTGGCCTTGCCGAAGGGCAGTGATGACACGCCTCCGATTACACGCCTCTGCAAAAGCCACAGCAGGCACGCCTTCCCCCTCCTGGGAGGAGTCGGGGACCCTGTGGCTGGCCGTGTCACCACCTCTGCACAGCTGGCCCACAGACATGCTCGCTCACCGCCCACCTTCCTCTGGCACACGCCCTTCCGTCGTGACCATCCATCTGTACGCGGTGCGGTTACACGAGGTGGTTCTTTCCTCCACAGCAGGCGGCACACGGTCAGGAATGGCTCAGGCCCTGGCCAGGCGGCTCGGTGGGTTGGAGCATCGTCCTGTGCACCAGAAAGTGGGGGTTTGATCCCCTGTTGCTGTGTGTTCAGGAGGCAACCGATCCATGTGTCTCTCTCTCATCAGGGTCTCCCTCTCCCCACCCCCCCCCCCCATCAAATCAATAAATGTAACCTTGGGTGAAGACTGGGGAAAAAAAAGAAGAAAGGTGATACTCCCCTGGGCTCTGTGGTTTTCTCTCTCTTTTTTTTAAGTTTGCTTTTATATGAACATCACCCACAAGCCGAGACCGCCGCTAAGCCCGGCTCTCATGGAGCCTGTCCAGCTAATGAGAAATAAAGACGCTGCCGTCATTTTCCCTAAACGCAATTTAAAACCAATTTAAAACTTCTAGTGTTTTATTTAAAAGTACGTTTCGACATCCGAGGCTATTTTAATAGGAAGGTCGTTCGATGCAACTGTGTGCCCCGAAGACACCAGAGATCGTTTCGGGCAGAGCTCTGGAGTCGCAGTGAGGCAGTTACGACACGGCAATAACTTCGCCGCCTTTTCCGGTTAGCTTTAAATTGCATCATATCACTCTGAAATATCCTCTATATTACGAGTCTCCTGTCTTCTTATGTACTTTGCCTAATGTTTACGGGGAACCTAGTGTCATAGGTTCTTCCCCGGATAAACTCCCCTCTTCTGCGCCTGTCCAAACCCCGGCCACCTCCAGCCCCACGTCCCCCGAGCTGGCCGCTTGGTCCTCAGAGCAGCGGGAAGCCAACACGTGCCTGCAGCCCCTGTCAGCTCCGTTACAATGTCACAGTCCTTAGATCTTTGTGTGGAACGGACCCAGCGTCCAAAAGCACTTTCTGGAGTCAGGGTGATGGATCCTTTGCATTTGCACGTCCCCCAAAGAGCGTCAGAAACTGCTGATGCACACTAGCAGCTTTAGAAATATGTGCTGATTAAATAATCCATAGCAATTTGGGAGAATGAGTATCGTTATTTCTTTTATTGCAAACACAAACACACACACACGCACACACGTGCCCAGGGAATTAAACATTTAAGCCCAAGCAAAAAGGCAGATGGCTGTTGGTAGGAATACAAATTAGTGCAGCCACAATGAAAAACCAACTAGAGGTTCCTCAAAAAATTAAAACCAGAATGACCTCATGGCCCAGCCGTTCCACTTCTGGGGATTTATCGGAAGAAATCCAAGACACTAAGATACGTGCCCCGGGTGTGTACTGCAGCGTTATTTATGACAGCCCGGATTCGGAAACGGCCCGAGGGCTCCCCAACAGACAGACGGATGAGGCAGAGGCGGCACAGGTTTACAACCGAGTATCACCGGGCCATAAAAAGGATGGAATCTTACCGTCGGCGACAGCACGGAAGGACCAGGAAGAAGGTATTACGCTCAGTGAAATAAATCCGTCAGAGAAAGACAAACACCGTCTGACTTCACTTCTCTATGGAGCCTGAGAAACAAAACAGAGAAGCAAACCAGACAGAAGCAAACTGGCAGGTACAGAGAACAAATGGAGGGCTGCCAGAGGGGAGGGTGGTGGGGGGCGGGGTGGAGGAGGGGGAGGGACTGAGGGGCACCGGCTGGCGATGACAGAACAGTCACGGGGATGGAAGTCCAGCTCAGGGGGGAGCAGTCAATAACATTGCACCAACTGCGGGTGGCGTCGGTGGGTTCCAGACTTGTCGAGGGGACACCTGGTCAGTCCCAGAAGTGTCCAACCGCCGTGCTGCACACCCGAGACTGATGTAACACGGTGTGTCGGCTGCAGTGGACAAATACAGAAAAACTGAAATGCAGATGTGAAAGCACCCAGATAAAGGCACAGCCACTCCTCGTCATCCCTGAGTTACGTTGTGGACAGTCTCCGTGGGTCCTGGACCATTTTTCCCATGCCAGACACGTGGTGAGGTTGCCGTGAGCCTCTGGTGACAGTCACACGTTCCATCAACCGTAATGGCCTCTTTCTGTGTGCTCCCGTTTAAGGAAATCTTACTTCATGTCCATCTTTTGACTGGTGAACCTTGAACTCACGCCAGCACCACTAGGACTCGGCCAGCATGAAGTTCATCAGACACATGCTGTGTCTTCCGTAAGGAGCACCGCATCTTCTTGAGGTCACAGTGCAAGAAAGCAGCTCACCAGCATGCTGCTTGGGGGCTGTTTGAAACAACAGAGCCAGCAACAAAAAGCACAAAAATGCAGAACACACGGCACCAGACACGCCACGGAAAGGACCCTGGTTCATGAGGCACGAGCTCAAACAAGAGAGTGAGCGTCAGCTCGCGTGGCCTCAGCCGGGAATGACCCCCCCAACACCCCCGTCCTGCAGTGCACTGTACGTCTGTGAGTGACCACAAGGCACCGGAAGTGCTGATTTCGGGGTCACCAGCATATTTCAGGGAGCAGGCGACTTTGCACATTTGGAATCCGCAACAGTGAAGGTCAAGTTTATGAAAGCGCTCCCTGCGGCGGGCATGCGGGGGCCTCAGGAGATGTTTCCTTTGCCCCGCTGTGGTCACAGCCCATCCTCGCCCCGCCGGGGGTGTCCCCGCAGGAGGCAGTGTGCCCCAGGCATGCGGACCCCGGTGTCTTCACTCACACAGTGGAACTGGGCAGGGGGAGAGCACCCCTTTCTCACTGAAGTTTGTGTTAAACGGTGTACATGTTTCCAACGCATGTGAATTTGTGATTTAAAATAAACAAACGAACCACGGTGAGGATCCTTCTTAAAACCAGTACGTTGACTCCGGCTGACGCTCCCACAGTGTGAATTCACTGCTGACACCGACTCCCCCACAGGGACCCCCCGTTACCATGGGAAAACTCCAGAAACCCGCAGGAAGGGCGGGATGCGCCCAGACCCGGGCAAGGCGGCGCGGTTCCGTGATGATCTGTCATCACACATTCACCCTGAAGGGACAGGGGCTGGGCCAGAACGCAACTGGTTCCAGAGAAACCAAACAGAAGTGACGACGATGAGGAGGAGGATGAAGACCATAACATGCCCAAGAGCGGAGAGTTGCTGCTCTGAGAAATGAAAACGACACAACAACAAGAAGGCAGAAGACAGACAATTTGAAGGGCCGAGCGGGCCACTCAGTGAGCGCACAGCGGGGTGGAGCCGGCGCCCTGCAGCGCGCTGGGAACTGGCCGGGAGCCGCCGGGGCTGGGAGGCCGAGCTCAGAGACAGGAACCGAATCTTCAAGCTGAGATTATTCCCCTTTTTCCTGTACTCTCCTTCACGCAGCCTAGAGCAGGGCTGTCAAACTCATTTTCACCGGGGCTAACACCAGCCTCGCGGTTGCCTTCAAAGGGTGAAAACGACTTTAGGACTGTACAAGTGTGACTACTGCTCGACTGTTAAGGAGTTGGAATTACACGCGGCCCTTCAAAGGCAACCGCGAGGCTGATGTGGCCCCTGGGGAAAATGAGTTTGAGCCCCCTGGTCAGAGCCGGGGCTGTCACAGCTCAGGACGGCTGTGAATGCGGCCCAACACAGGAATCCTAAATGTACAGTAAAACACCCATTTATATGGTTAGCACCCGTTTATTTTCCTGCAGACAAGTCTGGGTCTCCTGGTGCGCCCCCTGTCTGGGAACTGGGGGACCCACGTTTTCTTCCTGACCCGTCACCTGTGGATAAGTTTTCCATCTGAGAAGGAGCACCCATGAGACCGTCAGATGCGCACCTACCAGGGTACCCGACATCCTTCCTGGAGGGTGTGGCTTCAGTTCTCGTCAGCTTTCAAACTGTGGAGAAGTGCGTCTCTCACTGGAGAAATCTCAGGCCGGAGCGGGAGAGCTTCCTGGGCAGAGCACGGCAGCCCCCCACCCCCATCCCCAGCACAGAGAGTGGCCAGCACGGTCTGCCCCCGAGGCTCACTCCCCACGTCCCCTGCGCCTCAGGGCCCGGCCCCCTTCCCACACGGGCGCTGTGTCCACACACACAGCAGAGTCACCGAGCCGCGCCCGCTGTCAGCGAGGAGACACGGCCCCACGCCTGCGGAGTTCTCGGGGGGCCTGCCGCGTTCCCAAGCTAGTCTACGGTTTTAAAGGAAAAATCTCCCATCTTTGCAGGTTTCCCTTCCTCCAAAAAAAATGAAGGAGCCAGTTGCGGGAATTCCAGGACCGAGGAGACAGAAGGAGAAGGGATGCAGGAGTGAGGAGGCTGCTTCTCCCCTAAACGCGGGGAAACCAGACTGAGGATGAAAACCCGGAGGAAAACGGCGCTGACATCTCAGGGACACTGCGTACCGATAGGTGCTCCGTGGGGAAGGTGTGTCTTCGAGTCAGCGCTGATAGAAAGGTTCGTTTGGGATCACAGGAGCCCTAAATCTAATTAGGCCCTGTGTCTAAGAAAACACATCATGTCATGAACACATCCTCCTTTACCTATTACTCCTTTTTATTATGAAATTATCTGACACGAACCATGATGGATTGTGTATCTGGGGCATTTAAACATCTGGTATGGCACGTAATCTCTTCTAATGTAGAGGAAATCTATAACAACCAGATTGAAAAAAAGGTGGAAAATTGTTATAATTCAATGAAATGGGTAAAAAGCATTCTGATTAAATTAAAAAAATTCTTACTCTCACTTTTTAAATTTGATTCATCAATAAGAATTATCCCATGTCTTCATTTGCTCTTAAAACAGAAAAAAAAAAAAACGCAATTAATGTTAGTTTTAAAGCCGTCATAACTTTAAGAAAAATCAATGAACAAATAACAACTTGGCCCAACAGCAATTTAATGAAGGCATTGGAAGAAAAAAAAAGCAAAGCCCATTACACTGGTGTTTACTGTGAGTAAAATAATGAGAATTAAATCTGAGGGGAGAGTGAAGAGCAGGAGCAGATTGCTGGATTAGAAATTAGGATATTTCCACTTAAAACATTAAAAACATTAATTACAGTTAACATTCAATACTAGTTTATATGAGTTTCAGGTATGTAGCATCGTGGTTAGAAAAACAATTTACAAAGCGAGTCCCCCAATACTTCCAGCGCCTGCCTGGCACCGCACGGTTATTCCAATTATTGGCCGTATTCCCTACGCTGCACTGTGCAACCCGTGACTGTTTTAGCAACTACAGTTTGTACGTCTAAATCCCTTCACCTTCTTACCCACCCCCCGGCCCCTCTCCCAGCAGGCAAGGGAAACAAAAGAAAAATAAACAAACAGAACCCCATCAAGCTCAAGTTTTTGCGCAGCAAAGGAGACCAGCGACAACACGAAAAGACAGCCTGCTGCGTAGGAGAAGATATTTTGCCAGTGACACGTTGAATAAGGGGTTAGTACCCCACATTTAGAAAGAACTCATTCAACTCAACACCAAAAAAGCCAAACAGCCCAATGAAAAAATGGGCAGAGGGCCTGAGCAGACACTTCTCTGTAGAGGACACGCAGAGGGCCCACAGGCACAGGAAAGGATGCTCAACACCACTCATCATCAGAGAGATGCAAATTACAACCACAGTGAGAGTATCACCTCACTCCTGTCAGGATGGCTGCCATCAACAAACCAACAAAACAACAAGCGCTGTTTGGCCAGGACGGGGGAAAGGGGAGCCCTCAGTGCCCTGTTGGGGGGCATGCTGACTGGTGCAGCCCCCCGGGGGAAAGCAGTATGGAGGTACGCCAACTCTGGCCCTGAGGTTGACATTGACCCAGTCTTGGGGGACAGGCGTTGCTAGTCACCTGTTCACTCAGCAGATACCACCGAGCATCACACTACTGTGCCAGGAGGCGGGTGAGGCACGGGGTCCATCAGAGACAGAGAGCCACAGGAGCCCTCACCCTGGGCTGCCTGCACCGCAGCTCTCTTTCCTGGACTGCCCTTTAGGTCCTTGACTGCCTCTGAGAGCCACCTGCAACAGGTACTCAAGGTCCTCGCTTCGTTGCTAACCCACGTGTGTCTGACACCGTCCGGAAAGCCGGTCCCCATTACAGAAGGACAGCTGACGAGGCTGACCACTGGTCTCCGGGCTGGCAGCCAGGGGAGGGTCCATCTGAGCTGACCAGGGCCAGCCTGGGCCACCTCAGGTGTCCACTCAGCCAGGAACCCACTCATGCAGACACACCCTGACCTACTATGTGCCAGGAGGCATTGCAGGCACAGGGATATGCAAAATCAAACTTCTATATATTAATCCTGTTAGCTGGTCTCAAGAAAACACGTGGGTTGGTATGCCTGAGCATCATGGGTGGAGGTCAGCCCAACCTGTGAAGGCCGCCTTGAGGAGCGTGGTTCAGTGCGGCAGGTGGCGGTGAGGAAGGCGAGGACGGGGCAGCGGTGGGGACAGGGAAGAAGAGCGTCCCAGGACAGGGTGTGGTCCGTGCAGGGAACGGAGAGGTGACCCTGGCTGGGAGAGCATGGAGTCTTTGTCCTCATACCGGCGGGGACGGAGGCCCTGGGCGAAGACCCCCAAAACGCATGGCTCCCAGCACCTACGCATGAGGAGGCTCTGCTTGTTTGGTTTGACCTGCCTGCCTCTGCAGGTGCCCCGTACCCACACCCAGCCACGCGCATGTGCACACACATGACGTATATACACACATAAACACGGCACACAGAAATGCAGCACACATATGCATACACAAGCACTCACACGCATATACTACACATGCATACACATACTACACACCAAGCACACCCCCAAAATACATAGCACATGCATATGCATGTGCATGCAATACACACCTACCACACACTCTCACACATGTCACACTGTGTACACACCACACACCTGTTAAGGTGCACTCTCTGTGCACACGCACATTTTACGCACTGCACACACACGTACCACACACACACACACACACACACACTCCCCACGGGTTACAAGCCTGCAGCTGGTTTTGTTTCCATCACCGTAGTTCGTGAATTCCACGTCTTCACACACACCTGCTCACTGAGGTCCAGTTGCGTTTCCGGGCAGCACTCGCCACACTTCTGCTGCCTGTCACTCACACACGCACACACGCACACACGCGCCCAGTGGAGCCGCCCTGCACGCCCGCGGCTGAGGCCCCTGGGGCGCCCCGCCCCTCGTCTCAGCTCTCGGGCCCAGGCAGTGCCACGTCCTTCTCATTCTCGTGCCTTTTGTGGGCGGTTTGGCTGCTGAAAGGGGCCCCCCAGCCCAGGGCTGAGGGCGGTCTGCTCTCCCTGAGCACCGGAGGCTGTCACGTGGCTTACGGAGAAAATACGTGTGTCGGGTGAGCTTCCTTCAGGACTCCGTTACAACGCTGTCAGCCACGAGTGACGTTAGTGGACCAGCAGCATGAATCCAACAGGGCAGTCTTTACACAGGACCCACGCGCGGAAGAGGCAGGTTATGTGCTGATCGGCTGATGGAACCACGGTGACCACAGGTAGGCAGGAACCTAGCCCCGCCTTCCTGCTGGGGGCAGTGGTTCGGCACGTGCTAACTCAGTGATCACGAGCCTGTTGTAGCAGAGAGACTGCCGTGAAGGAAAAGAACCAGTAGGAGAGGTCCCTGCTCCGTGCACGTAACGGAGGAGAGGGTACGCAGCTGCTGGGGTCGAAGCCAGGGAGGGGCCGCACTGTGAGGTGCCGATCTTAGATTCCTGGGCCTTGGCTCCACACTGTCCGAGCGCTTCGTGCTGACCTCTGCGTCTGGAGAGCAGGCAGAGCCAGAGTGCCCCGTGCCCGTGCCCGCCCCTGCTGCCACAGCAGGGGAGCCAGAGCGTGGTCCTCCCCGGAAGCCGAGCTCATTCAGAAATGAGTCGTGAGTGATGGTCTGGCCCCGCCCCTCCTTCAGGAACAACCCCCCACGGGACTGGTGTGTAGAGTTTGAGCAATACCATTTAAGTGTCATGTTCCTTCACGATCAACAGGCCAAAGGGTGACGATAAGGAGAGACTCTTAAAAGCAAGAAGAGGAAAGAAGTTAGTCACCTACAGGGGAGTGCCCATAAGACTGTCGGCGGATTTTTCACAAGAAACTTTGCAGGCCGGAAGGGACTGGCGAGAAGTTTCCACAGTCACGAGCAGCAGAGTCCTACGTCTGAGACTGCTCTTTACCCAGCACAGCTGTCCCTTAGAATCGAAGGGCAGATAAAGATCCCCCCGGACAAGAAAAAACAAAAGCAGTTCATCATCACCAAACCGTTATTATAGGAAATGTTAAAGAGACTTATTTGAGAAAAAGAAGATCAAAATTGTGAACAGTAAAATGGCAAAGATACACGTCTGTCAATGATTGGATCTAAAAAACAAGCTAATAAAACGAGAAGATCCGAGAATCCTGGATGCAGAGAGGGTTTTGATGGTTGGAGGGGGTGTGGGGGATGGGTGAGGAGGTGAGGGGATTGAGAAGCACCAATAGGTACTTACAGAGCAGCCTGGGGGTATAAAGGGCAGTAGAGGAAACGGAGCAGCCAAAGAACTTACTCGTGTGACCCACGGACACGAACAATGGTGGGGGGATGGCCCGAGGGAGTGGGGCTTGCAGGATGGAGGGGTCAAAGGGGGGAAAGTCAGGACAACTGTAACAGCATAATCGATAGAAGTATAATTAAAAATAAATGTAACGTTCCTTGACTATACGTTTTTCCGTGCGCTTGCTTACAAATAACAGTTTCTCCCACAGAGCCCCGGGGCTGCCGGCCGCCGCAGCGCCGCCTCACAGGGCCAGCCGCACGGAAATAGTCAGAACTCCCCCCGACGGCCCCTGAGACTCTGCGAGGGAACCGCCTCTTCATTGCACAGCTCTTCGTTTCATTACAAGTTATCCCAGACAAACGGAAGGGGTCGGACGGTGAGAGGCACCCTACCCAGTGTTTGTCCGGTGTTGCCATTGTCACATTGGCTTCAGGGTCTTTTAAAGAGATGACGTCGTGCAGGCAAAGCTGGACCCCCTGTCACCCCCTGCTGTCCCTGCCCCCTGGCCCAGGTGGGCCCCTCCCCTGCTGCGCGTCCCTCCGTCCTGGGCTGCACCTTTACCGCCTCCTGGAGCACGCAGTGGGGTTTGCGGGCCAGCCTTGACGTACACGGCATCCCTCTCCCCACGTCCTTCCCTGCTTCTTCTTTTCATAAACCATGTTTCCCACCCACTTGCCAGTCTCTGCCTTTTCGTGAGCAGCTGAAGACCGTTGACAGTTAAGGTGGCTGTTGACAGGTGAGGGGTCTAGAAGCCACTTGACTGTCTGCTCTGGGTTTCTCTCTCACCCCTGTGTCCCTCTGTCCTCACCTCCCGGTGGGTGAGACCGACATTATCTCAAGACCACGTCTCGGTGGAGTCCTCGTCTATTTGTATATGTATTTCTAACGGTTTCCTTGGAGGTCGTTCTGGGAGTTCCAGCAGTCGTCCCAGAACCTCCTACAGGCACGGGAGGGGAGGGTGTCCCCTGGAGACGTGTCCCTTATAAATGTCCCCTCACGCTCCCCACGCTCTGCCGGCATCACCGGCGGCACGTCCGCCACAGGCACTGGTGCTCGCATCCACGCGGTACCGGGATTTTTGCTTGAACCATCAGGTGTGATTCTGGAGCGCTCCAGCGGAGAGAGACACCTGCCGGTCCCCCGGGGCCGCCCCAGCGAGGCGCCTTCTTCTGCCCCGCCTCCGTCCTGTTCAGAAAACTCCCAGGGGCCCGTCTGTCCGGCAGATCTCCCAGTGACGCATCCCCTGGGTTTCCCGTTTCCTCCCGATGTCTGTGTTTCCCGGTGTGCATGGAGGGCATCGTTGCCTGTGGAAACAGAGTGTTCGTCCGGCATCTCTCTCCTTCCTGCCCTCCGGTGTCGAGAGCCTCACAGGAGAAATCTCTCGGTGAATCGCCCTTCGTTCTCTTCCTCTCCACTTTCCTTCCATGAAAAGCCCTTTCTAATAAAAATGCTTCCAGTTGTGGCCTGGCTGGCGCAGCTCAGTGGATTGAGCGCGGGCTGTGAACCAAAGCATCGCAGGTTCGATTCCCAGTCAGGGCACATGCCTGGGTTGCAGGCCATGGTCCCCAGCAACCGCACATTGATGTTTCTCTCTCTCTCTTTCTCCCTCCCTTCCCTCTCTAAAAATAAATAAATAAAATCTTAAAAAAATTTCTCTCTCTAAAAAAAAAGACCACCTATTAAAAGTTAAAAGAAAATGCTCCTGGTTGTTCCCCCTTCACTGTGACTAAGCCAGGTGAAGAAGTTCTCCCTGGAAAGCTGGGGGCTGCGGGACCACCGGCTGCCCCTCACACCGCGTGGGCAACCTCGGGCTTGGGCGCAGGTCCACACGCTCTCACACCTGCGTGACCCGGTCAGCGCACCTTTGAACCCTCACCCATGCCGCCCTCCCCCGAGAAAGGCAGGGACGCCTTGTGCCAGGGATAAGGTCACCACGGTGACACTTTCACTGTCCCCTTGAGGACTAGCCCGGGGGGCCACGGCGAAGGTGCTTGCCCCTTGAGAACTCCATCACGGCCCCGCGGGTTGTTACCCAGGCCAGCGCGAAAAGTCGCAGCTGTGTGGAATCCTCACCCACTGGGTGTGCCTTAATTTGATTGCTCACACCTTCTTGGTGTCTCGCATTATTTCCACCCGAATCAACGCAGGACAACGCAACGATGACTCCCGGCATTCTGCTCGTGTGCTTGCCTTGAAAGTGCGAGCGTGCTGGTCTTGGAGGAGGGAGTGTCTTTAACATACGGCGTTTGGTGAATTTTCAGCGGTATCGTGTACATGGTCACGGGCGGCGTGATCGGGGATGGTGGTCGGCTGGCACCAATCCAAGTCCCGCCCCCCACGCGAGAAGAGACCCTGGGGCCCAGAGGACAGGCGTGGGCTTCCCCATTCCGTCAACGATGCTGATCTCGCGTGGGGGCGTGCACCCCTGCCTCACCACGCACATGGACGGCCGGCCTGCCTCTGGCTTCCTCAGAAAACCCAAGGCAGCCGACTGCCTCCGGAGCGCTTGCCTTTGAACTTGGGGAACAGCGAGAAAACCGCTCCCGGAGCTGAGTCGGCAAATCCCGACGGAGGGTGAGACTGGCTCTGCAGAGACCGGACAGCCCGCGAGCCGGTGGCCATGGAAACAACAACCTGCCCAGTAACCGCGAGGTCAAGTCCAAGCTCCGCAGCCAGGCCTTCCGAGAGCCGACCTGCTTTTTCTCCACGGCCCCTCTGCTGGAAGAAGGCCGCCCTGCCTGGTGCGCAGGGCGGCTGCGGGAGTCCCGCCCGCACAGCTCCACCGCGGAGAAGCGTGGAGTCTCCCGGGCCACACCCCGCCTCTGTCGCACCCTCCGCACTCCTCCAGGCGCAGCCCGGCTCTGCCCCGGCCTGTGGCTTCCGCCGAGGCGCCCGGTGCACCGGCAGTGCCCCAGGCCCTGCAACGCTGACACGACAGTGACCACACACGCCCACACGCAGCCGGGTGTGACACTGCTAGGCGAGCACAGGTCCGGGCTCACGTTTAAGACGCAGGGTGATACACGCTCACGCCAGCCTCACTAATATCTGGTGGCTTTTTTTTTCTGGGCACAGAAAAACGACAACTCCCATGAAGGCTCCGGGGCAGCCCTGGCTTTCTGTCCCCCAGCTGCGGCGACCCCCTGGAAGCCCCGGGCCCAGACAGCAGAGCAGCAGAGCTGAGAACCGCTGGAACCTCTGAGCCGCCCGCGGACCGCAGGAGAGACTCAGAGGGAAGCGACGGAGAAACCTCTGAGCGGCGGAGCGGCTGGGCTGGCCACAGTGCGGATGCAGCGAGGTTCCCGGTTCGAGTCCCGCAGCAGACATCACCTGCAGCCGCTGGTGGAGAAGGGCTTTGTTTCACGGGTGATCAGGGAGCTGGGCCCCACATCCCGACGGGCAAGCGTCCGTCCACCCACGACCCTGCCCGTGACGCATCTCACCGGGGACGTCCTCATGCCGTCCTTACCTGCTGTCCTCGGAAGGACCCCCGAGACCGCCCCCCACCCACCGCCCCCCCCAGCCCAGGCCTCAGCGCGCACATGCGCTGTCGTGCGCACCCTCGCAGCTTGGAAAGGGAGACCTCGGAGACCAGAAGCGCGGGGCCTCCGACTGGCGAGAGGGGAACGCCCCAGAACAAAGAGTTGGGGCGCTTACAGAACAATTCGGTGGCACCTAATACTAAATGTTTGAAACGGTGGATTTTACGTGATGTGCGTTTTGTCACGATTGGTGAGGTCCTCAGGACGCTAAATGGCTCGAACACATTTTTTTTCCTCTTCGGGAACTCGGTTGTCTTTGCGATGTCGGCTGGCTTAGCCACTCACTTCATCACAGAGCACGCAAAGGAAAAAAAAAAACCCACAAAACCCAGCCCAGATTTTTTTTTTTTTGCCAAATTAATGCTGCTTTAGAATATAATTCAAAGTCACCACGGGACTAGGCGTCCAGCCAGACGCCACCAATATCAAAGATGGGGCGCCTGTGACTTTTTACAATGAAATAATTCATTGATTTTCCCGCAAAGCGTGTATATATATATTTATGACGTAGAACAGCTTTTCATGTCTCCGTGCTGAAATATTTCAGGATCGTGGCAATTATTTTAAGGGAATTCTTTAACTTTGAAGTTGTACTTGACCCCGGCAGACACACCGACTATCAAACATGGTGTTTGATGTTTGCATTCCTTGGGCACCAGCGTGTCGGCGAGGCCATAGGACGGCCCAGCTGTGTGTGCCAGCCCTGTTGAGGAATGGGGCTTGTGCCTGGGTTTTTAAAGTTTTATTTTTATTTTTGTATTTATTTACTGATTTCAGAGACAGAGGGGGAGGGAAAGAGGGAGAAAGAAACATCGATTTGTGACCGGGAATCGAACCTGCAACCTTGGTGTATCAGGATGATGCTCTAACCAACTGAGCTACCCGGCCAGGGCTGCATCTGGGCTTTACAGACCAGGAAACAGAGGCTGAGGCCAGCATCTTCCCAGAGTGGGAGCAGCCTGCCGGGAGCACAGAGTCAGGCACGGGGAAGGCACGTGGGGTGGTCGGGAGGACCATTTGTGCTGGCATCGAGAAGGGGCCACAGAGGACGGCAGACAGAGCAGAACAGCAGCGCAGAAAAGAAGTGGCAACAGTCAGGGTCCCTCTGTTGGGTTCACCCAGCTGGAATTTAACGCCTGCTTAAAACAGTGAAGCCTGGAGAACGGACTTTGCCCTGTGGGCATGTTGCAGAATTTTAGATGTAGTAACTTGGTACATGGAAGTGACTCTACACAGCCAATTAAAAAACCTCCCGCCTTGGCTGGTGCAGCTCAGTGGACTGAGCACTGGCCTATGAACTAAAGGGTCACCAGTTCGATTCCCAGTCAGGGCACATGCCTGGGTTTCAGGCCAGGCCCCAATAGGGGGCGCACAAGAAGCAAACACACATGGATGTTTCTCTCCCTCTCTTTCTCTCTTCCCCTCTCTCTAAAAATAAATAAATAAAACATTTCAAAAATAAACAGAAAGGCTCCCATCTATTTACAGGAGTGACACATAAATGGGACCCACACCACGGGGTTATGACTCGGGGTCCCATCTGCCAGGGAGGAAGGCTGCGGGAAGGGGCTCACTTAACCGCAGTGGCGCTGTGTGTCTAAGGCAAGGGAGCGGGACGGATCGCCACTTCATGGACTTTCCTCACGGTCTGCCCCTGCTGGGCATGTCAGAGCCGCTCTCACGGCCGTGCAGGACAGTCCGTGAGCTCGGGGCACGCACACCCACTGGGAAGAGACGCCGACTTCTGTGCCAGTGTCGTGCACGGCAGCTTCCAAACGCGCTCGGGAAGGGGTCGGGCGGAGGTGGGCAAACCAGGTGGCCGTGCAGACTCCAGACTCGGCACACGCCCCGTGAGGAGCTGTGGGCCCCCCACTCGACGCCCCAGGGACACCCCGCTTCCTCTGCCGGCATTTGTACACACGGCTGCAAGAGAGCCGTCCATTCCCATGACGTCTGTGTGTGTCCCTGTTTGGAGTGGTGCCTTTTGCAATGCAGAGTGTCGATCTGTTACAATTCCCAGTCGTTACGAGCTCCTGCCCGGGCCTCGACTGAGAGGGGGACACATTTCTCTTGCCTGCCAGGTAAAGCCGGAGTGTGCTGGGCCACGTCCCCCCGAGACCTCTTCTAGACCCCGTCATTGTGTGGTTTGGTAATATGACAAAACTCGCCCCGGCCGCGTAGCTCCGTTGGTTGGAGCATCGTCCAAATACGCCAAGGCTGTGGGTTTGATCCCCCGTCAGGGCACGTGCAAGAATCAGCCAGTGAGTGCAAAGATAGTGGAACAAAAAAACTGATGTTTCTCTCTCACATGGATGTTTCTCTCCCTCTCTTTCTCCCTCCCTTCCCCTCTCTCTAAGAATAAAATCTTAAAAAAAAACCCTAAACGAGGACGATGGCTGTCAGGCAGTCCCTCGAATGCCCCTGTTCGGGGTTCCCGTGCGGGCCTACTGTGCACAAGAGGTTAGGGTGGAAGACAGGCAGGAAGCAGTGCCCCCTCCCTGGGGAACGAGGGGGCGGGATGTGTGAGTGAGGCCCATCCCTCAGGCCCGGCCCCCGCACACGAGGGGACTAGATGAGGGGAAACACCTGGTCGGGCAAATACTGCGTCAGGGGGAACAGACAGCATGTCCGGGAGCCCACAGTGGGCGTCTGGGCCCAGCGCGGGGGCGAGGAGGGAGACCGGCTCAGCGGGTGCTTGCGGGGAGGGGACTCAGGGCGTGCTTGAGTGACAGCGGGCTGTCAGCGAGTCCCCCCACCTCCCCGGTGCAGGCCCCCCTCACGGCCACCCCTGCCCCCCTCTGTGCGGCTGGGGGAGGCGACCCCTCCCGCACGGATGCCTGAGGATGCCGCAGGGATCCTCAGTGGGTGTGGCCGCCCGAGGCTGGGGGAGGTGGCCGCCCCACGAGACACTGACCGAGAAAGAAGCCCACAGGGTGTAGTCACCACATGGGCCCTGGGGGCCCCGGGAGAAAGGGCAGGGTGCACCTCCCAGCGATCCACTCCTAGGCTCAGGGCTGGGGCGTGGACCGGCAAGACCCCTGGGTTTGTTATTTAAAACTGCCACAAGGAGCAAGAATTCCACGGTGCCCCCCGCTTGCCACACGCCCGGAGTGCGGAAAAAGGCCTCCCACCATCAATCAACTCTCGGGTCTGTAGCTGCAAGTGAGGCTGGCGGAGCCAGAAATAGCCAGAAGGACACAGGCAGGGCCCCCCAACCCCCGCCTTCTGCCCTTCCCAGAGAGCCGGCCCCCACGCTCTGGCATCCGCATCCAGGGCACTGACAACGGCCCTTGTGAAGACGGCCCGGCCGGGACACCCAGGTGAGGGCGCTCAGGACCTCATCTACCCCCAGTGCCTGTCCTTTCCCACGAGATGCCGAGACCCCGGGACAGCCCCCTTCTGCAGCCACGGAGCTCTGTTCATTCCCACACCCGCCCCCCACAGACTTTTAGAAGCCCCCCCTTTCCTTTCTTCAGGGTGTGCCCTGAGAAGATCATTCAAAATACAAGCGAAACCATGGGCCTGTCAGTCGGGGACGCCCAACAGGCCAGAGGGAGGTAAGGAGACAAAGTAGCGGGACAGGTAGGTGTCAGCCCGGAGCAGAGCCGGGGGGACGCACGCACGGGAGGCCCCGGGCAGGGGCACGGTGACGTGCGTCTCCCACGGAAGAAGGACGGATTCCGGAGGGCTGGGTGCTCAGCACAGACTTCTAACTGGCGGGCACTGCTTGCCAAGAGCCGTCCTCGGCTGCTGCCCAGTTAGCCCGGGGGTTGCATGACCCACCGTCTTGTAACCGTGGTCCCAAGTGCCAGAGCCTTCGGACGGGCGACGTTGGCAAGGACCACCTGGTGTCCCTGCAGATGTGGGACGGATGGTCGTGTTCCCAGGGCCACACAGACCTCAGGACCTCACGGAATGTCAGAGCATCCCAGGATCGCCCGAGGGGCCACGGTGACAGACCCTGGGACACGTGAGTCTCTGTGCTCTGTGAGCGGACGACACGCTGGCCCCGTGAGCGCCCCTGAAAATGCAGCCGGCATTGGAAAATATTGACAGGTGCCGACGCCAAACCAGTGATGGAAGGGGGGAGCCTCAACCAGCCCAGGTGCGTTGCTCTCTCCACCCTGCCTGTCCGGGCAGGAAAGGGAAGGACCTACTGTCATTTGGGTCCTCGTTGGTGTCCCGTGTTAAATGTGTCCCTGGTCTTGGCGTCGGCCGCCCTCAGGCCGTGAAGGCTGGACGTGAGTTTCCCAGAAGGACTGGTTCTCTGAGAGGGGTTAGAGACGGGAGCCTGATCCGCAGAACGACGGGGTGGAGATGTCGTTGTGTGGTGCGGTGCGAGGGGCGGGCCACTCAGGGTGAGCGAGAGGCCAGCAGGGGGTGGGGGCTGCCGGTCAGAAACGGGGAATCGCCCCCTCGAATTGGAGTTGTCAGCCCCCAGCAGGGGTGACCCCTCGGCGACATCACAGCTGCGTCCTCACGGGAGGAGCAGGCCCCCAGAGAGCCAATCGCTGCTCTCAGACACCCCTTCTCCCTCGGGTGCCGAGGAGCGGCAGGCACCCTGCGTCTTCGCCGTCCTGATTCAGTTACTGAAACGCCCCAAAAGGTAGCCCAGCCGAGTGTGGCCCGCGATGAGGCTGTGGTGAACCCCGGGAGGCCGGCCAGCGTCCTGCTCCTCCTGCGCTGGGCACCCGTCTCCTGCGTCCTGGTGGGCAGGCAGCGGGATCTCCCCCCACCAACGGTGCCGTGGCGCTCACTCCAGGGGACTGGCGACCGCTCCAACTCGGGGGCCACCGGGGAGATGTCGGGGACCCAGGGATGCAGCCACACGGCAGAGGAGTGGGGACACAGCCCGCGGGTGTCCAAAGGAGACAGACATGTGGGGGAGGGGCGGCGGTGCTGGCAGGAGGGAGAGAAGGAAGCCTCGCCGCTCCTCTGCCTCCCACTTGCTTCCCGGACCCCGGACAATACGTGGGGGACCCCAACAATACGTGGGGGACCCCGACAATACGTGGGGGACCCCGACAATACGTGGGGGACGTGAGACTCTGCTCTTCCAGGGCTGAGGAATGGGTCAGCAGGGAACACCCCGGGTCTGGGGTGCCCATTTTTACTGTGAAACAAGCACGATGTGTCAGGACCGCCGGTGACACTCCCCGGTGTGTCCTGCTGGTCCTATTGATTACTAAGACGGAGCGGCGCGGCCAGAGCAGGAGGAAGCTTCTGCCGCAGAGGCCGCCGTCCCCTCGGAAGTGCCACATTCACCGTGAGGCTCGGAGCACTCCGTGAGCGTGGGCTCTGCGGACGCCCCAAACCGAAGATTTCCCTCCTGTTTCTAATAAACTCGGCTGTTTAGCTAAAGGGATTTCCGAGCCGTGCGGAAGGGGCCACCTGGGTTTTTTTTTTTCTTTCTACTTATGGTGTAAAGTGAGAGAAGGGAGCTGAATCAAGGGAAGAATCACTAGCCAAGAAGAAAACAGGGTGCCCCAAGAATACAAAAACATGCCCAGAGGCGCCTGGTTTCAGCTGGAGCAAGGAAAGGGCCCAGGAGCTGCGCCAGCCCCCAGTCAACAAGGAAAACCTGTGTCAACTACAAACTGATGTTTCTTTTTTTTTTTAAGATTTATTTATTTATTTTTAGAGAGGGAAGGGAGGGAGAAAGAAAGAGAGAGAGAGAGAGAGAGAGAGAGAAACATCAATGTGCGGTTGCTGGGGGCCATGGCCTGCAACCCAGCCATGTGCCCTGACTGGGCATCGAACCTGCAACACTTTGCTTCACAGCCCACGCTCAATCCACTGAGCTACACCAGCCAGGGCAAAACCAGTGATGTTTCTTGGATGCAGAAGGGAAGCGAGGCCCCAGGGCCCACGGCCCCCCGGAATCTGCAGGCGGTGAAGCGAGTCACCGCCGACTCAGAGAACAGACGCCACAGGTCACCGGGGAGGCTGACAACCTCCCAGGGGTGCCGAGTGGGGCGTGCGACCGCGGAAACTCCTCGGAGGGATCACACACGCGGGGACTCGACCTCCAGGATCAACAGGGCGGAGCAGCGGTGGGAGTGCCCAGGAGCTGCTCCGGAGGGTTCCGGGTGGTCGGGGGCAGTGCCACGGCCCTCTGGTGGCCGCCCGCGCGGGGCAGGCGTCTGGCACACACCAGTATCAGGGAACCTCAGTGTGTTCACCTGGAGAGGCAGCCCTAGGGTCCCCATCTCCGAGCTGTAAAATGAACCGGAAGTGACCTGCCCAGCGGTGTCCGCTGGGGAGGGAGCAACGCCAAGGCTCTCCCCCGCGCCTGCCCCCACGGCCAGCCACGCACGATCGACCCACCACGTCACACCGATGCCCCCAGGCGCGCTCCACAGTCGCAGCACAGAAAGGCCACAAGCTGCTTTTCCACTTCTTCCGTGGGCCGAAGCCACGGAAACACAGTCCCTGATTTTACAAGACGGGGATGACTCCTGTTTGGACTTGGGGATGCGAAGGAAACACCACGCCCGCCGGCACATCCCTGAGAGTGGGAGCTGTCACGGACCCAGCGTGACCTGAAGGGCGCACTGGTTCTCACGGGTGGACCCACCCCCCACCCCCCACCCCCCCTTCACTTTCCAGGCGATGAAGGTAATAAGGCCATGGCGCTGGGAGACGGAAACCCAGTCGTGTGGCTTGGTTTTCCGTCCTGAAAATTCAGCTTCCACTCTCCGCAGGGGACACATCTAGGAAAACCCTCGGATACTCTGCCTCGGGCTGAACATCTCAGCTGTACCCTCACGCGTCCCTGGTCCCCGTCCCGACTGGCGCTTCCCGCTGTGGCCGAGCAGCCTTCACGGCGCGGCGGCCCCTTCCCGGGTTTGTTTGTCTCGGTTCCCCAGGGTCGCTTTTCCGTTTCCCTCTGGATGCTGCCTAATTAGGCCATGCCTTGACAGGCGCAAAAAGGAAAAAAAGAGAGAAGAAAAGAAAAAGCAGAAGCCCTAGGGAGCTGCCAAGAGTCGTACCGCAAACCCGAGAGGGGGCGCCCTGCGCCCTCCCCCAGCGCGTGCGTCCCGCGGTCCCGGCCCTGCAGACCCGCCCGCGCGCAACGCCGCCCGGGGCGGGGGCCTGGCCTCCTCGGCTGTAGCCGGTGGGGACTCGGCCAGGAAGCCTGGGTACGGTCCCGGCTCCTCCTCCTCCTCCGCCCCCGCCACCCCGCGCGGAGCCGCCCGGCAGAGCCTCGCTGCCACCTCCTGACCATCCCGGGAAGACTGGGAGAGCGCAGCCGGGGGCGGGAGCGGCCGGGAGCGCGCCCGCCCCTCGGACCTGCGTGTAATCACCGCTTGCGGGCGCGGGCGGGGGCCTGGGCGGCACTGGCGACGGCTCAGCCGGAGCGCAGAGGGAGCGGAGCGCGAAGCCGGTTGCGGTGCACGGCGGCTCTGTCCGGGGGGCGTCCAGAGCGGGTCCCCGAGCTCCCACGGGTGTTCCCACCCGGAGTCTCCCCCTCCCGTACCTCCTTGCCCCTGCCCGGGGTCCCCCCTGGGACTGGCTGGGGCTTCTGGCCCGCAGCGTCCTGGGCGGGTTCCCAGGAAGGCAGCGCCGGGCACAGCGCCCTGGGAGTGGCAGGCGGGCTTCCCGGGAGTCCGCCAGCGCTTCCCCTGTGGCCGCGCTGCGGGCTCCACAGCCCCGGGCGCTGAGCCCCGCAGAGCCAGCGGCGCGAGGGCGCACTGCGGCGCCCGCACCCCTCTGGAGAGGGCGCCCCCCTCGCCAGCACCGCGCGCGCAGAAGTTTTGAAGGTGGAGTACCGGGCCCCCAACTTCTCCGGACATGAACCAAACCGCGGGCGTGTCCAACAGCGTCAGGTGTCCCCCGGGCAAAGGCCCCAAGGTAAGGGACCTGCGACGAAAGCGCTGGGACGGGACGGGAGGGCAGGCGGAGGCAGCCGTCTGGGGCGAGTGGCCCCCGCTGGTCCGGGGACTCCGAGGCGCCGGTCCCTCGGCGTGTGTGGGGTCCTCGCGTCCAGACGGCCGACGGAGCGCGGGGTCTGTGAGGAGAGGTGCTGGTTCAGGAAGCCAGAGCCAACGCGGGATCTGCGGACGAGGAGCGGCAGGGGCAGCTGTCCCCCGGGTCTCGGGGCGTTGGGGAGGGGTCGGCAGCGGTTGCTGAGCCCGGGGGAGTCAGACGCGACCTCTGCGGCGGGCGCTGGCCGGAGAGACCCCGGGAAGCGCTCTGGGTCTGCGCGCGCGCGCTCCTGCCGGTGCCGCGATCGCGCGCTCCACTCACTTCAGTGGGCCGCCGCTAACCTGGAGAGAGTGGATTCCAGGACAGGACGGACGGTCGGGAAAGGAGAGCGGGCAGCGGCCTGAGGGACTGAGGCGGAAGCTTCTGGTAGCCTGGAGTGTGTAGCGCCAGGCCTGGGGCCCTTCCACGCGCCGTGCGCGGGCTCTCCACCGGGGTCCGGGTCGTGTGCGCGCAGCCTGGCTTGACCGCTGGCCTCTGGGGCTCACCTTGGTTTGCGGCTTAGTTTGCAGGGAAACCCTTACCTGGGTTACCTGGGGGAGCCCCGCGGCAGGGCACGGGTCGATGTGCTTGTTAAATCTTTAAAGCCATTTCTATTGTTTTTTAAACGCAAAGAAGTCAAGTGCTTTGGATCTTGAGTTTGCTGCGCAGCCTGAATCCGTGCGGTGTCTTTCAGCGGGTGTTCGCTACCCCTGGTTTCGCCTTACACGCTTTACACGCAGACAGGCATTCATCGTATTAGTGCGTTATTAGAGGGTTGTTCCTAATAATGTCTGCTTTCGGGGTGCGGGGGGGGGGCTGGACATCTGTGCAGCTGCAGTGTGTATGATACTGGATTCATGTGGCGAGTCAAGGAGCTCTTGGTTTGCTGAGTGATGTGGTGTGAGCATTCGGGACTGCATGCCCTTACTTCGACAGAGCGACATCCGGCAATTTCTGGTCCCCTCGGGGGTCGGGTGAACTAATTGAATAAGCAAGCCGTCTCTCTGATCTCCTTTCCCGTTAACTCTGATTGGAGCCGTTACGCGTTTCACATTTACTTTATTTAATATCCAGAGCAAATGCCTTTTTAATAGGTAGGAGCCGATAGTGTAAGGTTTTAAATTAAAAATAATAGAAGTTTCACGCCTCAGTGAATGTGTGTGTGGTGGAGACACCTGCGGAGTTCAGAAGATTCAGTGAATTTCTTTTTTAAAAAAATGCCTGTCGGGCCGGTGTTCACGTGATACATTGTATCGCAGGGCGCCGACACCAGCAAACCTCCCTGGGACGGGTTCCCACAGAGAGCAACAACTTAGGAGGGACCGGAGCACCTGCTAGCCGGGAGCGGGGGGTCACCAGGGGCAACGAGCTTGGCCGGTGGAATCGTGTTAATTCAGTAAACACACACACACGCCCTCCAGCACTCGGGGAGCAAGCACTGGCAATGCCTCTGATGTCCCAGGGACCTAGCACCCCAGTACAAATGTAGACGTCACCCTTTCTGTCCAGGACACGGCCCTGTGCATGCCCGGCCCTTGGGCTTTGAGGTCTCGGACGCCGCCCTCTGCCAGAAGGGAGATGGTGGCCCCTCTGCTGGAGGGAACACGTGCTCCAACTCCCCTCCTCAGAGAAGGACGCCGGTCGCCGCAGCTGGCCCGCGGAGCGTGTGGGTGTGCAGGGCCTCGTTTGTCTCGAAGGTCGCTGCGATGTGTCAGCGCTGGGGGTGGGACTGACGTGGGGCCGGTGGGTGTTCCGGGGTGCATGAGGGGCGCGTCCCTCGCAGGGGGCGGCAGACCTGGTTGGAAGGTGCCGGCCCGCCCCCAGGAGACAGAGGACGCAACGGTGTTTTCTGAACTATAAAACCCCACGAGTGTTTGACGAGAAGTCCGACATCTGTGTGTTTCCACTGCACGTGCTGTTCTGAGAGTTCCAGTCGGCGACGTTGTTGGGGGGGGGGAAGGATGGCAGGACAGCAGGACGGCAGGACAGCGGGACAGTGGGACTTGCTTGGTCATTGTCTGTTGTTTACCTGTCACTGCTGTGGCAGCCTCTGTGGGGGAGGTCACGACGACGTGTTCTCGGGCGAACATGGCTTGGGGAGTGTTTATTATTTTTCTGTTTTAGGGTGGCCCTTGGGCGGGTGACACCTCCCCATGTGTCCTGAGCGGCAGGGTCACTGTAGCTTCGTGCTCCTGACTTCGGGTGGTGGGGGAGTGGGTTTGGCGGTGACTGACCATCAGTGAGGAGCTAAGGACCCACCGCAGGCCAAGGGACCCCTCTGTCATTCCCAGTGTGGGCGGGAGCCACGGCCCCAAGGGATGACAGCTCTCCGGGGGACCGGCACATGGCATTCGGGAATAAACCTTCCCTGGGGGATCCTGCGGGGAGGGGTACCCGTGTTGGTCTGGGGCCGGGCACAGTGACCGCTTGGTAACAGCTGCCCCTGTGCTGCGGGTCGTGGGGGCCTGACCTGCCATCGGATGCCGCCCGTGGACCCATCAGGGCCCACCTGGTGCGTGTCCACAGTGGTGGGCCCTGTGCCGCAGGTCCCGGCTGACTTCGCCAGCTCTGGTGTGGCGGCTGTCTTCTGGAAACACACCAAGTGTCCGTCTTTGTTCTTATAAGTTACAAAATGATACACACATTATGATACTAATTAGAAACAATTACAGGTATGAAGAGAAAGGAGAGTAGGCCAAACCGTTACCTGTGATTAACTCAGAACTATGCAATGAAATAAGGACTCTCTTCACTGTGGTTTCCCCGGAGCTTTTCTCTAGCCCAAATGCCTTCTTGTGTACGTGGGGCTTTGTGGTGCTTAACCAGCATATTTTGTGACAATGTTACTAAACAAGATGAACGTTTAAAATTTTGGTTTTGCAACCTTATGGGCCCTTGTCTAAATTATTTTTCAAAATCCAGTATACTCTTTACTTTTATAAAAGAGCTGCTGCTTTAGTATTTGCACGGAATGTTTGCGTTTCCTTCTTCCCGTTGTGCAAGACACCCAGGCCCTGCGTTGTGGCCAAGCGGTCGGTCACGGCTGTGTCTCAGCGCTGCCGAGTGGCAGGGTAACCTCAACCTTGGCGTGCAGTGGGGGTCCCGCCACAGTTATTCTGTGAGGTAGTTTCTCCCCCTCACGTGGCCCCGCGGCTCCTCCACCAGCACTCCCCTTCCTCCGGGGCTTTCTGCCCGGGACGCCTCCCACCGGAGCAGGTGTGTGCGCTCAGAGTCCAGCTCTGCCTTCGGACCTGCTCACTGGAGTAGTGAATGGCTAACGTCTCGCCTACTTAGAGGAAAATAAACTTTTATGTTTTAAATATGTTATCTACTGATAAACTAGATGCTATGTTGTATTTAAAGCTTGCGTTTCGATTGTTTTATAGGGGGGCTTTTTGAATTGTTGCGGGAGGTCATTGAGGGGGCACGTGGGCCGGTGACTCGCTGTCTGGATCAGGCATTCAGCACCTGCCCCCGAACTGGACCCCCCCACCCCCATCCTCGGTCTTTGGGATGTATGCTCCGCCCACCACTCCCACGCCAAGGTGCTCTCAAGGGATTGAGCCCACCTGGGCAGGAGAGGGGACTGAGCCCTGTCTGAAGTTAAGACCCTGACAGGTGTGCCCAAGACGAGCCTGTGCGTAGAGTTCCTTGCTTAGCAGCACACCTGTTACCTGTCAGCCCGGAGCGCCGGCCTTTTGCTCCCCAGTCTCCCTGCCCTCCTGCCCGGAAGCCAGCTCCGGGTTTCACCTGGGGAGCTCCCCGGGTCTGGAACCCACAGCAGTACAAGTAGTCCCTTCGGTGGACTCAGCCGCTGCTCCTGCTGACGCCTGCCTTCCCCTGGAGCCCTTCTCAGCACGGGGACATCGGGGTCCGGCCTGCGGGGTCCGGGGGGCTGGGGTCTCCGTCATGTCGCTTTGGGATGTTTGGGGAACAAAGACCCTGTCACTCCAAACCGTCTGCCTTGGTAGGAGTGCATCTTGTGAGTTCTGCTAGCTACACCCCCCGCCCTGCATGTCCACCCGGCCTGCGTTCCGGAAGGTGCTGTCTTCCGGGTGTGGAGGTCTGACCGAGGGGGTTTTGGTTCTTCCTCCAGCACCGGAAGGTGGTGTTTCACTGATATCCGATCCCGGGGTTTTCTACTGAGACGTGCACGGCCATATTCCCTGTTTGTAATGGGCCTTTTTTCTCTGTTCACTTTCAAGATTGTCTCTCTTTTAAGTTTTTTTCTAATTAAATTTGTAGGGATGGCACTGGTTATTAAGATTATATAGGTTCCAAGTGTGCATTTCTATGGTATGCAATCAGTACACTGCACTGTGTGCTTGTGTGTGGGGGGGTCTGCCCACAGGGTCCCCCAAGCTGCCACGGATGAGAATAAGTCTACCAAGACGTGATCTGCTTGGGGAGGAAAGGTGGCTGATCTCTCCAAGGAGAAAGGCCAAGAGCCTTTTCCTCAATGGGCTTTTATTGGGTTCATTTGCACAGGAATGCAGGTAAAGCTCATTAGTCGTTGGCAGGCAGTGAGGATCAAACAATGGATAGCATACAAAGAACTACCAGGGCTTATTCTGAGTCAGGGTCTGTTAGCTAAGGGCTACAAAACTTTGGGAAACAAACTCATTTCCTGCTGGGACCTTTATCATTCCATTGAGAGCATTCTTAGCAAAGCAGGTTTCATAGGATTTTATGTATTCTTTCTTAGGCCTGATCACCTGGGGAACCCGCCCTTTCCAGCACAGGGCTGCACCACCCTCTGTCACTGTTTCAGGCTTAAGTCAGGCAGGGGAAGTAAGGCAGCCAGGAGATTAGGAGACTTCTCACTGACAGAATGAGGACTCAGGCTTTGTCAAAGCCGAGGGGTGAGGGTCCGTCACCCCTTCTTTCTGTAGCCCCCCAGAGGTCTTTCCCTGGGGCCTCCCCTTAATCATGCCTGTCTTAGGTTGTCCCTCCCTTGAGGAATCTTACCTGTCACTGGCTAACCAATCAAGCATTGGGGGCCAGACAGGGTGAAGTAAAAGAGGCAGAGGCTGTGCCCTTGCCAGGGAGATAAACTTTGTCTCCTTAGTGGCTTAGGGTCCCAAGATTGCTCACTCAGCCTTAGCCTGGGGGGTTATAGCTTCTGAAACCAGGCAGGGCGGCTCCCAACATGTGCTCACTACCCAAAGCCAAATCCTTTTCCATCACCATGTATTTGACTCCCTTCCCTCTGGTACCCACCATACTGTTGTTTGTGTCTATGAGTTTCTGTTTTCTATCCCACATGGGAATGAAATCATATGGTTAGATTTTTCTGACTTATTTCACTTAGCAAGATATTCACAAGATCCATCCATGTTGTTGCAAATGACAGTATTTCATCTTTTTTATTCCACTGTGGATGTGCACCACCTCAAGGTTGTCTCTTGATCTTTGCTTTTGGTGTTTGAGTGCTATGTACCTAGGCACGCGTTTTTCCATAGTTGTCCTTCTAGGAGCTCACAGATCATCTTGGGTCTTTACATTCACCGTACTGGGGAATTCTGCAACCATTATTTCTTCAAACATTTTTTTTCTGTCCTTAATCTGTTGACATGACAATTTTTAATATATTGCATACTTTCTGTCATCCTGCAAGTCTTTGAGACTGTTCATTTTTAGAAACTTTTTCCCTTTTCTTCTTCATGTGTGATAATTTCTGTTGCTGTTTCCACATTCATGCCTCTTCTGTTTCCACACTCTACTCTTGTCACATTCAGTGGTTTATTTCAGATGTTGTTTTAATTCTAGAGTTTCCTTTTTTCCTTCTTTTCATACTTTCTATTTTCCTTCCTTAGATTTGCTATCTTTCCACTCATCATGAGTACTTTTTTCTCTTTCAATTAATGGGTCTCCTGATCACAGCCATTGTAAAATCCTTATCTTCTAATAATTCTGGCACCTGGGTCCTCTGGGGACAGGTTTGTGTGGAATGTGCTTCTTTCTTGAGAGTGGGTCCCATGTTCATATTTCTTTGTATGTCGAGTCATTTTGAATTTTATCCTTGGCATTGTAAGTGTCGCGTGGAGGCTCTGGATTTGGTTGTGTTTCTCGGAAGAGCGTTGGTTTGTTTGTTTCAATTTTTAGTGAGCAATTAAGTGGAGTTTTGTAGGTTTTGTTCTTGTATCATTCCTTGGCCACCTAGACTCTCCCAGTACTTGCATGTCTGGGGGTGGAGGTGGGCCGGTGGTGGGGGGCGGGGGACAACCAGAGCAGCCCTTGGGCAGCATCCATGCAACACTTGAGGCTCTCCTACTGGTCTTGATGCTAGAATTCCCCTCTCACTTTCCAGCCTCTGCAGTGGCCTCAACCTGTGTCCTCAGCAGAAGCTTCTACCTTTTGGCTGTTCTGAGGAGCCTTCAGATCATCTGCTGTGCATCTTGCATGAAGGTATAGTTACAGGTGCCTACAGCTGATTGGGTGTGGGGATGACTCAGCCACTGTTGACAGTGGAACACCACCTATGTTTTTCATGAGTCAATTCAATGCCTAGACTTTAGAATCAGTCGTTTTGGGGACTTTGCCTGCTGTGCGCCTCTCATCAGCAACATCACCTTTCTGTGATAACTCGACATCTCGCTAGACCGATTCTGAACTTTGTTTTCCCAGCTCTTTAGTTTAACACTTCATGTTCCTCTGCACTTCGAAACTCCATCCAGGAAAGGATGGCCAGCTGGGCATCAGACTTCCCAATATTGCTTCCGTCTGACCTCTCCCACCAAGACTTTGTTTAGGGTCTTTGTGAACCTCTCTCTCTCGTGGACTCTCAGCCTCTTCCTCATTTCCTCCTCTGTCAGTTTTTCCCCCGCTCCACTTTCATTTTCCTAATGTGTAGTCTCCCGAATTCACATTTTGATAAATTATAACTTGTAAAATCCCAAGGCTCTCATTTGTTCCTTTTTTCTATCCTGTTAGAAAAAAAGCGAACATCAGCTTCCTGACCTCCCCTCTCAGAGATGCCTCCTGTGTCTTTTCCTCTCTTTCCTGCCCCCCCCCCCATTTTATTCAGATCAGCAGAGCTTCCGTCTCGAGAGGTATTCTCTCCACTTTGCAAGTTTTTCCTCCATCTACACATCTTTGAAACTGAGCAGCCTCCTCCCCCTCCTCCTCCTCCTCCTCATTTTCAGGGGTGAATGATTTCTGACTTGGATTTGAGGACACAGCTCAGCCACCCACTCCTTTTCCGTAGGAAGCCCTCCCTAAGGATGGATCAGCCATTGACTCACAGCAGCTGGGACGAACTCAAGCGAGCCTCTGGGATTGCTGATTTGGCTGGAACCTGGCATGGTCCTGCCCTTCCTCCTCCCTCAGGTGTCATGCTTCGCCATCCCCGCCCCCTGCGCCCCCACTGAGTCACCTCAGAGCCAGAAGTCACCGAGAAAGAGACTTCCATCACAACTCTGCAGTCTGTGTGTTGGCTGGAATTTCAGACCTTCCCACCTGCTCCGATCTCTGCCCCTGCCCGGTCCTGGGCATCTAGCACTTCCTGAATGCCCAGCTCCCTGGTCCTTACCAGGGGTGGTGGGGTGCCTCGTGTCTCCCCTCAGAGGGGACCCTCCATCCCCAATATGGAGCATTTTAAACCAGGATCTACTTCTGAGGGCACGGTCAAGTCCATTGTTTTATAAAAACTGGGATTCAACAAAATGTCTGTAGTTAGGGAGAGAGCCAGGATTCTCATTCCCCGATTGCTAACTCTTGGCATGAGAATTCCTTGATGCAAGGTTGTTACATGGTCTGTCTCATCCAATTGCGTACACGCCAGGGACCTCATCTGCTGGACAGCCAGTGAACATGCCTCCAGGACACGTCACTAACACGTACGGTTAACAAGGGCAGGTGCAGTCGATGGTCTGCCTTGGGGGGCCGCCATAGCTCTTCACACTGAACAAGGAAGCTTCCTTGTTTGGTGGGTAATTTCTGAAAGAAATGGGAAAGGGAACTGATATGAATAAAAAATGTAAATTCCTTTCACAATGCAGAATCTGAATCATCCTGAAGAAGTTTAGAAAGTTTAATGTAGGGCATGAAACATAAATTACTTTAATGACTTCCAGGATATTAGCGAACATCTATTTATGTTATTTTGCTTTTACATTTCATCGATTTTCAAAAATTTAATTGCCCTCGTTTCCTCAGTAAAATACATAAAACTCATGTAAGCTCATGCATAAGTTAAATTTCCAGGAATAGAGGGCAGAAAATGAGTAGTAATTATTTTTCCAGTTTAGCTTGTTGAATTATTATTTTTTTTGAAGTCAAAAGCTGGACCTCAAAGGCAGTATTTTAATGACCTAAAATCTTGTACCTCATGAAGAAAATAGACTGGAATTTTATGGACCCCAAATCTAGTATTATTTTTGGTTAAGGGGCCAGAAGTCTGTATTTAGTCAGTGGGAGGGAGGGGGCATCTGAGTCCTTGCCCATCCCCCCCCCCCCACATTTGTAGGGCCTTATAAAATTTGCATTGTTTTCATACCACTCATGTATCATTTGTCTGCTCTTCTATGCTCACATCTCCCCTTTTCTTAAAAAAAAGGTTGCACTTATTTACTTCCAGAGAGAGGGAAAAGGAGCTGAGAAAGAGAGGGAGAGAAACATGTGAGAGATACAGTTGATCGGTTGCCTCTTGCTCGCCCCCAACTGGGGCCTGGGCATGCAACCCAGGCATGTGCCGGGACCAGGAATTGAATCGGTGACCTTTTGAGTCACAGGTTGGCACTCAGTCCACTGAGCCACACCGGTGAGGACACTGCATGTTCCCTTTTTAATGGAACCTTTGAATGCAACAGGAAGAGATCGTAAGACATTTAGACAATGCTGTCATTAAAAATCGTATCTGGCAAAATGTGGACACAACAGAGCAAGTTCCCGTTATTGGTTTTATTTTTCATAGACCGAAAACAGCGAGGACACGTTGGCATTTGTTGAAGTCGTCTGAAGGTACCAGCTCCGATGTGCAGCATCTCACTCGTGGCGGACTGGGTAGTTACGGTGGTGGCAGGGAATGAGGGGAGAGCCTCGGGCGGCTGGGTCTCAGCATCGGCTGGGCTGCGCCTCCTGTTTGGGTTGCGTCTCGGGATGTGGGTGCAGAGCTGTGGGCCTTTTGTTTCCTGTCGGGGGGCAGAAGGCAGTCAGCTGAGCTCAGGGACCCAGCAAGCTCTTCCTGCTGAGATTCCAACCCTAGGAAGAGTCGTAGGCAAAGCGATTGCTGTTGTTCAGGCATTCCTGGGCAGAGACAGCAAAGGTGATCTTATCGTACGATACACTTTAGTGTGGGTGCTGAGTCAGTGGGAGTCCTTCACACTCTAGTATGAAAACAACCACATGCTCCACAGAACTAACATAAACTTGAGACCCAAGACAGAAGAAGGGTTTGGTAGGAAATGAGGAGGTGCCTCCTCTGTCCTTCCACTTTTTGTAACGTTTTCATAAATGTCCTGTTCTCCCATCTTTGTGACAGAGACCAAGGAAGGTAGGTGAGCTTGCATTTCTCCTTTTCTTTGTTAACCAAGGAAACAGCTTCACCATTCTATATGCAAATCACGGACGGTCCCAGGGCTGGTGAAATCAAGAAAACTGAACATGGGTAAATAACAAATAGCACTGACTCTTTTATTCACGAAGCTTCACCCCAAGCCTCATTCAGCCCATAAGTCTATCACTTTCCTCGATGCTGAGTAATTGCTATGTATTTTAGAAGCACCGGACTCCTTGCTGACTTTTCTTCAAAAAAAACAACAACAAAAAACAAAACCGCTACTTTTGTTGTGAGCCAGGGTCTTCACAGACGGGACAGAGAACAACAGGATGAAACGCCCGAGCGGTTACAAAAGCAAGAAGGCCTAGTTGCAGGACCGCGGCTGGAGAACAAAGGGGCAGGAGGTAGGACTTGCTGTTCACTGTTCTCACGACACGCCCACGGCCCCAGAAAACCGCAGGTCAGTGTAGCAAGCCTTTCTGCTTCCCCAGCGGTAACTGTAACTCTTGCCAACCGAAGGACCCACGGGTTCTTACCGACATGAATTATGTAACATTTTCTATATTTGCTTCTGGCCGTTTTTACGTGGGACCACTGAGAAGAGATCCCACAATGATTCCTTCCTGCGCGTGGGCACTGTGGCTTAGCTTCCTCGGCATCCTAGTCAGAAGTTTGTAAAATCGTACTAAGAGGCATCGTGCAAAAAAAATAAGAACAATAAAGTGACATGCGTCACTTTCCTAGTATATTGGCTCTTGTAGGGGGGCAACCTCTGTTTCGTGACTCATTCGTCACCTGCCAAGCCGTCATCTGTGTCATGGAGGTGCTGTCCCTCGTGTCCCGGCCACTCCCCTCCCGGCCCACCGCCTCACCTCCGCCCCTTGCAACACAGGACTCCGCCTGCTCCCAAGCCCAGCCAGTCAGCCCGGGGTCAGACTGTGTGGTCCTCAATGAACAAGTTCACGGGCTGTGCCGAGTCCATCAAACACCTGCTCTGGGGAACTGGAACTATGGGACACGGGGACATCCTCAGGGGGTGGAGGATACTACGTGGAAGGTCACATAGCCGCCAACTGCCAGGTGCAGCCCTGTGTCGCCCAGACGGCCGTTGGGCGAGAAGGCGGGGCACAGCTGGGGCAGTGAATTATGGGGTCCCTGAAACTCGGAGCACACGGCTTCTCTTCCGGGCATCCAGCTCCCCTCTTGTGGCGTGCTTCCCTCCGTCCCTGCATTTCCTTTTAGTATTCTGATGCGTGTGCACCGTGACGGGAAGTTGATAGAAAATAAAGAAACATCTCGCCTGACTAGCAGGGTTTTCCACTGTCTTTCCCGCCCCTCATTATCGCCGAATAATTCTGGCGGTGTTGAACGGACCTTTTGATGAGCTTCTTTGCATTCCTGCGTTCTTCCTTCTTCCGTGTGCATCTCGGGAGGCGCACGTGAGGGGGCGAGTAACGTCCTGGACCGCTTTCTAGGCAGGAGCCGAGTGGCGGGCGCTTCCGAGGCCGTTATCGGCCGGAGCTCACGGAGGGAGCTGGAGTGATCAGCAAAATAAAGGGTGTCTGGTAGGCTTTGTGGCGAGAGATGAAAGGGAACTAGACACAAAAGCTGATGCTGCCGGCGGCCAGCAGCTATGCTTGGGGGAACAGGGTTAGAGATGTTGCGTAATCTCGCTTCAGGGGAGTGTCAATACAACCTTCGGGGTTTGCTCATGGGTGATGTGCTGGACCTGGGGTGTGGGGGGGCAGCGGGGAGCCGGGGGGCTTAGTGGCACATCGGCTGTAGGCTCCAGATGGGGGTGGGACCAGAGTCGAGACTGCCCAAGGAGGGGGCCCAACCCATCTATGCTACATTTGTGGGTTGTTTTTGTTTTATTTTTGTTCAAGCTCCTTTGACTGGCTTTCTTCTTGGTTTGCAATCCAATGAGCTCTAAGAGAAACAATGTTCAGTGTGCCCTGGCTGCTGTGGCTCCGTGGATTGAGCACGGGCCTGTGAACCGAAGGGTCGCTGGTTTGATTCCCAGTCAGGGCACAGGCCTGGGTTGCAGGCCAGGTCCCCAGTAGGGGGTGCACAAGAGGCAACCACACATGGATGTTTCTCTCCCTCTGTCTCCCTCCCTTCCCTTCTCTGTGGTGCAGTGTGTGAAGGCCCCTGAGGTCCCAGTAAGTGTTATCAGGGCCTCTCCCCTTCAGCAAATCAGCCCTCGTTCTAGCGGCTGTATCAGCTCCACGGGATGGCCATGGACAACCCTTATTTTCCCCTCAGCCCGTGCCTTCCAAACAGACCTTCGCTTGTTTGTAGCCAGGTTTGTGAGGGTGTTGCAGCTTTCCTCCGGCCCCTTCGCCTTGCAGATGGCGTGATTTCAGAGGGTAACATGCCCAGCTCAGACTCCCATGACAAGGTCCCTGCCCAGATCCACTCGGCATCCGGCTTCTCCTCTGTCTGCTTGGA
This sequence comes from Phyllostomus discolor, assembly GCF_004126475.2. Classification (NCBI taxonomy): domain Eukaryota; kingdom Metazoa; phylum Chordata; class Mammalia; order Chiroptera; family Phyllostomidae; genus Phyllostomus; species Phyllostomus discolor. The sequence continues at coordinate 93,385,480 of NC_040912.2, forward strand.
GCTGCTTCAGGTGTGGAAGCCCCCCGCAGGGGTCTTCTCCCAGCCCTTGCCTGGTGCGTCTCTTACTCCTCCGCACCAGCGAGAACTCCCTGTTTCTCACGTCTCTGAGCCTGGGTGCACTGGGGGAGCCATGGGGGGGAGGGCGGATGTAACGTGGCCGGTGCCACTGCATTCTGGTGGTAGGTTCCCCCTGGATCAGTGGACATATGGCCCCATCCAACACAGCCACTGGGACATTTGGTCCAAGTAGAAAGGCCCTTGATCGTTAGTTCTATCAAAATGTCCTTGAGCCCTGGCTGGGGAGCTCAGTGGGCTACAGTGTCATCCTGATATATCAAGGTTGCAGGTTCAATCCCCGGTCAGGGCACATAAAGGAGTCAACCACTGAATACACCACTAAGTGGAACAACAAATTAGTGTCACTTCTCTCTCAGTCTCTCAAATCAATAAAGAAAGTGTTTTCAAACCGTCCAGGAGCAGATCTGGTCATTTTGACATGAACCACAGGAGAAAAGAGAACGGAGTTTCTGGGGTCACCTGTCCTGTTGACGGGCTTTGTGGCTGTCTCCAAGCACTCCATCTCTCCAGGGTTCAAGCACTGTTTTTTTTAAATGTTGCCTTTTCAGTGTGTTTTTAAACTTTTAAGAAGATTTTATTTATTTTTAAAGAGGGGAAGGGAGGGAGAGAGGGAGAGAAACATCAACGTGTGGTTGCGTCTCACACGCCCTTCTACTGGGGACTCAGCCCACAACCCAGGCATGTGCCCTGACTGGGAACTGAACTGGCGACCCTTTGGTTTGCAGGCTGGCACTCAATCCACTGAGCCACAGCAGTCAGGGCTTGAGCATTTTTATTAAACAGTGTGTTGTGTTAGGTGGTCTCTGGGGGTCTAGCAAATACTAATATTGTATTTATAAATCCACTTTATGGTTATCTTCTCCACTACATCAGTAGCAAAAGCTTGGGATCTAAGTCTGTATGTTGGCCTGTATTTTTATTTCTGGGACAGAAGATGGAGCCTCACCGTCAGCACACACACAATAAATGGTTGTGAATGGCGCCGGCGTGGAAGAACTCTGACAGAGGAGAGAGTTGGCGTTCTCATCTCTGGCCTTGGCGGGGCTAGCAGAGGCCACCGTTCCGAAATCGAACAGGGCCGGTAAAGGAGTGGTAAGCCCTACCACGGTCCACACTGGTGCAGGCTTCCCAAGGAAGCAGGCAGGGAAAACTTGTATTTCTTTGCTCGCACTTCCTAGTGACTCTGTATCAACGGAACCTCCTCCTCTCTGTAAGTTAAAATTCACAGAAACCACGCCTTCTTTCTCCACAGCTCCCAGATTCCGACTTCCTAAGGTGTCTGAGTTGGTTCGGTCCCCAGCAGAGCCCACGTAATTTGCAGAATCGGTGCCTCGTCGTAGCCCTTCTAAGGACTTGTTATTCCGGACAAGGAAATGCCTCTCTAACCTTTGCTAGCCGGCCAGGAGGAAGGGGGAGAGGGCGGGAGGAGGCGTGGCTAGCTAACCAAGTCTGACATCGCCCTTGTGGTGTCTGTGTGGGCGGCAGGGGAGGAGGGCGTCTCTGTTTATCATCGGGGACAGCAGAGAAACATCCACTCGTGTTCTCCCTGTTAAATCAAGGGATAAAGGGAGTGAATTGCCTGCTTCACTGACTGCAACTTGGAAGACGGAACATTCAGGTGTCAAGCTTCCGGCTCCCTCTCCCTGCAAAGCGGCGAGACCGCTTCCAGGTCCAGGCGTGGGCTGTCGGGGGGCATCTGCAGCCTTGTCCTGGACGAAAAGATCGGTCCACGTGCACGTTCCCTTTGCAACACCGTTGTTGCGTTTAAGTCCGCCGTCTGTTGTGTTTCTTCTCAAACGGAGACCTGGCGTGGACCCGCCCCGGGAGGGGGAGTGCAAGCTCAGCCAATGGGAGCTCTTTGAACGCCTTCCCTTGTCCGAAGTGGGAGACTTCAAGTTCGCAAATACCAGCAATGGGGTGAGGGGTGCGGGAGAAAAAGATGGTTTGGATCTCGGTGGGGTGTTATGGGAAAGGGAATAGAGTTGATCCCGTGTCTACAGCGATATCTAGACAGCCGTGAAAATACAGTTTGACATAAATAACGGACATTTACTGAGGATCAGAATATTTTTTTACTCAGCAGCCACCCGAGGAGAAGCGGTCCTTGGCAGGTGTTAGGGAGGAGGCAGGAAAAGGCTGGTCCATGAGTGAGAAGGCGGAGGCTACACCCGGAGATACTTCCTGTCCTGTGGTCCTGCCCTGTGCTCCTGTCCTGGGGACCCAGCTCTGTCCCGTGCTCCCGTCCTGGGGACCCAGCTCTGTCCCCTGCTCCTGTCCTGGGGACCCAGCACTGCCCCATGCTCCTGTCCTAGGGACCCAGCTCTGTCCCCTGCTCCTGTCCTGGGGACCCAGCACTGCCCCGTGCTCCTGTCCTAGGGACCCAGCTCTGTCCCCTGCTCCTGTCCTGGGGAGCCAGCTCTGTCCCGTGCTCCTGTCCTGGGGACCCAGCACTGTCCCGTGCTCTTATACTGGGGAGCCAGCTGCGTAAGTCACTCGTGCAGGTCAGATGCCCATTAGGAGGCAGAGCTGGGCTGCAGCCCGAGACTCGGCTGCAACGGCCTCATCCTCACCGCACGCCGCCCAGTAAGTGGTGGGAAGGAAGTAAATTCATCAAAACGGTCATTTAGCAATTGGGCCGTCAGCGGAGCTGGCCATGGAGCCAGCCGCCTCTCTCTCCGCGTTAGACGGGCAGAACGGCGTGGGGCGGCTGCGTCCCACTGGAGACGCCGGCTCTGATTTATCTGTGGAAGGGTCTTTTAGTTTCACAGATTGGTCCTGTGCCTGTTAATCTCGCTGTCCTCTCGTTCGTGTTAATGATTTGTTTCTCCTGATTCTGAATCTCGGGCCGCGCGCCCCACAGAGGACGGCCACGGCGGTGGTTCCCTCTGTGCCTGCTGCTCTCCCTATTTATCTGCCGTGCTCCCTCTCCAGGGGGCGGGGGGGGGGGGGCTCCAGCAGGTCACACAGCTGGCGTTTCCAGGGAGGGCTACTCATCACTCTGCCTGTGACTGGGGTGCACGTGCTGTCATTTCCCAAGAGAGGGAAGAGCAGAGCGGGCAGGAGCGGCGTGCCGGCACCACGGCCTCGCCCGTGACGTCTCCCAGTCTGCGCGGCGGCGTCTGGTGCTGGGGAGAGAGGTCATCTGAAGGAGGTTTAGACTGGGAAATGCGTTCTTGGGAGAACGCGCCAGAAGCAGAGATTCAGGACCAATTCTGGGGAACTGACACGGAGCATTGCTCAAATTCCCGAGAGCTTTAAATAGCAGGAGCTGACCCACTCGGGCCCAGCGGCTGCTTGCTGCCGGGGGTGGCCGGCAGGGGAGAGTCCACACCCCTCCCAGGCCAGGATCGCTGCTTACAGGGGCTGATAGTAACACCCCATGGGGGGGTGGGGTAGCCACGTGGACCACCAGGAAGAACAGAGCATTTCTAAGTTAACAGATAACATCAGGGAGATCTCCTACATGACACTTATTTTTGGATGGTTTTCTGGGGCTGTCAGCCGCACCTGAGGCCACAGAGAGTTAAACAGTCACAGAGGTTAAGCAACATCCAGCATTTCCCAGACGCCTTTGCTGCTGGAGCCATATGCATCTCTGAGTTCCCCATGTAGGTTTTTAAAAAATTATTATTATTATTTTTAAAGATTTTATTTATTTATTTTTTAGAGAGTGAGGGGAGGGAGAGAGAGAGAGATAGAAGGGGAGAGAAAGAGAGAGACAGAAACATCAATGTGCAGTTGCTGGGGGCCATGGCCTGCAACCCAGGCATGTGCCCTGACTGGGAATCGAACCTGCGACATTTTGGTTCTCAGCCGGTGCTCAATCCACTGAGCTACGCCAGCCAGGGTCATTTCTTTATTTTTAGAGAGAGGGGAAGGGAAGGAGAAAGAGAGGGAGAGAAACACCAGTGTGTGGTTGCCTCTCGTGCACCCCCTACTGGGGACCTGGCCCGCAACCCAGGCCTGTGCCCTGACTGGGAATCAAACCTGCGATGCTTTGGTTCACAGCCCGTGCTCAATCCACTGAGCTACGCCGGCCAGGGCTCAAAAGCACATTGTTATAGACCCTCCCGGGAAACACCTTCTCCGGAGAAAGGAACAATTCCACTATCGCATTAGTTTGCAGAACAGTCAACTCCTCGAAACTCACGGCACTTCTGAGCGCAAGAAAGAGTTTGGGAAAGACTTGGCTACCGAACTCTTAAAAAAAAATGGAAGGTTTCCCAGGAGTCTTTAGCTGTGAATGCTTTTTAAAAATTTCAGCAGCCCTTTGGTGTTAGCTTCATGAAACACAGCTCACAGCACGTTACATTAACTGGGTGTCTGTTGCAGACCTGTGAACCTCCCCGAGACCTGGGGCTCTGAGGCGCTTGGGTAAAAGTCGAATTGTCACAATAAGACAATAAGACCACAGGTGCCGGGGCCCTCAAGAAGTGTGTGGACAGAGAAATAAGGAGCAAGAAGGATGAAGGCAGAATCTGGATGGAGAGTCAGGCTGGGAGGGCAGGCTGCGGCAGCCGGAACAGCGACTATTAGGCTGCGTGATTCCACCTACTGATCCTCTGGCATCATTTTCGGTTTTGATGCAAAGATGTAAGCTTTCAACACAGGTGTTTCTCCGTGCAATGGACCATCGCTTGATGTCTCCCCATAACCTTGGACTTGGAGGAACGGAAATATCCATAATTCTAACCGCTGCGGAGGAATAAAAATGAAAAGAATGAAGAATGGTTGTCGTGATAAACTTCCCTGACAGGTTTATTGCGGTCCTTTCTTGAAACATCTGTGAGGGAGACGTTGACAGGTGGAGACCATTTTTTATACTTAGGCCTATTCTTCGAATTGTTGTAGAAGGAGTGTTTTTTTTTTTTTTTAATAGTGCGGATTAATGGGTTATCTGTGCGGGACAGAATAATGAGGCATCATAATTACCCGGGGCCCATTTCTCATCTTGCCCGTGAGGACTGAAGTCTTCCTCGGGGTTGGCCAACCATTGCATTAGGTTCCTGGAGCTTCCGTCCAAGATGAGAAATAGTCCGACGACGCGCCAGGACCCCTCATCAATCCTGGGTCAGAGCTCCCCCGGGTGTCAGGGGCGCTGCACACGCAGTGCAGAGGCCGAGGCGGGCACTGCGTGGTTGCCACGGGAGATCTCCCGGCGAGAGCAGCGCCCGTGGGCTCTGGAGCTGGGCTGACCCCAGTGTGGAACAACAAACGTGACCCACGGCTCCTCCCTGGCCAGGAGCAGCTCCCATGCAAACCGCTCACACACACTCTGTCCCCACCCTTCGAGTCAGACCATTCGAGAAGGGTCAGGCATGGGAGGGGTTGTCCCCCCACGAAAGCTTGTCTGTTCTTTCCGGGACCTCCTAGGCATGCTCAGGAAGCTGTGGCCCTGGGTGAGGTGCGTGGGGACGGGAGATGGGGGCCCAGGAGGGGGGTGGTGGGTGCTTCCAGGGAGCCCCCGTGCCATTCCTTGACGAGGGAATAGATGTCGCTGTTGAAAAGAACTTGAACTCAGTCAAATATTTGAATTTTAGCCACATTTGTGAGATGTTATTAATGGTTTTTAAAAATAGAGTGCAACACCGATAGCTCACCACATGTGCACCTGTGCAGATGGCCCACCACACACACCTGTGGGAACAGCCCCGCCCACACACACCTGTGCAGATGGCCCCCCCACACCTGTGCAGACAGCCCCCACACACCCCTGTGCAGACAGCCCCCCACACACCTGTGCAGACCGCCCCTCAGCTGCCTTGCTCCGCAGAACTCCCTGAAATGCGGGGTGTGGCCTGCAGAGGGCGCTGAGGGAGCGTTTGTCGAGCCTTACTGTATAACGAACCTTCCCTGAAGAAGCCGGGAAGCCGGTAAACCTTTGACGGGGCAGGTGTGCAGTGCTGCCTCCTGCAGACCTGTTCTCCGAGCACAGGCCCGGGTGCAGGGGCAGGTGCGGTCGACGGTTTCTGACCGTGGCTTGTGTCCGGCCACGTCCGACTGCAGTCTGGGGCGAGCTGTAGCGTCCACAGCGGGTGGAGAGAGGAGGAAGGTGGCAATGAACATGCATCATCCTCCACGCCCCAAACCCTGTTAAAAAGTAAAAATGGCAGTCGGAATGTGGATAGTCTGATGACAGGAGTGTAAATGAGCTGTTTTAGAAAACTTTTATACTCGACAACTGAGCGTGACCACCCCCCACTACCCAGCGGCCTCACTCCTGAGAGCCCACACGTGCCCTGGAAGACAGGTATGGGAATATCTATGGCAACATTGTTGTGAGTCCCAGGTTGGAAACAGCTTTGCTGTTCGCCACAGTAGCCCGGATACAATACACTGTGTTGTTATTCTGCCCTGAGCTACCCTGCAGTGAGGTGAGAGAAGGAGGCATGGCTACATGCCACAGCCTGGGGGAATCACGTGTTCTGGGGCAAAGGTAGCGCGTGTGTGGGTGTGCAGTGGTACAACATGTGCAACAGGGAAGGAGTTCTGTCGGCGTCCGCGTGCCAGCGCCCCAGCACGGAGGAGGGTGTGAGAAGGTGCGACCGCGGCTGGGCGAGCACGTTGACCGGGTTTTCCCGGTTCCCTCCGCAGAGCTAATGATGCACTTACGATCAGAGCGCGCCCACGAACATGACGAACATGACGAACATATAATCAGCACATGGCAAACGGCCCTGTCGTCGCGGGCTCCGGCCTCCTCTGCAAGGGCGAATCCATGCATCTGGAAACGAAAACATCCACCTTGTCTATATTTAGCACCAGTCTCATTCCGGGAGATGGAGATGCTTAATTTGGAATTATGTACTTGGTCGTGAAAATGGTACAGGATGTTATTTAATTCCCAGAATTGATTCTATCTTGTTCATTAGTATTTAGCTAGCATTCTGCCTGTGGTCTTTTTTTTTTTTTTTTTTTAATATCACTGGGAAGACTCAACTTATTTCAAAGGTAGGTAGTTGATGATCCTGTTGCTCTAGGTCTTCTTGTTTTTGAAGAGAATGAGTTCTAGATGATATGTTGTAATAAAAATGACTTCCTTCCACGTGCAGACATGCCTTGTGACTTCTACTGTGAATCTGAAACACCCACCGAGTGTTTCTGCAACGAAGCTCGTAAAAGTCACCGCCAGTAATGGATGGGACCTCGGCGTCCCCAAGGCACGCTTCGGGAGTGTGGGAGGACGTGTCGGCCCGTTATTAACAGGCCACTCAAAACTGTCTGCATTTGTCTCTCTGAAATGCTGAAGTTTACAGGGAGCAGACAAATGGAGAAGGATGGGGCCTGGATAAACATGCTATTCATATTTGCTGGATTTGAATAGAAGCAGTGATCAGTCACCCCTTATGCTGTCAGCCCAAACTGAAGACGGCCTCGGTCTCCTTAAATCCCGAGAGAGAAAGTCTTCCGTGGCTCAGAGTCGACTCGCAGTCCCCCAGGGTGGTGGGGAGCAGCGCCGCGGAGCTGCCACCGCGTCACAGGCAAAGCCAAGCCAGACCACACCACAGCAGGTCGCAAGTGGACTGCAGGGTTTTCTCACCACCACATCGTGGCTGCTGTTTTCTCTTTTTAGTGAATGTGTTCAGCGGACACTGGCTCATAACATGCATGGGAACCGCAGTGGGCTTACTCCTCAGGAGGGCGGGAAGGGGCAGGGCGAAGAGTTGGGAGGAGTTGCAGTGTCGCAGACCCGGATCTCTCTAGACTCCGTCTCCTTCTGCGTCCCCTCTACCCCCTGTCGTCCCCCACTGAGCCGCCGTGTGAGTCCCTGAGACCAGGGCTCGTGCTGTTCCTGGGTCCTGCCCCATTATCTAGGACAGGCTCCTGGGGAGTCAACAAACATTTGCTGGTTGAATTAATAATACACACTTTTAATATCGTACAGGGGCATTTCACCCCCATTTCCCGTCGGTTCCCCTTATTAATCTTTTTCAGTCATGGCACCGGTGTCTTCCCATTTTGTCCAAATTTACTGTTCTACGTTTTTTTGGAAGAAAGTTTCATTTTTAATGTCACTAGGGGTCGCGCTCTGCACACCAATCTGTAATTCTAATGCATTCCTAATTTTGGAGTTCTCTCCTTAAGGAACGGGAGCTATAGGTCTTCGCCTTGAAAAGCGTTTCTTGTCTCTTTGGTAGACCTTGATGGCTTTCTTCCTACAGGAATAAAGGACCAACAGGTGGGACCAAGTGCTGAGGTTTGCTCTGCTACCCAGTGCACACTTGCAGCCACTCATATTCTTGCTGACTCTGTGTGCCAACCCAGCACTGACTTGCATAGATTTCAATGGTGTCCTGGCCGTCTACTGAAGGACCTAGACCGTGGTGGACAGGTTTTCCGTGGGTTTGCTTGGGTGGTCTTGTTAGATACTTACTGTTCTTCTCTCTTGAAAAACGGGTACTTCAGCCTTTTTATATTAACACTGTCTTTAGTAGCACCAATGGTTTGTGGCTAGGAACGCTCGTTAAAAGTATTAATCTCGGTGCACGAGCAACCACGTGGAAACACACAAGGAAACACAGTGAACACAAGCAAAGCGTGCTAACTCATTCACAACATAACTTTTCAGGCAACAAAAACACTACAAAAGGGTCCACCTCCCTAGAATGTCAAATATGTACATATTAAAACGAGGTTCTTCTGCCCCATCCGTTGGGTGAGTCATTTTTAAAACATCCATATGGACGTACACACACTCTAGAGATGGATTTAGCATTATCGGCCAAGACCTCCGGGAAGAGGGGAAGGCTTCCCCTTTTAAAAATGTGTCTTGCATATATTTGGATAATACAGAAGCATAGTAAATATACGTTCATTTTAAAGATTTCATTTGTTTGTTTTTTTAGAGAGAGGAGAAGGGAAGGGGAAAGAGAGGGAGAGAAACATCAATGTGTGGTTGCCTCTCACACGCCCCCTCCTGGGGACCTGGCCTGCAACCCAGGCATGTGTCCTGACTGGGAATCGAACCAGCGATCCTTTGGTTCACAGCCCACGCTCAAACCACTGAGCTACCCCAGCCAGGCCTGTATGTTCATTTTAATAGAAAAAAGCAATATAATATTGTGTATTAATATAATATAAGATCCAAACAGCTGTTTTCCAGAGATGGTGTTCCTCATATAAGCAGCATGGTTGAGAAAAGCAATCCATTTTTGTTTTAAAATTGTACATTAATCTGTAAAAACTTAATCAGAAAGTGTTATTTGACTGGCTGTACTTAGGGATTGAGTTTAGGGGTGATTTGCCCTTTTAATTTTTGTGAGCATGCAGCTCCGCGGTCTAACTTTCTGTAACAACGCTCCGAACTGAAAGGGGCTCATGGCAGGAACCTCTGGCGGGAACCCGTAGCGAGACGCTCCGCGCCGGAGTAGGGCAGGGGGAGAGGGGTTATCGACGCATGCGCGGCTCAGCGCCGGGTAAACCCGCGTGGCCAACCCCTGTCCACCTTCAGCCAGTTTTGTTCTCTGGCAGGAAAAAATTCTAAATTTTTCAACACATGGAGGGTACTTTCATAATGTCTATTTTATAGATATTAAATTAAAAACCCCAATGCTATATATTGCTACATTCCAGCTTGTGGGTGTGGCTGGAGAATTTTTTTTTCTTTCTTACGTTTTGGAAGACACCCAGCTCCTTTCCAGAAAAGGCCCTAGAAAAATTCTCTGGGACCCCCTTTAGAGTTCTTTTCAATCCTTTGGAAGCGTGGGTTCCCTGGCCTGTGGGTAGCAGCTAGGGATCTGTCATCTGTGGCTATGAATTGACTGACGCCTTACAAATCAGGAATGAATCCTGGTTTCTCACCCACCGTGGTGGTCTGTAAGACCGTCTGGATCACATTTTATTGGTCAGTTTCACTGGAAGAGGAGCCGGATGAGACGACTTCTATCAGCTGAGTGGCTCTGAAACCCATCAGGTCCGAGGTCCCCACTGCCTGGCTGCACGAGCACCTGCTAAGGGCAGTTCCTGCAGATACACAGCTTGGCAGTGTTGCGGGTTCCTGGCGCTACTGTGCTGGACCCCGGTCACACCGAACGTGACTTTCTCTTTGTCACCTGCAACCTGCAGTTGACATCGTGGGTGAGACTGTGCTCGATCAATGAGAGACGGTGAAGGGGTTAACCAAAAAGCATCTACATGTAACACAGAGACACAGACAACAGCGTGGTGACCGCCAGAGGGAAGAGGGGAGGTGGGGTCGGAAGGAGACTTTGTGTGGGGCGATGCCATGTGCAGGGGTTTTGTTGAGTTGTACACTTGAAACCTGAGTGGTTTTGCAAATGTTTGTGTGGGAACCACCCTGCCTGGTTTCAGGAGCTATGACCCCCCCCCAGGCTAAGGCTGAGGGAGTGATCTTGGGACCATAAGTCACTAAGGAGACAAAGCTTACCTCTCTGGCAGGGGTGCTGCCTCTGCTCCTTTTCCTTCACCCTGCCTGGCCCCCAATGCTTGGTCTGTTAGCTAATGATGAGTAATAGTCCTCAAGGGGGGAATGACCTAAGACAGGCACATCATGGGGAGCCCCCAGGGAAGGATTTGGGAGGCTATAGCAAAAGGGGGTGATAGACCCTTACCCCTGGCCTTTGACAGAGCCTGAGTCCTCATTCTGTCAGTGAGAAATCTCCTAATCTCTTGGCTGTCTTACTTCCCCTGCCCAACTTAAGCCTGAAACAGTGACAGAGGGTGGTGCAGCCCTGTGCTGGAAAGGGCAGGTTCCCCAGGGTGATCAGGCCTGAGAAAGAATACATAAACTCCTGTGAAACCTGCTTTGCTAAGACTGCTCTCAATTAAATGATAAGGGTCTGAGCAGGAAATGAGTTTGTTTCCCAAAGTTTTGTAGCCCTTTAGCTAACTGACCCTGACTCAGAATAAGCCCTCAGAGTTCTTTGTTATCTATTGTTTGATCCTTACTGCCTGACAACAATTGATGAGCTTTACCTGTGCAAACTGAACCCACTAAAAGCCCATTGAGGAAAAGGCTCTTGGCCCTTCTCCTTGGAGAGATGGGCCACCTTTCCTCCCCAAGCAGATCACGTCTTGGTAGACTTATTCTCATCCGTGGAAGCTTGGGGGACCCTGTGGGCAGAGCCCCCCTACATCTGGCACCTGAACAGGGACCTGAGGATTCGGGACCTACTTCGACCAGAGGCTATGAGCCATCGTCAGGGACGGCATACCTAAGAGGATGAAAATTAGTGCTTTCATCCCTCCAGGGACAGGGGCATCTCTCGGTAAGGCCCCCAGGCGTGTTACAGATAAGAAGAGGAAAGGTTTCTGTCGTGCTGCCCCTTGAGTGGTTTTCTACTCTTTTCTCTCCCCTGCATCCTCTCCCATGAATAGGCTTTCTCTCTCCCAAGCATTTGCTGCATTTTTGGGCACGGGTCGAGCAGTTAAGAGCCACAAGGGCGCTCGCTGCTAGAAGACACCCGTGAGAGGATAAGCTAGGATGTGGGCCGGGTCAGACCACTAGGTTTCCTGCCAACTGCAAGCAAAAGCCCACACAATGAGAGGCACACTGTAAAAGCATCCACAGTCCCATCCCCTGCAGCACGATCCCTGCCTAGGTTTAGGCTTGGGGAGGAGAAAGCAAAGATGTTCCCTTTTATCAGCTTTTGTAGCGGGGTATTTATGAGTGTTTCAGCTTCTTGCTGAGCCCCAAAGAAAAGAGGTACTTCCTCCCTCCGGCTCCAGATCTCGGGTGTCCCTACGTGAGTGGGGGCCTTGAGGAGGTGTCTGGGGTCTCATCCCTGAGACATGCAGGGGCCTCATAGGGAATTCCATCTCGTGTAATTTAACTCTTGGCTCACCTGGGGAAGTGCAATTTAAGGGTTGGTCACCCAGCGCTCTGAGCCCTCCCAGCTAGCTGGTCTAGACAACTGGGAAAAGAAACCAAGACCCATAATCGGGGTTAAGGCACCCAAAATATCCGATACCACTCTCCCCGACTGCCTTCCACCAACAGCACATTTTTGACCCACTGCACTCTCCTCACTGGCAAGAAACAGGACCTGAGGGTGCAGGCGGAGTGAAAGGGAAACTGAATCTAGTTTTGTAATAGCCGCTCTTGCGGCAGGAGGAATTTCAGAAAAAGTTCTTCTACTTGTTACAAGATTTCTTTAAAGGTTTCTACAAATCCTCAGCCATGGGTGACAGACTCTTTAAAGAACAAGAGCAATATTTGATACAAATTCAGCAGCTGCTTAAGGCTTTGGGGCTGTCAGGTTAAAAGCAGAACTTAATTAGCTTAATTCCTACTGTTAAAGAATATTGGCCCTGGTTTCCCGATGAGGGGTCTTCAGATTTGGAAATACGGGGAAAAGCAGGGCAGAGAGGCCCTCACAGTCAGGAAAGCTTGGACAGAAAGAGAAGGGACCGGTGGGACAGTGGCGGTGGAGACTCCAGACGCCTGCCCGACCCTTCCCGTGGGTTGCCCCAGCTGCAGCGAGCGTCATGGCCGCGCCTGGTGAGCCCGCCGCGGCACCGGTGTGCGTGAGTTGGCAGCACGGTGGGGCTTGGTCCTTCTGCCAAGGACCAGCAGCAGCTGAGAGCAGAGTTGGTCCCCCTCCCCTCCCCTCCTCCCAGTGCAAACGGGAGCAACCTTTCCCCAGCACCAAGCGCCAGGTGCTGCCCTGCCCCCGGGGCTGCGGTTCCTCAGGGCCCTTGCCTTGGCCAGCGCCTGGCAGCAGACTTAAAACTGGCGCAGACAGCATGTCACGGAGGGGAGTCCCAGCCAGGTCGTCTCCGAGGTAAGGGACAGCAGCCCCCATGCTGTGGGAGGCCGCCAGCACGCTTAATTTCAGGAAAGGGATTGTTGTTTTGTTTGCATCTCTATACCTGGGATAGGGGGCATTTCTCAGCCCCGCAAAAGTATGTGGACCCTTAAATCCTTTGGTCCGAATGGGCAAGTGGGACGAATTCAGCCTTACGTCCTTCCCGCCCCACTTAGTGTCTGGGGCCGGGACCTCCTCACTCAGTGGGGAATGCACATCACCCTGCGGCCCTTTCCTTAGCAGCCATCACTGTCCGGATTCAGATTTAGGTTCTGAAATTCAAGTCTGACCTCCTAGATCCTTAAGGGATCAGGCTAGACAGGAATTAAAGCTAGTTAACCAATCCCTTTCTCCCAGGCAGCTCACTAGGGTAAACAGACAAGCACCTATCAAACTTTTTTGCTTCCCCACACTGGGATCACCTACTGGCTTAATCCGACAGTTGTCACCTAATTTGGAAATGACAAATGGTCATTTTTGTCCCATCAACCCCAGTGCACTATTACCATGTATATTACTGCGCTGTGTCAGGTTATTATCAAAGGCCGTGATACAGGGATTCAGCTTTTTGGCCACGACCCAGCTGTCATGCATGTTCCACTGGCCCAAGTGTATCTACAACAACTTTACAGTCAGTCTTTAGAACTCCAGTGGGCAGTCGCTGATTTTGTAGGAGATCTTAATATTCATTTACCTTCTGATAAACTTCTCCAACACCTCCCCACTCTTAATATCCACACAGAAAAAAAAAACTCAGCGCCACTCCTGTTCCTAAAGCTAGAACCATCTTTACTGACGGTTCAGGAAAATCAGGGAAAGCTGCTATCACCTGGAGAGAAGGAAATGAGTGGAAACGTTTTCTCTCAGGAGGGCACTCTTCCACCCAGTGGGCGGAAATTCCAGGGGCTATTCTCGCCATCCAGCATTGGCCCAGAGAGCCTCTTAACTTAGTCTGTGACTCTGGTTATACTGTGTATACACTCCTTCATATAGATCAGGCTCTATTGAAAGGGTCCATTGAGCCTCAGTTACTAAGTCTATTTGTAACCCTGCAAAGCCTTTTAGATAAGAGGAAGCACCCTTCATTCGTTGCCCATATCCGATCTCATTTGGGCTTGCCTGGACCAGTGGCAGAGGGTAATTCTCAGGGTCATGCCCTTGTCAGCCTAGCAGATCCTTTTCAGTCTGCAATAATGTCTCATCAATTTTTTCACCAAAATCGTCAGGCCCTACATAAAGAATTATTTAATATTCCACAGGCCCAAGCAAAACAGATGATCAGAGAATGTCCAGATTGTCAAGCACTTTCAAAAGCGCCCCCTATGTTTGGTATTAACCCTAGAGGGTTGCAACCTCAAATAATTTGATAAACAGATGTTACTATCCCCCTCTTCATTTCATAGTATCAGTCTAATCAGGCTTAAGTTTTAAAAGACTTGTTATGCTTATTTTGGAATGTTATGTGGATTGTGTATGTTGTAGAAAGTTCAAATAAGTTGTAGGTGGTCGGTAAAGAAAGAATTAAGAAAGAGAAAGAAAAAGAGTGTAGAATTGTGAAAGAAAAAGGGTAAGGAAGAATAAAGGACAAAGATAGATACCACATTCATGTGTGGCATGGAAAGGAAGTACATTAGAGTGAACAGGTAAGAGGGGAAGTGGAAATGGAAAGGAAATAAGAGGAATAATAAGCACCTGAGTCTTGGAAACATTGTTAATCCTAGACCTAGGAACTGCCAGGACCTGAGAACAATAGCGTAATTAACTGACTGCTCGAACTCATTGCAGCTACAGGAACAGCAGGGGCCTGTCTTTCCAAGCGGACACTCACTCAGGTGTTCTGCAGGCCACTCCCCTCTCCAGGGAGTCAGCAAAGAATACTAGAGCTCATTGGCTGGAGGCCTTCAGCCACTTAGGCCGTCCACAAGACATCAAGACTGATAATGGCCCAGGATACATTGCACAAGCCACTCAGGCTGTCTTAGAAAAATGGGGGATTTGACATAAAACAGGTATCCCCTATAATTCTACAGGCCAAACAGTTATTAAAAGAGCTCACCACACCTTTAAAACGTTATTAAACGAACAAAAAAGGAGGAGCCAGGAAACATCCCCCAGGAATTTAACCATGCTAGCAATACCTACATAAAATGTTTTGAATTTTAATGATAATTTAAAGTCACCCATAGACAAGCACCTTGTGCAAAACAGGCCTGCAGGCCCACACCCTTTGGTCTTGTATAAAGACCCTTTAGGGGAAGGGAGATGGGAAGGCCCCATTGAACTATTAACTCAGGGAAGAGGGTGTGCTTGTGTTTACTCTCCAGAAGGACCTTTGGAGCTGCCGGAGAAGACGGTGAAGCCGTATCACAGACAAGGCTTCCCTGGCCTCGACCCACCTCTGCTCCACTGGACTCTCCTGTCCAGACTTCTCTGAGCGCGTGCTACTCCTTTACAGAGGAATTCTAGTCAGCAATCCTGGGCAGATATTCGTCGTCGCCTGCAGGGGGCGTTTTCTGCCAGTCTCAGAGGACGGATTGACCAGCTCCCGCTGGAGCTCCCCCAGCAGCTCAGTGACGTCAAACGCCTCCCTGAACAGAAAGTGGTCCAGGCTCTCCACCGTAACCTACCATGGCCGAGCCCTAAAAACTGGTTTGATGGACTGAATTTACGAGTTTGGGTCATGGCAGCCCTTGGGTGCCTCCTTGTCTTAATCCTTATTTGTGCTTTGTGATGGATATGGAAGCTGTTTTCTTGTGATTGCGTTCGAAAACAGCAAATCGTAGGTTTCACAGGCTTAACAACCACAACTGATTTAAAAAAAACAAAAAAGGGGGAGATGCTGGGAACCACCCTGCCTGGTTTCAGAAGCTGTAACCCCCCATGGCTGAGCCTGAGTGAGTGACCTTTGGACCAGAAGCCACTGAGGAGACAAAGTTTATCTCCCTGGCACCGCCTCTGCCCCTTTTACTTCACTGTGCCTGGTCCCCAATGCTTAATTGGTTAGCCAATGATGGGTAAGATCATTGCCCCCCAAGGGAGGGACGACCTAAGACAGGCACAATTATGGGAAGGCCCCAGGGAAGGACTGGGGGGGGGGTTATAGAAAGAGGGGGTAATGGACCCTCGCCCCTGAACTTTGACAGAGCCTGAGTCCTCATTCTGTCAGTGAGAAGTCTCCTAATCTCTTGGCTACCTTACTTCCCCTGCCTGACTTAAGCCTGAAACAGTGACAGAGGGCAGTGCAGCCCTGTGCTGGAAAGGGCAGGTTCCCTGGGTGATCAGGCCTGAGAAAGAATATGTAAAATCCTGTGAAACCTGCTTTGCTAAGACTGCTCTCCATTAAATGATAAAGGTCTGAGCAGGAAATGAGTTTGTTTCCCAAAGTTTTGTAGCCCCTTAGCTAACAGACCCTGACTCAGAATAAGCCCTTCATAGTTCTTTGTATGCTATCCATTGTTTGATCCTCACTGCCTGACAATGATTAATGAGCTTTACCTGCATTCCTGTGCAAACAAACCCACTAAAAGCCCACTGAGGAAAAGGCTCTTGGCCCTTCTCCATAGAGAGATGGGCCACCTTTCCTCCCCAAGCAGATCACGTCTTGGTAGACTTATTCTCATCTGTGACGGACGGGGGTTCTGTGGGCAAAGCCCCCCCCCCCACACCTTTGGCCACCCCAATAAATTCAGTAACAGATCACAGTGATAAGGCCTGGTGTCTTCGTTTAGCTGCCATGTTTTTGTAACCGTCCTGACATAAAACAATGTCCTACAACCAGTGATTTCTTAGATTCAGTCGATAAGGATCGCACTTTGTACGGTCCCCTTTACTGCCCTGAAATAAAACACACAGAGAAGGAAGCTCCCTGCACATACAATTTTCACAGCCAGTGTGATCACCCAGCTCCAACAGGACAGACAAACAAGAGGCTATTCAGACGTGTTCTCTTTGAAAGTGGTGCGGTGCAGCCGAGCCCTAGCACATACAGAGGCAGTCGGGCGTTTGTTTCTGTTACGACGAGCGGGTTTCGGAGAGGTGGGGCCGTCAGAAGCTCTTCTTCCCAGGACGTCCGTCAGAATGAAGCGTGCAGGTGCAGGTGGGCACCTGTTGAGTGAGAAGACACACAGTGATAAATAACGAGTGAGAATTATCCGCTTTGATAAGACAGAGAAGAAAATAACCTTAATGGAAGCAGAGATGACGCATCTTGGAAAATGGTAAGCCGTCGAGGTGGAAATAATGAGAAACTATTTTCATGGGAGAGCTGGGACTTAGTCATGAGGGCAATGTCAACATAATTGCCTCTGTGGTGGTGTGGGATGAGCAAGCAGCACCTGTCCCTGAAAACACGCTCGCTGTTAGGAAATGCTTCTGAAAGTCCAGGTGTGCGTTCGGTTCTCAGGACTCGGAAGCCTCTTGGAGACGATACATGGTATTCCTCAACGGTCGGCTGGAAGAGAATCACAAACTGGGAGCCGGTAGAATGTGTGTGGAGAACCTCTGGGGGCGGAGTCAGAGTAGGGTGAGAAAAGTAGCAGCTAACCACAGAATGGAGAAATAGTTTTAGTCACTAATTTTTTTATAAATAAGTTCCTACCATGTGCTAGATAATTTTTAAAATTGGTTTGAGAGAGAGAGAGAAACAGGGAGAGGCAGAGAGAGAGAGAGGGAGAGAGAGAGATTTGTTGTTCCACTTATTTATATACTCATTGGTCGATTTTTGGATGTTCCCTGACTGGGATTCGAACCCACAACCTTTACAGAGCTGCCTGGCCAGGGCGGTGTTACATAATTTAAAAAATGTGTAAGCTAGCAATAGCATGGCATGCTTTTTGAACAATCTTTATTCATGAAATTCAGTGAGACCCCTGCCTTTCATGTGACTTTATAAGTGTAATTGTATTTGGTTTTAAGTCTTCTAAAAAGATGGTCAAATCTCAACTATTACATCATTGCGGTCGGGTCTGCATGCTTTTATGTTTCCTACCAATTATGAAATTGGAAACGTTACAATAGGTTAGGTAAATGTATGGAGTGAATACAGTCCCCATTACTCATGACCAAGTTCTTAATCCATCTATGCATCCCTCTCCACAATGATGATCTCCCAGATATTTGTCCTTTTATGTAACTTCTTGTAAAACATTTATATACACTCATTGTAGTTTATTCAGGCAGCTGTGACAAAAACCCCACAGCCTGGGTGGCTTACAAACAGTGGACGTTTGTTTCCCATCGTTCCTGGGGCTGGAAGTCCAAGGTCAAGAGGCTGGCAGGTGTGGTGTCTGGGGAGGGTCTGCCTCTTCTGCTCGCTGTCCCCTCCCCTGGCAAAGGTGAGGGGGGGAGCTCTCCCCAGCCTCCTCTCTAGTCCCATTCCTGGCTTCCCCAGGGGACACCCAGGCAAACGCCAGGGGTGTCCCCTCGGTCCTAAGGCCCCCATGTGAGTTCTGGGGACACACGGTCAGTCTGCAGCTATCCTAAAGTACTGGTGATGCGCTGCTTGCAGGAAGTCTCCCTCCCGGGCCAGTGCGGTTCGTGGGGGCGCGGGACCATCCTGTTTCCTGGGGTGGGGGTCCGTGGGGTGCGGGCTAGTGGGCACAGTCCCCACCGGTCGGTTGGTAAATGCCAGTAGCTTCCCTGATCAAAAATGCACTCTCATCAGCGCTGGGGGTGCCCCACTGGCAGCCTGGTGACCCCGGGGAGCCTGGAGGAGCTGGTGTGCAGGGCCCCGGGCCACCTGGGGTCTGGGCTGGAGCGATGCTGTTTGAGCGATGGTACCTGAGCAGGGTTCAGTGGGGGCGGGGCTGTGACCCAGGCTGGGCCCCGCAGGTAAACAAGCAATGAACTGCACTGACTGGAAAACAAAACGAGACATCCTCCGGGGACACCCCTCACAAGATGGGATCGGCAGCTGCGTCTGTCTGTCCGCGGCAGGCTGCTCTCCCCGAGAAATGGGTGCAGAACGGAAAGGGGCCTCCCCTGCTTTCTCCCCGTACCCCGAGGGGGGGCCCTGGGGGCCAGCCAGTGAGAGTGACTTCTCAGGATTCTGGAACTTTGGCATTTCGCTCTGCCCGGTCCTGCCCAGGACGGGGTTATTTGTTTGCTTTGGGCGGTGGCACAGCCCAACGTCCTCTCATCCCCACGGAAAACCCCTGGGGCGGGGCCCGGGGTACAGCCAGCCTCTCCGTGGGCATCACAGTGAGGAGGACTCGGGAGACTCCCATGCCCCACACAAACACACCCAGCACACACAGATACACACCACACACGCGTGCACACGCCACACAGCATGCACACCACACACACACCCCGCTGCCAGAAGGACCCACTGTCATCTGCCCGGGAAGAGAGTAAACCCAGTCAGCAACATGGCGGAGGCAGACCTCTGCAGGAGAGACTGCAGAAGCCTCCCCCCAGGACACGTTTAGTCCGGTCTGACACGAAAGGGGCTCATCGCTACGGTGAAACAAAGGCCACTCCTTAAAGCTCTGTTTGTTTGTTTTTTTAATGAAAAGGAAATAAATTTAAAAAACTAGATTTATTAGGTTAAGCGCATTATAAAACAAGGTACATGTTTAAATTCATCTAATTTAGCATTTGCTTTAAGCAAAGGAAGCAAGAATTACTCCACCAGTGATGCTGGAGCCGTTGGCTTTCTAGGAGAACGTGAGTTTGAAAGCTGTTCGATGTATACACGTAATACAAACTCCAGATGTATTAGGAAGAAGGTCACACAAAATTATAAGAAAATAGTACGTGGAAAATATGTCCTAGGCTTGAGAGAATAGAAAAATGTCTCAAAAACACAGAGCTTTGAATTCCTCATTTAAAAAATAACCCTGCGAACAAAGCAGAAAACAAAGTATGAAAAATATCTTGAGCAACTAGAGCAAAAACTTCATCCAACTAATAACTAAAGAAATAAAGTCTTGCCCTGGCTGGTGTGGCTTAGTGGATTGAGTGCTGGCCTGCGAACCAAAGGGTTGTGGGTTCGATTCCCAGTCAGGGCACATGCCTGGGTTACTAGCCAGGTCCTCAGTTGGGGTGTGCAGGAGGCAACCACACATTGATGTTTCTCTCCTCTCCATCCCTCTAAAAATAAATAAATAAAATCTTTTAAAAAAAAGAAATAAAGTTTTAATTAAGGCCAGTTTAACAAAAATTATCGAAATGATAATCACCCATGCTGGCAACGTTTAGCGTGTATTTATTATGGTCTTATGGGTAACAACGTGTGAGTGAATGTCTATTAAGTGAACAAAAGATGATGGAAATAAATATATTGTGATACATATGTAATGCACATCACATACATACACTCGAGACAAAAATGAATAAATCATTCTCTTCTCTGGGTCAGTGTTTTATTCCTGAGGCGTCAGGGATGCATGGTAATGTCCATGCCTCAGTCAGCAGGGACAGTCCTGTCCAGGGGATGGGAGGACAGAACTAGCGAGGTGAATGGAAAACCTGCGAAGACTCTGGGAATCACTGGGGGTGCGGAGACACTCACAAAGGCTGTCTGTGCCGACATGCGGAGTCCGGCAGAGGTAACACCGTGAGCGTGGCTGGTCGGGCCCTGGAACGTCTCTCATGAGATGGACAGCAACGTGAACGTTTCACCTAGAATGTCACATGGTGTGCTTGAGTGTGATATTCTTTTTTTAAAAGTATTTATTTATTTTTAGAGAGAGGGGAATGAAAGGACAGAGAGAGGGAAAGAAACATCAATGGGTGGTTGCTATTCACATGTGCCCCCTACTGGGGACCTGGCCTGCAACCCAGGCCTGTGCCCTGACTGGGAATTGAACCAGTGACACTTCGGTTCACAGTCTGGCACTCAATCCACTGAGCCACACCAGCCAGGACCGAGTGTGATAGTCTTATGTTATAGAATGACACGCTTATGATTTTGTAATAACCGATTTGGCATGGATTGGCAGCTCATGAAAAGGGGGCGTTCCTTGTGGGGACCCCTGTATCTTCACAGCGATCAGAACATAGTTAGAGCTCAGAAATATTTGCCATTATCTCCGTATCTCTACACTTGGGTTTCCTTCGAAACATCTGTCTTCAGTGTGATTTTACGTGAGATCTCACACGAGCCAGCCCTTTGAAACAGATGTGCGTGTTTTTTATCCTCGTGGGCTCCTGAGAGCGGAGGGCTGTGATGACCCTCAAATTATAGTCCGAGCTCCGATCACAGCTCTGGGGAGACGACCTCCATCGTTGTCACGTTGGAGATCGTCTTAGGTCACGTGGGATCCTGTCACTCTCCGTGCAATGTATCCCCTCTCCCAAACTTGAGATCTGTGAGCTCAATCAATCAGTGTCCCCGCGTTACCGAGAATGAAGGATGAGTGACGGTGGGCGGGCATGCTGCCCTAAACGTTCCGGGAGCCTCGGCGAACGTGGGCCGGTGGGTGGCGTCTGCTGGTTGCTCCGTCCGTGCTGAGACCCTTCGGCGCCGTGCGGGCTCCCCGGCCTTCCTCCCGGGAGCCCCACAGTTAAGAGGTGTGAAACGGTGAGAGACACATTCACAGGACGGAGGAGGGTAAGCGAGCAGGAAGAGTCGAAACACTATCTGTTGCCTGTTGCGTGCACTTTTGTACAAGATGTTTTGTGCCCAGGGGCATGCGCATTACAATTCGGAGAACCCCCCGTCGGCCTCGGTCCGGCCCTCGGCAGGTCATGGTTTATGGACGGTTACCCTCTTTTCCCCAGTGCACTTCCTCGTTTCCTAGAGTTCTCACGCACCCAGAGTGTCGCTGTATTTACCTGAACCGATGCTGCCGAGAGGCAGGAGGGCCGGCACGGACGCCCTCCTCTGTGAGATGGAGGGGAGGCTCAGAGCTTCTCCCACTTGCCAGCAGTCCCAGAGTCCCCGCTGTTGGTGCCGGGATGCCGAGCCGGACTCAGCTGCACAGGAGGAAGCTTTGGTCCGTGGCAGGCGGCTGGGCGGGGCCCACCTGAGTCCAGGTGCACTTCCCCCACATTCCCTAGCCCGCCAGCACCTCCGCTTCCTCACCTGTGACGGGGGGGGGGGGGGGGGCGCACAAGGACCCCCAGCCCAGAGGCTGCAGGGAAGGCTCAGTGAGGTCAAAGGCAACAGTGGGAATTCTTCAGTAACGAGTCCTCTTGGCCTTCCGTTAAGGGGGTTCATGATGAACTGCCCCTATGATTCTGAGGCTCTGAGAGAGTTAATGTCTCCAGACAAGGATTCTCCCCTTGTTCTGTCTGAGGGCAGATGAGAAGAGAGAAGCACAAGTATGGACTTCTTGTGGGTGCCTGCAGTCAGCTGGTGCCCCGGCCGGGCGGGACGTAAGGTCACCCCTCTTCCAGAGCACGTTGTTCCCCTGCCCTTCTCCGTTATTAATGCTCTAAGTGCACGGCAGCTGCTCTCTGACGGGGCTGCCCGCCCTTCCGTTGCCTGTCCCGAAAACCCCCAGAGGAAGGAAGTTTTAATTTGTATTTCCCAACATGAAATTTGTTGGTTCATGAAGTTACTGAATAGGAAGCTCCCCCTCCCCCCAATCCCCATTTTTATTCTAAATGCTCTGGACAGAAGTATTCAATGTGTCAGGAAACCCAACCGGCTCTCCACTTAAGACCCATCCAGCGTCTGAGCGGGTCTCATCCCACCGGCCATTGTCCGGGTCAGAGCCACCGACACCTCTCGCCCCGGTCACTGCAGTGGCCTCACCACTGGTCGTCTGTTTCTGTTACTGTCCCTCCGTCTGGCCCAGCCTGGCCACAGCGAGGTCCCGGAAAAGCAGCCGTTGGACCCTCTGCCTCCTCTGCCCCGAGTCCCGCAAGGACAAAGGACCAGGTCTGTCCTGTGCGGTGAACCCTGTCCCCATGGCAGCGCCTGTGTGCGCCCCTTCTGGCCACCGTGGCTTCCTCTCTCACCAGGACGCTTCCCACCAGCTCATCCATTCCAGACGCGTGGGCTCCGTCTGTTCCTCTCGTAAGTCAGCACGCCCCCTCTGCTCCCACCCGCGGTGGAACTCCCCCCAGACACCCGCCCACCTTCCTCCCAGCACCTTCAAGTCGCTGCTGCCCTGTGGACTTCCCGGTTGGAAACTGCGCTCGGCTGCCTGGAATTCCCGACCCCTCTCCTCCAGCTCCGCTTGTATTCTTTTTCGCAACCCCGGAGCCCACCGATCCTAACGCCGGGATTGTATTCCAGTTTTGCTCTCTGCACAGCGAGGTGCCTCTTCGGCGCCCCCTGCGGTCGGGAAGAGGGGGCGCCCTTGTTCCGATCTCTCACACACCCGCGTCAAAACGTCCAGCGTGGAGGCCGAGTTCCTGAGAAGACCCACGCACGCGACGAAGCCGTCCCCGTGGGCAGAGGGTGACCTCGTGCAGGGACAAGGCGGCACGTGCTTGCTCTGCATGGGAAGGGTTTCGGAAGGGCCCACCCCGAGTGTGAAGGCGCTTTAGGGGCGCCGCAACTCATGCATTTGTCGGTATTTTCCT
Source organism: Phyllostomus discolor (assembly GCF_004126475.2). NCBI lineage: Eukaryota > Metazoa > Chordata > Mammalia > Chiroptera > Phyllostomidae > Phyllostomus > Phyllostomus discolor. The sequence goes on from NC_040912.2 coordinate 93,408,804, forward strand.
TTTTCTGACTAGAGTGATGCACAACATAAGGTGGTGTGTAAAGAAATCAAAGCATTATTTTAATAGAACTTAGTCTGGATACAACGTAGCGTGGGATTTACTGATTCTCTTGTTTGGAACGGGCCGACGTCTTTGTTGCTCGCGCGCGCGGCCTGGCGTGCTGCACGCCTCGGGAGCGGACAGCAGGCGGCGCTGTTGGGGTGCAGGCGGCAAGGGCGGACGGGACCTCCCGAGGGAGCGGGTCCCGGAGCCGAGCCCTGCGGGAGTGGCAGGCTTTGTCAGGAATGGCTTTGTTCCCTTCCACGTCCCTGGGGGAAGAGCGCGTGTCTGAGGCGTAGGGAGGATGAAGTCTTTGATCCTCGCAACTCGTCTGTATGATGAGCCCCGCTTGCCCTTCCCATTCCCGCCCACCCGGCTGGAACCCTGCTGTGACCGGCCCGCCCCACACACCGGACGCACCTCTTTGCCTGCTGATACCTTACAGATTCTTCCTTCCCTTCCCTCCCCCACCTGGCTTTCCTGGGAGTTTCCAGCCCAGCTGTGAACCTTCCGTTTCCTCGGAGTCCTAAGCACTTCAGACCCCTGATGTGTGTATACATCACTCCTCCATCGGTTTGTTTACTGGGACACGTGTTTGCCCCGGGCCTTGTCTGGGTGAGGCGTTCGCTCTTCAAGGCCCTGGGCACACCTGGTGAACGAGGGCGCACGCACCTGAGTCTCACCTTCCTGCAGGTGAGGGTGTCGATGTAGACTTAGGTACACATTTAATCCCCATACGGGGCCTTCCACGGAAGCGGTGGGGGTGGATGGGAGGTGATGTGACCATCTTTATTAACCACACGTCTCGTCACTGCTGGACAATCGTTGCAAACGTCAAAATCAAAGCGTCTCTGAATCCTCTTTTCCTTTGAAAAGAAGTGTCCTTTCTGTTGACATTGCTGGCCCTTTCTCGGGCTGCTGTGAGAGCTCAGACTGCTTTTCTCTCGTGGCCACCAGGACTGTCTTTGCTATGTGGTGCCGTGCGGGTCAGAACTGACCCCGTTTCAAGGGGAGGAGGGAAGACAAGGAAAAATGGAGAGGGATGAGGGGAGGTGTCCCTGGACTAGGAACAAATACCACTGTGGAAACTGGATTTTCCCAAATGTGCTGAAAATGGGGTTTGTGATTATGAAATGTGATTTAACCAAGGACGCCCTGTGGCCTTTTAATTTCCATCTTTCTTTTTTTTTTTTTTTACTGGAAATCAGGGTGGAGTTGCAGAATCCTTCCCCCCTGTCTTGCTAAGCAAGAACTGGTAAGCCAGGTGTGACATTTGGAAAATTGCAAATTCTCTGGGAAATTGAAAATTCTCTGGGACACAAGAATGGACCGAGATTTCTCGCCTTAAAAGATAGTGACCGGTGTGGAATGCAGAGGTTTGGGGGACTTGAACCGAAAGACTGTGCTCGGGTCCCCGAATCGGCCAGCCTTCTGGAGAGTTGCCACGTGCCCCCGACACTGGAAAACGGAGGCAAGGTGCCTCGTGCGCGGTGTCAGCTGTGGCTCCGTGGAAGGCGCGAGGAACCCCTCCTCAGGAACTGTGCGACCGGGCACGCGGCCCCCCCCCCCCCCCCCCGGCTGCCTCTAACGCCTGGCAGGGAGGGGGGCAGGGGCAGCCCTGGGGGGACTGCCGTGCGCTGACCTGGAAGCCCCCTGCCCCGGGCCCCTTCTCACCCCCAAACAACACCCGCGTTGGCTCTTCCCGCGCCCTCGTCAATCCCGAACTCGGAAGAAGCCGGGGCCTGGACGTTGTGGGGCGAGACGGACTGTGAGACAAAACCCCGTGCGCCTCCCAGCGGAGGGAGAGGGGGCTGCACATGGGGCCACGCCAGCCGGCCCACCCCGTGGGAGGAGGCGTTCCCACAGGCGGCAGCGTCTGGGCAGCCGCTGTGGCTCTAGGCACGCATCGCTTCCCCTTTTTTTTTAATCAACTCCACTTTCCAGAAGCTCCTGTGTCCCCACTCCGTCCCACTAGCCTCCACGCAGCTCTCCACCAGGGCTGCAGACCGTGACAACCCAGCAGGGCGCCCTGCACGGGGCGGAGGGTCGGTGCCCCGTGAGGAGGCGTGGGTGGTGAAGACAATGCTGCAGCTTCCTAGGGCTGTGAGCTCTCTGTGCTACCGTTTTTCCGCACTCCCTCCCGTTTCCGCTCCTCTCTGTTGCGTCCTCCTCGGAACGTTCCAGCTCTGGGACCGTGAAGCCCCTCGCCTGGCGGAGGGGTGGCAGCCAGCTACCGCACGCAGGGTGTTGTGGTTCCTGAAGGTAGCGCGACGAGCCACTGCGTAAAGAAGGGGTGCGGGCAGGAATCGGCGGGCACGGCGTGTGAGGCGGAGCCTGTGTCCCGGGCTGGGCTCTGTCCCCTCCCCTCCCTGCGGACCCCGCCCGGCCAAGGCAGGCGGCCTCCCTGAGCCACGCCTTCTCCCCACCCGTGGGTCTGAGTTTTCTTCCCCCCCTTCCCAGGGCTGCCCGCTGGAAGGTTCAAATGAGTTCATTGACGGGAAAGCCTTCAGATACGGCATTTCAAAGAAAGACATTATTCATGTATTAGGGATTATTATTGCTAACCTAAAAAATAAAAGGCCTTTCAAAGTGAGAGGCAACAGGCATTTATCGGATCAAAGGGAGGGGAGCTCTTCGGAAAGCAGTGGCTCGGATGAAACCCCGGTTCCCCTGCCGACGAGGGGACAGAGGCCGGGGGTGTCTGCGAGACAGGGACGCCCACGGCAGGACGGCGCTGCTCCCGGGGCAGATAACGTGATGCAGTGGTGATGCTAGTTCTGAGTATTTTAAAAATTCCACTTTATTTATTTATTATTTCAGAGAGGGGCGAGGGAGAGAGAGAGGGAGAGAAACATCGATGTGAGAGAGACACATCCATCGATTGCCTCTTGCATACACCCTGGCCCCGGGACAGAACCTGCAACCCGGGCCCGTGCCCTGACCGGGAATCGAACCAGTGACCTTTCGCTTTGCAGAACCACATCTAGCCCGCTGAGCCACACTAGCCTGGGCTGATTCTGAATCATTCTAAAATGTCTCAGTCCAGCAGCCAGCAGCCAGGAGGCTGGGCAGCGAAACCCTTAGGAGGCAGATCATTAGCCTGAGAAGGAAGCAGGTTGCGGGGACCTGACCTGACCCCTTGAGCGCCCACAAAGCTGGAGTGAGAGGGAGCTCCCCACTCTCTTCTCAGTCGCTGACACCTCATTCTGAACAGCAGCAGCTCACCAGGTGGCGGTTTGCCCCTCAAACGCCCCATCTGAGGGGCAAATATATCTGGGTACGACACCCGACATGAATGATGGGGGCAGAGGGTTCCCCACTGTCTTGGGGCCCGGGTACCCCAGAGGGAGTGAGGTGCCTAGAGAATGCTGAGCGTGGGGGGGAGTGACTAGGGCACACCCAGGGCTGGGGGCAGCGGCCTCCTGATTTTCCACGGGGCAGGGGGCCATTGCTCGTAACTGCTCTGCTAGTTCGGGGAGGTCCACGCTCTCCGGAAGGCGGCTCTGAGGGAGGGCAGGAGGTGGGGCCGCAGAGGCACGGCCCGTTTGAGGTCCGAGACGCCTTTGAGGTGCTTTGTCCAAACCCCTCAGCTCAGAAATGTAGACACACAGTTTTATGTTCTTGGCCGGATGCCAAACCCAGAAGCCTGGCCCCCATGAAGGAGCTAAGGGGGTCAAGGTCGGGTCGGGTCGAGAGTCCCGGCATCTGCCTGGCCTCCAGACCAAGCCCGTGCCTTTCAAGGACGCCCCGGGCACGTGGACAAATGCAGTTCGCTGCCCCTGAGACAGAGATTAACAAGCAGGGAAACATTTTCCCGGGCACCAGTCAATGTTAACGGTGACTCAGGTAAGTCACCGACGGTGACAGAAAGCCAGTGTCTCAATCAAAGTGCCCGCTGGAGCCCTGGCTGGCGTAGCTCAGTGGATTGAGTGCAGGCTGCGAACCAAAGCATCGCAGGTTCGATTCCCAGTCAGGGCACATGCCTGGGTTGTGGGCCAGGACCCCCAGCAACCGCACATGGATGTTTCTCTCTCTATCTCCCTCCATTCCCTCTCTAAAAATAAATAAGTAAAATTAAAAAAAAAAGTGCCTGCTGGAGATGCGTTTGCATCAAAACCACCTCGTCTGACCCAAACACCGCAGAGCACCCGGGGACGCCGCTGCAGATGGAGTGGCAGGAGGCCCAGCGAGGGGCTCCTTCATCCCCCCGGGCAGGCGAGAGGCTCCTGATGGGACCTCCCGGGGGCCGCCTGGGCCATCTGTCGTCAGGGCTCCCGTGTCAGCTCGAGAATGTCACCTCCGGGCGTCGCAAGGGATCCGCTGCTTCTGTGCACCTGGAGTTCACCTCCGCAGGCCGGCGTCCTGAACTGTTACTTGTCATTCCGCGTGTTTCACTGAGAGGCATTTACGGAAAGAAATGAATATGTATTAAGAGACTGTCATAAATCGGTGGGATAAGGAATGGCCCTTTCTCCAAGAATCTAACTGATTTACCTGAATGTCATTACTGCGTAAATTAATATCCTCACCATATATCACACCCCAAACTCAGGTCCAGAGAGATTTAAGTAGCCAAGTGGAAATACAGAAAAAAAGGAAAACATTATACCATAAAAACTAAGAAAAAGAGAGATAAATAATTGCCTATTATCTCAATAAAGAACACATTCTCAGAATAAAAGCAACAAAAGCAACAACAAAAAGCAACCAAGGAAAAAATATTTTTAGATTTTTTTTTAATAAATGTATTATGTATTTAAAATACCTAGCAGAATTAAAAGGAAATAACAAAAATCTGGTAAAATGTTTGCTGAAAAATCTATATGTTAATATACTTAATATATTAAGAGATCAAATACATTTATGAGAAAAACTGGGAAAATTACATAGTCAAAATGTTCTTAAAGTGGAAACAGGTTTGGACTCATTATAAGCGTTGCTTTTCTCCTGGCTGGCGTAGCTCAGTGGATTGAGCGCGGGCTGCGAACCAAAGTGTCACAGGTTCGATTCCCAGCAAGGGCACATGCCTGGGTTGCAGGCCATGACCCCCAGCTACCACACATTGATGTTTCTCTCTCTCTCTTTCTCCATTCCTTCCCTCTCTAAAAATAAATAAATAAAATTTAAAAAAGGGTTGCTTTTCTATGTGTAATAGTGAAAAGTTGGAAATAACTAAACTCCCTGTGAATCAATATCGATGACAGTGCGCAAATTAGAATACATCCGTGACGATGAATAACACTTACATAGTTCAATCCCCTCTCCCTGCAAAACTTGAAATAAGAGTCAGAGACACTTGTTCATCAGACCCTGGAAGCGGCAGCAGCTGACCAAGGCTCCGACACAGCCCAGTAAGACAGGGGAGGACGGGGCCTTGTTAACGAAGCATCCTGGGAGCGGAGACCCAGGCCAGCAGCCCTGCAGGCGAGGCTTTCACCTGGGCGAGACCCTCACTCTCCGGGGCTGCAGCTCTGTGCCCTGACGCCTCCCCCCCCCCCCCCCCCCGCCCTTGGGGAGCTGCCTTGGAGAGAAACAGAGCGCTTCAGTTGAGGGCAGGTGGGTGGGGAGGGGCGCAGGCATGTTTACGGAGCCGCGCTCTGTGTCCCTGCGGAGCTTAGGGTGACACCGCCGTCCGGGACGGCGGCACGCCGGCCGTGCGAGAGAATGAACCATTCACCGGCGACGTGAAGGACGGCCAGGCCGGCGGCTCATTCATGTGGGAACAGCAGGGACCGTCCTCCGTGCAGACACGTGCACGGAGCCCAGGGGAGCTAGAGGTGCGGGTCTGGGGAACAAACCTAGGTCGTGTTGAAACCACGGAGACACGCATGTCTCTGTGACCCACGGGGGGAGGAGAGGGTGTCACGAACAAGGCGCGAACACGACAGACAGGACGTACACAAACTGCAGAAGTCACCACGTTGCATTTAAAAAAAAACATGTATAGTAAAAGGACAGCAAACTCACAATTATGAACAACCACACCTAAAGCAAAACCAAAAGAAACTGAGCAAACAACTAGAACAGGAACAGAACCACAGAAATGGAGATCACATGGAGGGTTAGCAACAGGGGGGTGGGAGGAGGAGAGAGGGGGAAAAGGTACAGAGAATAAGTAGCATGGATGGTAGGTAGAAAATAGACAGGGGAGGGCAAGAATAGTATGGGAAATGTAGAAGCCAAAGAACTTATGACACACGGACATGAACTAAAGGGGGGGAATGTGGGTGGGAGGGGATGTGCAGGGTGGAGGGAATGAAGGGGGAAAATGGGACAACTGTAATAACATAATCAATAAAATATATTTAAAAAATAAGTAAAAGTGTCAGTGCATCCTGAATCAGATGTTTAGTCCTCCCCTGGGGACACGGTTACTGGTCTTAGGGAGAGACAGAGGAACCCCGACTGGTTGCCTCCCACACGCGCCCCAACCGGTGATGGAACCCGCAACCTGGGAACGTGCCCTGACTGGGGATGGAACCCGCCACCTTTGGGCGTGTCTGGGGGGTGCTCCCTCCAACTGCGCTTGCCTGGCCAGGGCGTAAGCCATTTTTAAAGTTGGGGTGGAGGGGGAACCACACACTGGAGAAGGTATTCACACCCGTACAGCCAAGGTAAGCACATCCCAGATGTCTAGAAGGCTCTTACAGATCAGTAAGTCGAAGAGAAGCAACTGAATATTAAAAAAATGAACGAATACAAAAATGAACAAAAGGTGCAATCTAGCGCCGGAAGGAGAGAAAACCCAGGTGGTCCATGAGTATGTCCGAATGACCTTCCCATGTATTCAAGGTCAGGAAACGCGCCCTAAAACTGAAGGGGACATTGTTTCCCGCCCCTCACGGTGGCAGCCACCTCTGACGTGATGTGTGGGAGAGGACAGGGTGTCCAGGACAATGGGGAGACCCCGGGCAGGGTCGGCATGGGGACAGTGCCCAGGCTTATAAGCCCAGGAACTAGTTAAATGCGAGAATGAAGATGTACGAAAAAAAAATTCTTGTTGCAGCATCACTTGTCAAAGTAAAGGCTTGGGGACAAGTTTTGAAGACCTTGGTCGAAGGGACAGATATACAGATGGTCGCGCAACACCGTGGGGCACCGCGCCGTGCGGGGAAGGCTGTGCACAGCCGTACAGGCCTCTGATCGTTACCCTGCATTCCCGCAGGCGCGTGTGACGGGGCCGAGGAGGTCATCGGGCCCACAACTGCTGGAATCTCAGCGTCTTCTCCGTCCGCCCTCTTGGGGCCCCGCCGCCGTGGGGTGGCTCTGAGCTCTGTGGGCCCAGCTGCGGACCCACTGCTCGGCCCCCCGCCCTGTGTGGACAGCTTAGAGTTCATCTTCCACACTTGGCCAGAGCCCCGGGCTCTGTGTCTGTTCTTGCTGCGGCCCGGCATCTCCCAAGGCAGCGAGCACGCATTGATCCAGGGGCCTCCTGAAGTGCTCATCCCTCGCACAGAGCTCCCGGGCAGTGCATCCATGCTGCGGAAGGGGGTTTGGCGGAGTTCGCAGAGGTGTTGATGCAAATAATCTTCCCCTTGGTTTAAAATGCACTGTTGAGGGAGAAGAAAAGAGAGAAAAACATCAATGTGTTGTTCCACTTCTTTGTGCATTCGTGGGTTGATTCCAGTTTGTGCCCCCACCAGGGATCGAACCCGCAACCTTGGTACATCGGGACGGTGCTCTAACCAACTGAGCTACCCCGCCAGGGCCACACACAATCTCCTAATGGGTCCCCGTCGCTGGACCTTCGCCCAGCTCTCCCCATGTCACACACTACCTAAAAATCAATCTCTCTTTTGCACACAGACATGAGCACATTTTATTTTTTATGCTGAAGATTTTCGGCGGACCACGCCCGATAGGAGGAGAGGAGCCCAGCTCACTGGCCTGATGGCACCCTCCCTCACACCGCAGTCACGGGTTCTGTGCGTGGTCGTATACACACGGATCTAAATGACTCTGAGACGGAGACGCCCTGAAGTTCCCACTCGCCTTGTCACACACCCTCGTCTCCCCGTCTCCCCGGCAGCTCCTGCGTCTCCGCTTCCTCCCTTCCTGTCGCACCCCTCGGGCCCTGTGGATCCCTCCCCAGGCCCCACGCCGCCCTAAGACCTCTGCTGCACTTTCACCTCCTGCTCCAAACACTCAGTTTGTCGTTGGTTACATGAGTACCCCCCGTCTCCTCAGAAATAGGAGGAGGATGTCGAGGGGAACCCCAGAAAATGAATTCTCGTCTGTGGTGAGAACATCAGCCGTGCTGGAGATGTTGCACAATGGGCTGCCCTCCCCCGGGGATCCGAGTTCTGAGCCGCAGGTTCCCGAATCACGGTGTGTTTCTGTGTAAAAGGAGGGCAAGAATATTCACGGGACTCGGTTATTCTAAAGATCCCGCGATAAGATAAAGTGCCAGCATCGTGGGCTCTCAGGAGGAGCTACTGTGCTCGAAATCACCTTGGTTTACACAGCGTTTCACAAACACTCTCTCATCTGATTCTTGAGACGATGTTCCGTGGTAGTCAGAGCAGGCATGTCTACCCCCATCTGTCAGTTGGGTAAACTGAGGCTCGACAAGATGAATGGCCATTTATAGAGTGATCTCTTAGTAAGCGGTACTTACCTCACCTTCGGGACTTTAATGCCACGTCCGTGCCTTTGCTTATTGAGTAATTGTTGCACAAACCACAACTTGGGGTGAAGAGGAAGTGTGTCCTTTGCCCTGGCTGCTGTGGCTCAGTGGCTCAGTGGATTGAGCACCAGCCTGTAAGCCAAAGGGCTGCCGGTTCGATTCCCAGCCAGGGCACATGCCTGGGTTATGGGCCAGGTCCCCAGTAGGGGGCGCATGAGAGGCAACCACACATTGATGTTTCTCTCCCTCTTTCTCCCTCCCTTCCCCTCTCTCTAAAAATAAATAAGATCTTAAAATAAAAAAGAAGAAAGTGCGTCTTTCCGTATATAGAGACAATGCAGTGAGCACATATAAACCCAGTTACACTGAGCAGCTGGACTCTGCTGGACTCTGGACTGTGAACTTGTGCTGGACACACTGCCCCAGTGACCCAGCGCCCCCTTGGGCGGTGGCGGGAGGAACAGGAGGAAGGCAGGGTGAGCCCACGGGGTGGGAAGGTATTTCTCTTGGTCAGAGTGACAGGAAGGGGGCCCCCGTGTCCGGGCGCAGGCAGCAAACAGATGTAAATCAGTGCGACTCCAGTGAATCCAGAAGGGGACGCGTGGAGAAAAGCTGAATTTATTTCTGTCTGGCGTGCTGTCTCCTCCTTTGCAATGTGACGTTTAGCAACATGCCTGACAAGTGACTTAGCCACAGGTGTGGTTACTGCTGATGTGGCTGCGAACGTTTCTTCCCCACGTGGGTCAAACCCGAGGAAACTGGAAGACTAAGCCTGCCCCCTACTGGATCCGGAGTCACACCACGGGCCGTTGGAGGAGCGGAGCGTGGTTTTACTTGGCAGGCTGCACCTCCACGCCCCCGTTTCCCAAGCCGGTGATTCCCACTCCAGCGTCTGTTCTGAGCTCGGCTCCAGTTAGGTGAGCCCAGCGTCTTCCAGGCAGAATTTCGGGTCCCACGGAGGGCGCCTCGGTGGGGCGCGCCCGTGGTCTGCCACACACCTGCCGCTGTGGTTGCTGTTCTCATTCATTTTGCAGAACAGGAGGAGCTCCCCACCGACAGGCCCATTAGGAGTCCAGGCGGTCTGGACGCGTGTCAGGCGCTTGATATGACCCGAGGAATACAGTCGTGCCAGAACTTAAAGGCCTAACCCGTGGCTGTGAGGGCGGACCTGGGAGCTGAAGGGAAAGGTGAGCGTGGGGGCAGGACGCGGGTCGCTCGCCTTTGGGGGACACTGGCCTCCGGCATCCTCTGGGGCAGCAGTGTTAGGGGGTGGGGGTGCCGCGGCACCTGCCGGTGGACGGATGCCGGCGAGGGTTACAGCCTCGGAGACTGGGGGTGGGGTCGTGGGGGGGGGCGGAGCTTACAAACATGCAGCAGCCAGGAGGCAAGATACCGGCAGGTGACTTCAGGCACAAGGTAATGCCTGTCCCCTGACATGTCCCTGCCTTCTACCTGAGCCTCCTTCAGTCTGGCTCTGCCCTGTACGAGTGTGAACACCGCTGGGCCTGTGTCGTGCTGGAACACGGCCGTTTGTGTCCGCGCACCGGGTCCTGCGCAGCCGTCAGGCCCCGGGGACCGGAACTGGGCGGGGCTGAGGCTCCGGCACCGCAGCACGTGAAATCGCCGCCCCTGTGTCGGCGGCTCAGGTCTCCGTCCCCGTTAGTGCGTCTGGGCAAAGGCCCGGAGAGAAAGCCGGGGCAATGGTACCTACCGAAGCCGGAGTGAGCGTTGGAGGGAGAGGGACAGCCCAGCCCAGGCGTCTCCGGCAGCTCTGATTTCACATTTTTGTATTGGTATTTTTCTTTCTTTTTTCAAAAAAATATTTTATTTATTTATTTTTAGACAGAGAGGAAGGGAGGGAGAGAGGAGGAGAGAAACATCCATGTGCGGTTGCCTCTCATGCACCCCTACTGGGGACCTGGCCCACAACCCAGGCCTGTGCCCTGACCGGGAATTGAACCCGCAACCCTCTGGTTCACAAGCCAGCGCTCAATCCACTGAGCCACACCCGCCAGGGCTGTATTGATATGTCTCAGTGAGAGGAAGGAAAGAAAGAGAAACATTGATCTGCTGTTCCACTTATGATGCATCACTGGTTGATTCCTGTTTGTGCCCTGACCTGGGGATTGAACCCCCACCACTGGCATGTTGGGATCGACGCCGAAACCAACTGAGCCGCCCAGCCAGGGCAGTGTGCTCTGATGTCAAAGCAGCCAGAGAACAGTGGGTTCAGCCTCTCCGTAGCCTCATAGAGGACGTCACGTAACTTAACCTTCCCTGGGCGTCTTTAACCGCAGAAATGGGCTCCTGCTCCCCAGACCGAGGTGTTTCGCTGCAGGCAGAGACCAGCGGCATTTCTCCCTGTTGGCAGGGAAAGAGTGGATTACTTTGATGCATTTTGGAGTCTTCCTCTCAGTACCGTTCACCAGTCCTTGGCGCCTGGCTAGACCCTCTTGACCAGGGTGTGGCTTAGTGTCGTCTCCAGGGGGCACAGGGCTGTTTAGAATCAGAGCATTTCTGCTTAACCTGTCGGGGGTCTCCGCACCCAGCCACGGATGCGGGGCTCTGCCTGGTGAGCCAGTCGGAAATGCTCCCTGAACCGGAGTTCAAGTCCCTGACAGAGTCTGACTGGGTTGCCCAACTTACAAGGTGTCTGGGTCGCCCTGTGTCTTGGGTGCTGCTGCGGAGTCTCCGGTCCACGCAGGCACCCAGCTGTGTGCGGCTTCGGTCGTGGCCATGGGCGTGCCAACACGCCAGGCGGATTCCCGTCGTGGCCACGGTAGTCAGGGGTCCCTCCTGCCCAGAAGGCACCTGCTTGTAAACACCGGGGTCAGAAGGCGAGACTTAGTAGAGTTTCTTTTCAGAGAATGATCCCTTCTACCCACTGGAGGTGGGTGGGGCAGGACTCTACTCAAGGAGGAGCACGGAGGTTGGGGCTGTTCCCTCTCTCCGAATGCGGAGGCGGTCAGTCACAGGAGGACGGCGCGTGACCTTGTGTCTGCAGAAAAGTGGGTTTTGTGTTTGCTCCGGCTGTTGTCAGGCGCGGCTCTCAGTGCGTGACTGTCGGGTTGCACTGTGGATGGAACAAAAAATTAAGTTTGGCATTGCTGCCGTGTTACCTCCAAGATTAGATTTTTCTACAAAAGAATGGGGGTTAACACAATTTCACTGGCTCAACTGAATTCGCTTAGCTAAAAAAGAGTGGACTCGGGCTGTTGGCCTCAAACTCAGCTCTGCACCCTGACGCCTCCCCTGGAGACTCATGTAACTGGAAACCCTTTCTCACCGGACTACACTGCGAATGTCGGCGGCGTCGGTGGGAGAACAGTTTCCACCATCTGCTCACGCGCGTGTGGAGGGCGAGCGATCATCTGCGCGCACACCGGGCGCTTTACAGCCCTTCGTGCAACGGTTCTCCTGAGCTCCCGTCACCTGCGCCCCAGGTGAGTGTTAGCAGAGCTCCTTCGGGAAGTGAGCGCCTTGGGAAGGGCAAGCCGAGGGTGGTCTTGTTGCGGGGAGCGATGGGGCAGCGTGAGATCGCCCAGGCGGGGGCGCCGTGTCTGCACCCCAGGGCGGCGCTCGCAGGAGTCACTCCAGCAGAGCCGGGCACCCTGGCGGGACCGATCTCCCCGGGCACAGCGTGCTTCCTGACACCGCGGTGCGCGGGCCAGGACAGCAGCTGCGTCGCGTGGGCGGGGCCCCGGTCCGCAGTCCGCTCAGACGGAGAGGGTAGGCTCCCAGCCACCCAATGTGGTGCTTTTTCTCTCCACGTCCAAGGCTTTTCTTGCTAAAGATACTCCCGCAACGCCAAATAACTGTCGCTGCACGTGTTTAACGATGCGATTTGCTGGTTTGCTGGGTAGCCGCGGTCTCGCTGGCTTCTGGCTGAAGGTCGAGTGTGCTCGAAGGACAGAGGATTCGGATGGGGGTTTCCCTGAAGTGCGTATCGATTAAAACAAGAGCTAATATTCTGAATTTATTTTCCTAGAAGTGAATGTCAAAAACACATTCTCGAAGTCCTTCAATCGATACTGCACATGCAGTCTAAGAAGCAGTGTGCAGAGGGGCTGTGAACTTGACCCGCCCCCTAATAATTTAGTGCTGTGTGGAGGAATATTTTATTATTGATTCATCTGCCCTTATTGCTTTTATTTTCGTTTTATATTATCTAGGTAGTCTTTCTTATTTCTAACTGACCATTCTTATTCTTTGCTGGTTATTTTGATCAACAATTAATACTTCAGTTCTTATAATGCAACATTTTTTTGTAGTAAATAGTCTTATTATTTCCGTCAGAGTTCTTTTTCCTTTTGGGGGGGGATACAGAAGGGTTTTTTTTTGTATTTTGTGTTTAATCTTTTCCTTTTGGGCGTCTGCCTGTTTATTCCTGGTAAGAGCTGCCTTTCTACTCCAAAATTATCTAAATTTTTATCTTAACTTTCTTGTAGTCTTTTAATGACTTCATTGCTTTTAAACCTTCAAATCATTGGATTTTACTTCACAATAATGAGTGAGGAAGAGATTTACCTTAGTTATTTTCCAAAATAATTAGCCTGTATGAACACAGTTCTAGCTTAGTGAATGAAGTTCTCTCCTTTCAAGGGTTCAGCTTCTCCCTACATTTAGGAACTTTCTAGAACCATCCCCCATGGTACATGAATGTGTTTCCCCCCAGAGTTGGTGAGGTTAACCTGGTGGAAGCTTCTTTAACATCGCCGGCGTCAGAACGGTCCAAATCCACCTTGTCGTTCTGACCTCTCTCCACAGCTGTGTTTCACAGGTTGTTCCAGCCACCTTTAAGACGCCATCCTTGGTTTTTCTATTTTTATTTCCATACCTTCTCTCTGGGTTTCCTTCTAATCTGGCTCATTGGGGTAGACAGTCCCCTGCTCTGCGGCCGGCACATTACACCTGGTCATTTCACTCGGTGATTGCATCCTCTCCGGCGTCCTGGGGTCTGACGTACAGGGAGGGAGGGTGGCTTCTTCAGGTCGGGTGTTGAAAAGGCTTATGTCTCCATGTTCCTGAGACGCGTGTACCTCCGTGTCTTTATGGTGTCCACATGCAGGTGCCACCGTCGCCACAGCCCCTGTTCCAGCATCGCATGCAGACCCTCGCCTCGATGAGAGGCTCTGTACCCTGTACCCGCCACCTCCCTGCCCCCCTAGCCTCCAGCCGGTGTGGCCACTGGCCGGCTGTCCGTCTCTGTCCGCCTACTCCGGGCGTTTCATAGCAACGGGACCACGGAACAGGTCCCCTTAGTTTGTTCTGGGGACATCACTGGCTCGGGACGGTTTGAGAAGTGCTCCCGCCTCATCCGCCGTTTGGAAGAATTGGTGAAGAATTGGCTTTAATGCGTGTTTAGATGTTCCAGTTCCCAGCGAAGCTGTCGGGGCCCGCAATGTTCTTAGTGGGCAGTTTTCAGATGACTAATTCGACCTCTTCGTTCATCGTAGGGGGTGGTGGTCGGCTGGGCGTGCCCACTCCCCCGGGGAAGTCCCGAGGGATCCTAGGAGTGGGTCCAGTGCGATTCCGGGTGTCTCCAGGAGGGCGTTCCTGGATGAGATGGACACTTAGTGAGGACATGGAGCACAGCGCAGGGACCTCCCTGACGCGGGTGGGCTCTTTGTCCCTTAGTCCTCATTCCCGCCTTGGACCCTCGCCTGCAGGCATCTTCCAGCGGGGACATTTCCAGTGATTCCCTACAGAGAAGAATTTGCATTTCCTCCCACCAAAACACGGGGCCGTATCCAAAGTGGATTGCCTTAAAACTGATGTTTGGTGTGATGTGTTTTGGGCCACATAGTGGCTGTGAACGGAGGTTCTGAGCCCGGGGGCGTTGGGGGCCATTAGTAGAGACATATTTTTTCCTACTTTTGCGCGATGTGTGGGTGCAACAAGGCTGAGCCAGGTGAGGATGCCTGCCCACCCCGGAAGGTGCTTCCTCAGGTCCCGCCCCCGCCTGATGGCCTGGGACCCGGACTTGTCTCTCTTCCCCCTGCTCCCTAAAACTCTAACTTTCCTCCCATTTTGACGCCTATGAAAACCAATATTTTTATTGAAACAAAGAATAGTTTAACATGTTATTCACTTTTTTTGTTGTTTTTTGGAATGCCGTAAGAATCACGTTTTTCCCCAAATGTCTATTTAGCTGCAAGTGAAAGTTTTTGTTTTTTTTTTTTAGCAGCTCTAGTTTCATACCTTTCTAGAGTGTGTTTTTAGGTCCGTAGGTGCTCCTGACTTTTTGGGGTGTTCTTGGGGAGCTGTGCTCGTCACCGGCGGGAAACATCCTCCCGGTCCAGCACGTGCTGGGCCGGGAGTCGGGCGCCCGCCGTGTCTCCTGAGCACTGCGCCGGTCTTCTCTTCCCAGCGCTTGCCTGGCTTTTTCTCCTCGGACCTTTATTTCACCGTGTCTCTTACACTGAGTGACGATCCGAAGTTAGTTTATAGTCCGTTTATAAGGACATCCCTGTTATTGAGAGATAAAGTTGGAGCCATTAGGAGGATTGATGTTTTGGGACAAATCCCTCCCCTATTACTTTGTGCTTTTTTTCTCTGAACACTTCTCAGTCGCACACTTTTCCCTCTTACCTGATCGTCTGTTGCTGTGGAGTGACATCGCCTTGCTCAGCTGCTGGAATGCACAGCGTTTATTTTCTGAGTTTCCAGGGGTGACGGGTCCAGACACGGCCCCGCCCCCCCCCCCCCCCCCCCCCCCCGGAGCCTGCGAGGCAGACCTCTCCGGGGGCCGTGGCTGCGCCCGGGCTGCTGCGTTGGGGAGAACCCGCATCTAAGCTCTCACGATCATTGGCCGCATTCAGCTCCTGGTGGCTCGTTGGATAGTGGGGCTCCATTTCCGCGGGGTGTCCCTGGAATCTCCTTCTGCACCACAGGGGCATCCCCAGCAGGCACCCCACACAGGACAGCTGGCTTCTTCGACACCAGGAGGAGCAGTTGACAAGAAGGACTGATGGCACAGGGTCACCCAGCACCTGCTCCCGCGTCCCAGCTCCCTGGCCCCGCCCTGTTGTACTGAGAAAGCCCGGCCCCTCCACGGTCAAGGCGAAGGGACCACAGAGGCACGTGAATTCCAGGAGGCAGCGTCACGGCGACCTCCTGCAGCTGCGCCCCCCACCCGCTCCCCGCCCTGTTCTGTCCTGACACCACGTTCTCCTGTGGTGTGGGGTCTCTGCAGCTGAACGTGCCCACACACGCCCATGCCTTCCCACCGGCGTCTAGAGCTGATCGGAGGAGTAGACAGACTCCCCCCGCGGGAGCCAGGTACTTAATCCACGATGTTTTGTACGAAAAAGGCATTCCTGCACGTCTGGGGTGTTGGATGCGGTCCGGAGAGGTGGGCCTCGGCACAATTCTGGTTTTGGGGGGATTATTCACGGTGGATGCACATTGGGGTCCTGAGTGTTGTCACTTAGCCCTGAGCCCATAGCGACACCCTCCTGCCCCGTGTCCCCTCTCCAGGGACCTTATTTGCTAGTAAGTTTACTAAGCGAGCAGAATTATTACTTTAGATTCAGGTGTCAACGACCGAGGATGTCTTTCTCCGTAGTCGTCCAAACCACATTTTCAAGATGACCGAGGCCTCTGCGTCTTCGTGCGAAGGAGGGGACAAGGTGGGGACTCTCGGCTCCTGAGGGGGCTTGACCTGCAGCTGCATGTGAGGTCACAGCCAGCCCGGGGGCGTCAGGGTCACGTGTGGACTCAGACCTTCTTCCCCAGGAAATGCCAGGCACGGTGGCAGCCAGGCGACGGGAGGGCGCGGGACCTCCCGTCGCCTGGGTCGCTGCCTCTCTCTTTGTCCACGGGTGCAGAACGTGTGGACAACACATGTGACAACTATTTCCCTTTCCTTCCAAATCATTTCCTTCTCTGTTCTGAAGGAGACTTTAGAAATGGAAACAATTTGTTTCCTTAACGACCGCATTTCGAGGTCACAAACCGAACTAAAGCTTTCACCTGCAATGTTCAGGCCCTGGCAGGGCAGCTCAGTTGGTTAGAGCATCGGCCCCACAGGTCAAGGTTGAGGGTGTGGTCCCCGGTCAGGGCCCCGGCGAGAACCAAGGGATGAATCCACCCATGAGTGGGAGGGCAGAGCGATGGTTCTCTCTCTCTCTCTCCTCTCTCTCTCTCTCTCTTCTCTCCCTCTCCTTCTCCCTCCCTTCCTTCTCCTCTCTCTCTAGAATCAATCAATAAAAAATTTAAAATAAAAGAAAAAATTTAATAATTTCCCTTTTCAAACAGGCTTAGCAAAAAAAAACAAAACCCTTTGTAGTTATTTAGAAAATATTGGACAGAATTCCAATTCATGCTTCTTGCTAAGTGTGCCCTTAGAACTCCGAAATTCTCTCTCCCTCTCTCCCTCTCTCCCCTCTCTCCCATCTCTCTCCCTCTCTCTCTCCCTCTCTCTCTCCCTCTCTCCCTCCCTCTCTCTCTCCCTCTCTCCCTCTCTCTGTGTATGTTTGTGTGTGTGTGTGTGTGTAAAAAATCGCTGACATTGGTTGCTCTAGTCAATATTTAAACTGCTAAGCTCAACACAAAATCTGAAATTCTATCAGGAAGGAGCTATTTCTACCACTTGAGAAATGTCCTCTCTCCCCAGCCCCGGCGCGCAGCTCTCTGGCTGTGACGCTGGACCAGAGCCACGCGGCTCCGCCGGAGACCGATTGGGGATACGCTCTGAATGTTAAGTTGGCCGGGAGGAGGTGTTTTGCATGCGATGCCATCCGCCAGTGTGGGTGCAGGATTAAGACATCAGTTAAACTGAGGCGAGTGCGAGCTGGATGTTACATCCAGACCAGTTAGGGTGCTCGTATTTAAGCACATGCCGAGGACACCTTCTTATAATAAGCACCGAGGAGACATCAGGTATGTGTGCCCGCTGTAATTTGGGCCGGCCTGCATGCATCCTCCTGAGATCCCCGAGCGCGGCATTTGCGCGCGCCACAGGTCCGCTGTCCTTCCTGCACACGAAGAACGAGCTCACCGCGTAGATAAGTGGTGTGGAAATGTCCGTGGCCTTCTTGGCGCGCTCCGAGGTTCTCTCTAGCTCCGAAAGCGCCAGGATGTGATCCCTTCGCCGGCACCGTTTCTGCTCCGGTGTGGGCGTCCCAGCTCCTTTCTAATTAGTCATTAATGTGCGGGACACTCCGCCAGCCTCGCTCGGGCGCCAGGACCTCCAAGTCGAGCTGCTGCTCCCCCGCCCCCTGCTAGGAAAACACAAGGTGGTTTTCTGTGCAGTCCGTGGGAAGGCTACCCGGAGGTGGAGGGAGTGGCCGAGTGGTCACTGGGCCGGTGAGGAAGACTCGGCGCGGGACATTGCCGCCACCCAGACCGGGGGCGTTGTTCCTGCGAGTCGGGGGGCACCCCCCCCCCCCCCCCCCAGGGGCTGGTCCTGCTGCAGCCAGGTCATGGGGACAGTCCTCGGGGCAAAGGGGGGACAGAGATTCGAGAAGCGTGCTCATTGGCCGAGACCGGACACTGGTTCTTGGCCCTCATCTCCGTGTCTCCTTCTGGGACACCCACTCCCCATCCCCTGGTTGCACCAGGGGCCTCGGAGGATCGCGCCGTTCCGAGTCAGGCCCTTCCAGACCGCTTCGCTTCCGCCAAAGCCGCCTTGCGCCGGCGTGCGCAGCCGCTGCCTGGGGATCCGGCCCGCCGACCTGCTCCGCAGCGCCCCCCGCCGGCTGCCCTGCAGGTCTGGGTGTTCCCTGCTCGGCTTCAAGCAGACGTTTCACCAAGGGGAGGTTTTCCTTTCCTTCCCCGTGAGCAGGCATGGCCGGATGTGAGGGGGAGAAGGGGGCTCGATCTGGTGGCATCCGGGGAGGCCGTGTGTGCTCGTCACTCCTGGGGACAGTGAAGGCAGCGCCAGGCTGTGTTGCGACAGTTCTCTGCGGCGTGCGCGATGCAGGCCAGGGGCACGTGCGCCCCCCAGGCGGCTGTGCCATTCGGAGCTGCACCCACACGCTGTGTGCGCACGGTCGGCAGGGGGGCGCACGTCTTCCGAGTTTGTCCAGGAGGCCGGGGCTTAACCTGGGCCGTGTGGCCCGCGCGGTGAGAACCAATCCGTGGGGCAGACCACAACACCGGAAGTGGCTCAGCCAGGGCCGCATCTCTCCAGGGCGCGAGGCCCACGAGGGTGATTGATGGGCCAGACACGGGGAGGCGGGGCTGGGATGGGGACATCCGGTCCCGGGACTGGTGGGTGTGATGGTGTTAGGGCATAGCCTGTGGGGTGGGCGGTGATGAGGATGGGATGCGGTGATGAGGGCGGAGCCCGTACAAATGACATCTGTGCTCCTGTAAGAGTCAGGAGAGCCCTGGTCCGGTGGCTCGGTTGGTTGGCACATCATCCCGTGCACCAAAAGGTCACAGGTTCGATTCCTGGTCAGGACACATGCCTGGGCTGCAGGTTCGATCCCTGGTCAGGACTGTGTATGGGAGGCAAGCAATCGATGGTTCTCTCTCTCTCTCTCTCTCTCTGTCCTCTCCCCCACTTCCCTTTCTCTCTAAAACCGATAAAACATATCCCCAGGCGAGGGTTAAAAGACAAAGAGTCAGGAGAGCTTGCCTGGTGTCCACCGCGTGAGGGCAAGGAGCAGCTGAGGGGCTAGCAGGCAGCCTGAGACCTGGAGGCAGGTCCGCCCCAGAGGCCGGCTCTGTCAGCGCTGACCTTGGACTCCCAGGCCCCAGGACCGGGAGAGAGAAAGCTCTCTTGTTTAGAAGCCACCCGGTCCGTGGCTTTTTGTCACCACGGCCCACGCGGACTGAGGCAGACTGGACCTGACCCAGACCCTACCCCAGCCTCGACTCAAAGCAGGAGCCGGGCAAGGGCCCAGGAGGCTGACAGCCGAGGGGACACAAGAAGGCCAGGTGTCCCACGTCAGTGACACAGGTGATGACCCTGTGAGCTAGCTGCACGAGGGATGAGCGGGGCGTGCCATGCTGCACGGTTGTCACGGAACATGGCTGCTGTCCCTGTCACCACTGTCATCGCACAGACTGTTACTGCTCGGCGGCACGCCCGAAAGGCTGTGCCCTGCTCCAGCGTGGGGAGACGCTGAGACGTGGGCTGCCATTGCAGTCCGAAGGCCGACCCCTGAGGAGTGGGGTTTCACTGCCCTGAGGCCCCTGGGGAATCTCCCCTGGCTGAGGGGGGCGGGGCTGTGCACAAGCCCCCCTCCTACCCACCTGGCGCTTCTTCCCCCTCCCCCCGGCTCAGTGTCCCACAACCCGATGGCAGGGGTCCTGGCCCTGTGGCTTTGGACCACGTTAGGCCAGTGAGGACCCCTGCAAGGGGTGTGTAGGCAGGACAGGAGGCACAAGGTTACAGCGTGTCATCCCCGGCCCTTCCTGGGGTGTGGTCCCCGCCTCCCTGCCCCCAGCTCCCCGACTGGGGACGGCTCCCCAGTCACTAGCCCCGGGGATGGCACTGTCCTTGGTTGATTTTCCCCACCCAGCCTTGCCTACACCTGGAAAAAAATGTCCTTTCACTCAACTTGTCTCCACTCCCTGGCGCGAGGGCACTGCGTACAATCTGTCGGTGCGGGTGCTGCTCGTCCTGTGAGCCCCGCCCTTGTCACCGTTTCCCTGGCTTCTGAGCTCCTGAGGGAACATTCTGCCTCAGTGTTGTCCTTTGTCACCCTGACAGAGCCGGCAGTGTCACCTTCGGCATGTGGGGACTCAGAGGCACACCTCGCTGGCAAACAAAGGGGGGAGCAGTGCGTGGGGGTGCGGCGCCCACATTCCCCTGCTTTAATTGTGCAGGAACTGGCGGGTTTTAGGAGCGTTACTGAGATGCTCAGGGAGTAGCAGGTGTTACAGAATTGCACTTTCATTGTTCTTCCCCGTATTAGACGTGGAAATGATGTCTCCCCAGCTAGCTTACCATTTGCTAAATCCTCCTACTCAGTTATCACAGATAGTGCTTCCTTTGAAGGCATGGGCACACAATTAGAAACTTTTAGGTTAATTAATTTTCCATATTAGAAGGAAAAAATTACATAAATTCAAGACGGTGGGACTAATATTATTATTAATAATGGTTATCACAAACCGTAGCTGTATTTATAGTTTATATGCATAACAATGCGGTCCTGGCTTCAAAAATGTGGAAAATTGTAGTTAACACAATTTGGTTTCAAAATTCAAGCTCTCTGCATGGCTGCACCTTGTAAGGAAGACGTATCTGTGTGATGGCTCAACAGGAATAAGCGGTAATTGATCATGCACACGCGCCACTATATTCTAATGCGTCTAGCATACCCCAAGATGCATAACGTTCCCCAAACTGCAGCGTCACGTAAGATTCGGAAGGACGCTCTGGTGAGGAGTGAGCAGAGAAGCCGGGAGCAGAGCTGGAGGAGAAGGGACCTGCCCGGAGCCTCTGCACGGGGCTGTGCGCCCGGCGGCACGGTGAGCGGAGGAGCCGGCTGCGGCGGGTCCCTCACCCATGCGGCAGAAGCCCAGCCCCGTCCGGTGAAGCGGGTGTGTCCGCCCAGCGCGCAGACAGAGGGAAGTGGAGTCACCGGAAGACACACCGTGGCCGTGTAAGAAGGATCCGCTTGCCGACGTCTCGAAACTGGTTTCACAGGACTGTGTTTTAACCTTGAACTTGACGTGGTCATGTGTGACTGGCCCATGGACAACAGCGTGGGAATTGACTGGGGCGGGGGGTGGTGGAGGAGGCCAAAGGGGGAAAAACTGGGACAATGGCAATAGAATAAGAATTAAAAAATGATGACAAAGTGAAACAAAACAATGACATGGCTGCACCAAAATTTAAAGAAAAGAATTGAACTCTGGGCAGACTGGCGTGACCGAAAGGACAGTGTGGGGGGTGGGGGGTGGGGGGGTGGGGGGTAGCGACTCTTTAGAGAAAAGGCCCTAAAAGGAAACAATGGTTTGTCCAATAGCAGCTCATGGACACAGCTCTTTTACACAACAGTGCTGCCCGTCCATAGTGTGATGCTTCTTACGCTCCTGGAGAAGGGGCTAGTACCGACCAGACGCTGCGTGAGGTGGGGGCGCGGGGGTGCTCACCTGACCAGTCACGGTGAGGCACCACTGGCTCGGGGGGGGGGACCCCCGACGGTCAGCCTCAGGTGTGGAAGGGGGAGGCATGGCAGTGGGTCACAGCCAGGTCCCCATCCCTTGTTCCTTCCCCTGTAAACTCTGCGTGGAGCACAACACACCTGTTTATGTTCAAGAGACAAGTACATGGAGAGGAAAGGGCCCCTGACACACGTGTGCACTTGGTCCGCAGCAGCCTGTGGTACCCAGAACAGAAGCCCGCTGCGGCCAGACTGATGTAAAGGATGGGGTGGGCTGGTGATCCTGCTGCTGGGACCGTACCCAAGAACCCTGAAACACCAATCCAAAAGAACCCATGCACCCCAGTGTTCACAGCAGCACAATTTACAGTGGCCAAGTGCTGGAGGCAACCTAGGTGCCCATCAGTCAATGAGTGGATCAGAAACTGTGGTACATTGACATGTTGGAACACTATGGAGCAGAGAGAAAAAGGAGCTCCTACCCTCTGTGACAGCGTGGTGGAGCTGGAGAGCATCGTGCTGAGTGAAGCAAGCCAGGCGGTGAGGGGCAGATACCACACGCTCGCACCCATAGGAGGAACCTAATGAACAAAGCAAATAAGCAAGCAAGATATAACCAGAGATTTGAAATAAAGAATAAACTGACCGTAGCCAGAGGGGACGGGGGAGGGGGATAACGGGGGAAAGGGGGAAGGGTCGTCAAGGAATGTGTATAAAGGACCCAGGGACAATGCAAAAGGGGCAGGAATGAGGGTGGGAGGCGGGGCTGGGTGGGGCAGGGGAAAGTGGTGGGGGGGACATGGAGATAATTGTACTTGAACAACAATACAAAATCAATAAAATGAAATAAAGGATTGGGTCGGAATGATTGCATTCCTGAGACGGGTGGGATTTCAGCAGCCGAAGGAAGGTGAAGTGAATTTCCTTGAGGCCCGGTCCCCTGGGGCTCGGTGAACCGGGTGAGGAGGGACCCTCTCTCTGATGAGCTCTGTGGGGTGGTCTGTGTGTGCACGCGGCGGGGCTCCGATGCTGTTTTCATCAATAGAGCCATGTGCCTTGGCGTGAAGAGAGATTATTGTCTGTCACACGTGTGGTCTCAATTCTCGGCGGAGAGAGCGGTGGAGGAGGGTCCCGCACAGGCCGCCTCACCCCCTCTCATTTGCCAGAAACTCACCCCGAGCACCTAGTCTTCTTCCGTCACAGCGCGGGAGCTCGAGGAAGCAAAGCAAAGCGCGCCTCCCCCTGCCCTCCGTGTGCAACGGGGAGGCGGCAGAAATGTAAATAAGTCATCTCAATAAATCATTGTAAGTGCCATTGCGGCTACGAGAGAGAGTGGTGCTTAAGGGCCAGGGTGGCAGCTGGAATGTGACATTCTCACCGGGGTGACCATTTCCTTTCCCTGGCCGGCTCACGAGCCTGATCCGTGGTCATGCAGGTGCAGCTGAGCGATGGCCGGATGCAGACCAAGAGGGCATTGGGTTTCCTAGTTTTGTGTCGCCCAAACCACCTGCCACCCTGTCTGTCTCCTGGCTCTCTGTCCTCAGAGTGCATGCAGGAGCTCCTGCATCGCCTTGCCTCTGTGTCTTGGGAGGGAAGATTAGAAGCAAAAGCACTCCTTCCTTCCTTCCTCTTCCTTCCTCCTTCCTCCTTCCTTCCCAACGTGGATCTGGCTCTGTCATCCTTCACTCGGGGCCTCCTCCAGTCTCCAGGCTGCATTTCACGAGGGAAATGGCTCACAGGCTCTGTCTGTGGGCCCAGTGCGCCCTTCCACCCTCATCTCCACCCCCGCCCATCTCCTGCATCAGCACCTGGAGCTTTGGCATCCCTCTGCCCCTCCTCCACTGGCTCCAGCTCCCCGATGGCTAAGTTCGGTCGCTGCTCGGAGACGAAGTTCAGCTGTCGCCCCTCCAGTCAGCTTTCACAGGGCATTTGCCCAAACAGCCCCAAGCTCTGCATCGTGCTTGTATTCTTAGCGTCCTTGTCAGTCCATGCTGATAGAGCTCATGTCCCCACCAGGCGCTGCAACGTCCTTGAGGGTCAGACTGTCCCCTGTAATGAAATCACGGTGCCGGGCCCATGCTTAGCGTCCCTATGTGTTTTAAGTTAATTTGCTTAATCCCCAACTATTTTCTCCAAACCATTGTGATTATACCTGTATATTTTATAAAACAAATACTGGCCGATCCCCCCCCCCCCCCCCCGCTCCCCGAAGAGAATACCCTGAAAACGTATAGGTCAATCTAATGATACGAAATGGGTGATGTTGTCCCTGCAACAGGGAAGGTCGCGTGTTAGAGACTATTAGTGATGGCCGGTGTGTGTCTCCTTTCCTGGAGAGAGAGTAAAAACTTCACTCTCTAAAAAAAAAGAAAAAGGAAGGAGGGAAGGAAGGAAGGAAGAAGGGAGGGAGGAATTGATCTGTGAGTAAAAGAATAGCTTACAAAAAAAAGTCACTTCTTCCCCTTAGGCACTGTGATGATTAATTTTGCGAGTCAGCCACAGGGGGCCCAGGTCGTTGGTCAAACATTGTTCTGGGCATGTCTGGGACAGGGTTTCTGGGTGAGGTTCACATGGGAATCCAGTAAACTGAGTTGAGCAGATGACCCTTGGTCGTGTGGGTGAGCCTCACCCAATCAGTTGAAGATCTGAACAGAATAAAATGGCGCCCTGGCTGGTGTGGCTCAGTGGACTGAGCACCTGGCCTGTGAACCAAAGGGTCCCTGGTTTGATTCCCAGTCAGGGCACAGGCCTGGGTTGTGGGCCAGGTCCCCAGTAGGGGGCGTGTGAGAGGCAACCACACATTGATGTTTCTCTATCTCTCCCTCTCTTTCTCCTTCACCTCTCTCTAAGAATAAAATAAATAAACAAACAAATAAATATTTTTAAAAGAGTAAAATGGCGGAGTAAAGGGGAGCTTCTGCCTGTCTGCTCTGAGCTGGGGTGTCAGTTTTTCTGCCGTCACACTCCAAGGGCAGCGCCAGCTCTCCTCGGGTCTCCAGTCTGCCGACTGGAGCGCACAGCCCGAACTGCCCGGGCCTCCAGCTCTCTGACGTCCGGCTGCAGCCTCCCAGTCCCTGTGAGCCGGCTCCTCAGAAGACAGACCCGTTTCCCTCCCACCGGTTCCGTGTGCCTGGAGAGCGCTGACCGCCGCTCCCAGCCACCTTGGCCTTCACTCTTATAAATTGCAGACCCCGCCACAGGTGGAGCTTCCTTGCCGTGGAGCTCACTGAGGTAATGTTAACCCTCAAGGAACACGGAAAGGGCATGGGTGACAACGACACGGCGAACCTGCTCCTGTGTTGTGAATGTCACCTGATGTCTAATGTGGAACTGAACCTTTCGCCGAAGGCCCCGAGTTCAGTCCCAGCTACGCGGGTCAGGGGAGCCTCTGCAGGCCACGACAGATACGTGACTTCAGGCTGGAGCAGGAGGACAGACAAAAACCCCCAAAAACAGAAAAGGAAAAAACAAACCTTCCCAGCATTCCAGAAGTCAATGGCTAAAGGCAGCCATGTCGCACAGAGTGAATGCTTGCTGCTAAGTATCCAGAGTTGCTCTGCTCTGTCACTCCGTGGAGTGGTCCCCCGTGCCCCTGCCTGCAGCCCCGTCGCTTCCGTGGGCCTTTCTGCCGGTGACCGGGCAGGGCCTGGCGCGCACAGACACCCCGGACAGAAATCGTTGGCCGTAGCTGTCGGGGGAAACACTCAGTGTACTAACAGGGTTATGTATCGACCTCAGGGTTAATCCATAGCGTTCCACTGGCCGTTTGCTGAGATGTTTAGAGGAAGCTACAAACATGTGGACTTGACAGGTTACAACTGCCGTGGGTTCCGTATTTCTTGAGTTTCCCCTCCCCTCCCCCAGCTCCCATGGTGATGGGGGGGGCCAGTTGTGGGGAGGCAGTTCTGAGCGCCCAGCCTTGGGGAGCAGGAGGGGGGTGGTAAGAGCGGGAAGAAGACTGCAGACAAGTCAGAGCCTCCTCGAACTAAGAAGAGAAGGAACAGCTTGAAGCTACTTCAACACCCAGTGTCAAATGGCGGTGTCCTGGGTCCACGTGAGGCCGTGTTTTTGTGCCTCGTGCGCGGGTGACCTGTGATGCATGCTGGGAGCGTGGCTGAGAAAAGTTGCTCTGAAGGACCCCACCCCCCACGGAAGGAGGCTGCGCTTCTAAGTCAGAGACCCATCGACCTGCCACTTTCTTTTCTTTTAAGATTTTATTTATTTATTTTAGAGAAGGGAAGGGAGGGAGAAAGAAATATCAGTGTGTGGTTATCTCTTGAGCGCCCCCTACTGGGGACCCAGCTCGAAACCCAGGCACATGCCCTGACTGGGAATCGAACCAGTGACCCTTTGGTTTGCAGGCTGGTGCTCAGTCCACTGAGCCACACCAGCCAGGGCCACCTGCTGACATTCTAAGCAAACCAAATTCATGGTCTTTCAAAAGCTGCTTTTCAAGCATTGGACTGTGTTTACCTGTTTTTCCTCTTACCTCCTAAGACGAATCATCAGTTACAAGTAGTTTTCACCTGTAAACCAACTGCCTGTGTGTGCTTAGGTATCCGTCTGTCATGGATTTATGTCATACATACATGCATACATGCATGCATACGTACATGATGTATGATATATGCACACGGGTGGGCACTGTGAGTACTTGACATGCGATTACCATTGTAATTGCTCGGAATTTGCCATTTTGGCGCAAGTTCAAAACTGGCCTCTTACTCACTCTTGCACGTGATTTTTTTGTGAATGTAAAAAAATAGGTTCTTCAAACCCCTCCCAGCTTCTCAGGCTCTCACGGTCCCTCAGCGGAGAGCGTGCGCGCGCACGCACACTCACGCGCACACACACGAACGTGAGTTCAAGCCTGCTGTGCCCATGCCCTTTGAAGCAGCTATAGGCCTGGGTTCCGAGCGCCCGGGGCCCTGGTGGAGGAAAGCCGCGTGGGGGAACCTCCGCGGTGGGCTCATCCAGCCGCCAGGGTTGGTCGGAGCTGAAATTTGACGGCCCTCTGCGTGCGCGCTCTCAGGAGCGCGCGTCCCTGTGTGGTCCTGGAGCAAACCCGTGGTTGTGACTGATTGATCCCTGGAGCGCCCAGGGGTGGCGATCGGGGAACCCAGGGCGTTGTCTCTGGACCACTTGCCGCTTGCGGTGGAGGTTGGGTCCAGGAATCAGCCGGTTTGGGCCGGGGGCAAAAGCCCTGGCGGCTCCGGTCCTCGCCGATCCCTTGCCGCCCGGCGGGAGCGGAGGAAGCAGATAGGCTCTGACCCAGAGAAACAAAGGCACGAGTGTCGGAGGCGGCTGGGGCGGGGGACCGGACGGACGTGGAGCCTGGGAAGCCAGGTGCACCGCCAAGGGTGGCGTGCCGGCCGGCGTGGGAGCTGTCCGGCAAGGTGTGGGTGTGGTGGAGCTGCCGCAGCCGCAGATTCCGGTGCAAAGTCGGGTGCAACCATGGAGACGCGACATGCGCCCCCTAGTAACCCGAAACAAACGGCGTATTTATAAGCTGCCATCCCCGCGGCCGCCCGCTCCCCCCCTGGGCTTCGCCACACTGGCCTCAGAGGAGAACGGCGCGCCTGGCTCCCCCTGCCTCCCCCGCCCCTTTGGTGCGATCCAAGTCACCCCCGGGCCTGAGGGGGCGACACCAGCGCGGAAATTACGGCGGTGCGTGTTTGTAAAACCCTCTGGATGTGCGCCAGGCGCACTGGCCCCACGAGGACTCGGGGAGGGGGCGTCTGCCTCAGCGCCAATGTTTGCCCGGGGACTCCCAGCTCGCCCCAAACAACCGGAGCGCCCTTAACCTCTCTGCCCCGAGCCTTTCTGGTCCAGCCCAGTCCAGGCAGAGCGCCCTCGTGTACGCGCCCGCGCACGCGCACACACACACATGCCCCTTCCGCCCGCCCCTGGCTTCGCCACCACCACGCCCGGGCCCCCGCCCTCAGGGACAAGTGCGGGCACCGCTGATCCCCGCGCTGCCTGCCGGAGGAGCCCCTGAGCCGCTGCGCCGCCCCGTGTCCTCAGTGCGCCCCGCGCGCGCGTCGCGCAGCAGTCTCGGGCTAAGCACTGACTGCGAGCCAGCCGGACGCGGGCACGCAGGCTGTGGGAGCCGGTCCCACGGCCGGTCCTCCTCCCCGGCTCCCGCTTTTGTTTAAAGCAGCTGGAAGCCCACACCCTCCTCTCCTCTCCGGCTTTTATTTTTCTTTCTCGGCTGCCGCCCCAAAGAGTTGATTGCTATTGTGATCCGCTAGGAGAGGAGAGAGCAGGGCGCGCGCAGGTGGGCGAGCCGGACCCTGGGAAGAATTTTCTGCTCAAAAGCCAACTCCACCCAGCCGCCACCGCTGGTGTGGTCCCTGCTTGGACCCCTGCCGAGACAATGGATTAAGTTACTCTTCCCTGGGCCAGGAGTCGCGTTCATACTTGGGGCAGCATGAAGGAAAAGGCGATGATTAAGACCGCCAAGATGCAGGGGAACGTGATGGTGAGTGCGCGCTGCCAGGCGCGGGGCCAGGAGGACGGGGTGGGGAGTGATGCATGAGGTGGGGAGGGGGGTGGGGGGCGTCCTGTCCTCGCGAGTCCTGCTCCTCCGGTAGTGACCAACCGAGACTCCCGTGCTGCCAGCGGGAGCGCCTCCCCCCACTTCCCACCCGGACCCCCCTGGTGGCGGCTGCGGGGCACAGAGAGGATCAGGCGTTCATTTGCAAATCGCAACTTTGTGGCTTCCGAGTTCCTTTGCTTTGGGCATGTGGCTGGCGTCTGGGACAGGGGAGGGGTGTGGAGGTGAGGCGGGGCTCTGTCCGAGTTCCCAGCGGGTACCCCCTGTGCCGTGCTGGGGCAGACTGGGAGAGGGGAGGTCACCCGGCCAGGGAAGGGCCACTGTCACCCCCGCCCGATGCCCACGGGGCCTCCAGCTTGAGTGCCCAGAGCCAAGACCTGTTGGGGTTGGCTGAGCTTTGGGTCCCTTCCCGGCACACCAGTCCTCTGCTGCCAGCTCGGCCACCCACCTCCTCCTGGGAACCAGGGGCCCTGGATTTCAGAAAGGTGATCCCCCTCTCCCACCGAAGGGTGACTGTGCCAGTGAGCTTAGTAATCATGGCACGTGGTCCCCTGAGGATTCCTGTGCACCCAGGGGTGTCTCAGCGTGGGTAACTTTGCTAACTCAGCGCCCCTCCTCTGCAGTGAGCCCATCCCTCCCTCGCCCGTTCCCCGGGGCCCACCGAGGGGCGCCTGTGCTCCAGTCCCCGCGTGGGCCAGGCAGGGCGGCTGGGGTCCTGGCGCCTCCTGGAGAGGACATGGAGGTTGCCATCTTGTTCTGGTGAAATTAGCGTGTGCTGGTGTCTGGGCGATGTTTGAACCCCTCCGGGCTGGCTGTAGGACGATTGGGAGGGGGGCCCCTATTTTTAAAATTGTTCGAGGGTACTTTTGTTTTATAATGCAGGGACCACGACATGGCAATGCCCCATTACTTTTCTTCTGAAGGGCCAAGGTCTGAGCTGTTGGAGCTCACCCAGCCAGTAATCCGCCCTGAGGTCTCAGAGCTTTAAACAAACAGAGACAAGCAGGCAAACATTGATTCCAATTGACCACATTCTCAGCGTGCTTAATCACGCCCACAGCCAGGCACCTGTTGCCGGGGGAGGAGGGGGCGCCCTGCGTTCAGAAGTTGATGTACGGCGTGTGGCAGGCACCGCGCCTTTGCTACAGCCTTGGGAGTGGCTGTAATCAGGGGTGATTCTGCAGGGTCCCCCATGACACGCCCCCCTCGCCCCCCCACATTTAAGACCCTGCACCAGCCTGTGAGCTCTCTGGCTGGCTGCTGACTTAACGGCTTGTCTGTGTGAACCCATCTGCTCCCCCCGCCCCCCTCCCTCCTTGGCCGTCATTTCTTGTATAAACTGGGCAGAAATCTGGAGTGACGTTTCCCAATTAAATCCCCGCCGACACCCATAAAGCTTCTTTTAGACGGTGCTTTGCCGTGTGCTGAGAGAACCTGCCCATGTAGGACGGAGGCAACAGAAGGGATTCACATCCATGATAAGGATGGTAATAAGAAGAAGAAAACAGTATTGACTCATTCCTTAAACCTTGTGCCGGAGAGGTGTGTCTGCTCACAGCCTAGAAGGCACGTCATGACATAGCACATCTCGTCATTAGCGGCTTTTAAGGGGTCCCCCCGCCCCCGCTCTGGGTTTCGGCTTCAGAAAATAAACAACAGGAAGGCGAGTGCCATCAGCGCCCATGCCCTGAATGAGCACGCTCCACGTGGTGCCCCCGTGGGCGCCTCTCCTGGCTGACTGTTAACAGGCTTAATGAGAGCGAGCGAGCGGGATGCAGCCTGAAGGAGTTCCGCGGCGGCCAGCCGTATTTGCAGGAGCACGCGTGGCCTGGGAGGAGAAGGAGACGGAGGCTTCGCTTTGAAGTGTCCTGGCAGTTCTTAAATCGGTCATTATCGCCCCTCGGTCTGGTCCGTGCCTTTGTCTGAGATTTCGCGCTCTGGCGAAATCCACGCAGCGTTCCTGGAGGGACCCTTCCGGCGAGCCGAAGTCCTCACTCCGGGGCTTTGCCATCCCCGGTTCTTCGTCCGTTGTGTGGGGGGCCTTGCTGCTGACCACAGGCTGGCTCTCTGGGATCAGCCGGCTGGCTCTGTCTCCGCTCTCCCCCACTGGCTTGCAAGTCGGGTGCCTCTGTGCATCCGAGATGAGGCCGGATGGCTGACGCCCGCCCGTCGCTGGTGGCTGGCAGGGGAGCGGCTGCACACCTGTCCGTGAGGGAAGGCGCCGGCGAGCCCCGCGCCGGCCACGCGGACACTGCAGCGCGGTGGCTCCCCGCACAGGGCCGGAGCACGTGGCGCTGTGGGGACTCTCGTTGGCGGTTTGGTATTTGAAAGAGTCACACTTAGCACTGCCCAGATGGGCCCATCGGGCGCCGCCCAGGCGTGTCAGCGTTTTGTAATGCAGGCCCTTCTCACTTACGGTCACACTGGTGCGGCCTCCCCGGGTGGGCTGGCGGGGTGTCGCCGAGGGCCGTGCGGCTAGCGGCCTGAGCCACCTTTGTGGGTGCATAGTGCTGCCTGGACGAGGAATCGAGGAATCGTCACTCTGAAACCTGGGAAGGGTGTGACTCCCCGCTCCACACGAGTCGGAAGTGCGTTTCTGACGGTGGTCAGAGGGCGGAGAGCAGGCCACATAGTTGCTGTCCTGCCGGGTCCCCTTTTGGGCCAATGAAGGGAATGACGTAGGTGTGCAGGGGGCGGGGGGGCTCAGCTTGCAAGTTGCACGTTACTTCCTGAGAAAAGTCTGCTTCCTAAGCTTTGTTTCTGGCATTGCGAGAACTCCCCGCCCCGGCAGCCCTGCCTGCTGCGCTTTAGCACCTCGAGGAAGACAAGATTTTTCTCCCTCTCACCACAAAGTTGATTTACAAACAACCGTATTCTCAAGCAATCTTTAAAACTGTGTGTGTGTGGGGGGGGGGGCTGCAGTTCATGGCCTTGGTCACTGTCAGGCTGACCTGTACTTACCCAAATTTACATGGAATCGGCTGTGCTGGAGAGGGGTGTGGCCTCGCGCACGCAGTGGGTTCTAGGGTCCGTGGAAACCCGAGTTGTCCCCGTGAGCCCCCCACTCTGCCTGTCCGCGGGAGCTCTTCCCACGCTCTGCGTTGCTTCGTGGAGATGAAGTAAAGGCTAGTGAAACAACGCCGGTCTCGGGGACGGCCCTGTGCCCGTGGGACGGACCCCCTGTCCTTGGTGGGCAGGTGAGGGTGGTGACAGAGGCGCCTCAGGGGAGATGCAGAAGCTGGACGTGGAGGATGAGCTGTCAGTCGGCCACGGGGACGTCGGAGGATCTCGTGGCTGGTTGGTGTGGGGTTTCAGTAAAACTTGTTGTCTGGGAATTCCCTGTGCAGGCAGAGCAGAGGTGGTTTGTTTTGTTTTTTGTTTTGTTTTGTTTGTTTCGTTAATGGCCCTGGGGGCTGATTGGAGGTCTTTGATCACTGATTGGACGTATCTGTGAGATGATGAGCCAAGGGTCTTTCGGGTCTGGCCCCCCCCTCCCTGTGTGAGGTGAAGCCGAGAAACACGCCTCCGGTCGCCTCATCCCGGTTGGTGCCTGGACACGCAAAAGCCAAGGTGTCGGTTCTACACGGGCCTTGGGGAGGGGGAACTTACCTTCTTGCACCGGGTTCCAAAAGTCACTTCCCAGGTCACAGCCTGCTCAGAGGTGTCCCCGTGCGCCCCGTGTCGGGGTGTCTCTGCCGCGAGCTCCCACCGCCTTGCTGTTCAGCGCCACGGAGCCGGCAGCCCCACGCCCGGCCTCTTCTGCACATGGGAGCCTGCGTGCAGCTCACGCACCCCTCTCACGGGACTTGCAGGGTGGGGGACACTTTGAATGAACTGCCGATAAAATATAAAGAAAATTGCCTAAGCTTCTGGGAAGAAGCTCCCACAGCTAGCGTGTCTTCCGAGCTGGAATGTTTTGGGGTGCACAGGGCTGTATCCCGGAGTCCCCTGCGGGTCCTGACTTGTGGACCATGGGGTCTTCCTGTTGGGGTGCAGACACACTCAGGGGGGCTCCGGCCACCGGGGCTACGAGGGCTGGAGCGCCGTCCTGAGACCAAAGGATTGGGGGTTTGATCCTCAGTTGGGTGTGTGGGATCCGTGCACAGGAGGCAACCAATCGCTGTCTCTCTCTCTCTCTCTCTCTCTCTCTCTCTCTCTCTCTCTCTCTCTCTCTCAAAGCAAGAAAAAAAAAAATACCCTCGGGTAAGGAGAAAGAAAAACCCCAAACACTAAGCCGGCCTTTCCTGTCCGGCCATCTCTCCCTTGTCTGTGACCTGTCCCGGCTGCTGAGGACCTTGCCCCGGACCTGTTCCTCACGTGGGCCTGGGACTCCCTGCGTCGGGGCCAAGAGGCAGGTGCGGGGCGTGCAGAAGCTCGGGCATCTCTCGTTCCCCCCGGCAGGGGCTGTCTGTGTTCAGGAGCACGCGAGTGGGGGGTTACACGCACCGACCGGTGGCCTGTGTCTGTGCATCTGCTGTGCTCGTGCGAGAAGGGCCCGTGAGTTCAGTCACACAGTTCTCTTTACTTAAGCGCTCCTTCCAGTTCCAGCGCATCAGGCACCACAAGGGACAGCTCCTGCACGTGGGTGGTTCCCACTTAGGCTGCAACGACATCGGGGCTGGCGCTCACACCTGGCACGCTCGGTGAGCGGTTGTGTTTCTCGGCCCCACCGCGCAGTCCTCTGACGCCGGCCGGGTGCCCTGTGGTTCGGCCCGGTCCCCCCACCGTCTGCCTGGAGGCCCCGTCCCATCCCACAGCTCAAGCGCTTGGTCCCGCTGCAGACGCCGGTCTCTGGCCAAGGTGCCCTGTGCTTCCGAGAGCCTGGCTGGAGTCGTGGGCCGGCACGGCCCGCCCTCGGGGTCGGTTATTTTTGCTAGAGAGCTTCACAGAGCTCAGGAAGCTGCGCCCCGGGTCGCTGGCTTATTGCAGAGGATATTAAAGGATGTGAACAAGCAGGCAGGTGCAGAGGCGCTGAGCCCGGGGGCCGGAAGAGCCCGGAGCCCGGGGGCCAGTTTTGTGTGATGAGTCTGATGGGCGGGGGGTGTGTTAGAACTCAGGAGAGAGCGAGGCCCAGCCCCCAAGGGCCCTGGTGCGTGCTGAGCCGAGAGCCCCGAGGTGGCCAGACCAGTTGAAGCCCGTCGCCGTGGCTGCCTGTGGGTGCGGGACAAGCTTCCATCCAAGAGGCCGGAGGTCCAACCCCCCGACCCCCCGTCCCCTGGGAACAGTGGGTCTTAGCAGTGGCTGGACGGCAGGGTCATCTGGGAGGCTGTGAGACCCCGGGGCGTCGGGTGGCCCTCTGGGCAGGCGCAGTGGAGGGTGGCTGTGGTGGGGGGAGGCCGAAGTTTCCAGCCTGTCGTGTGTTTAAACTGCCCCAGGAGCTTCAGTGGCCCCCAGAGGGCCGTGCACACCACACACACAGCCCGACACACACAAACACACCTGCACACACGTGCTCCCCATGTCATCGTCTGTCTGCCCGGCAGCCTGGGCGTCTGTGTGTGATGATGAGGTTCCCGCCATGCAGCCAGGGTGGGGACCCACTGGGGGGGGAGGCTGGTTTTTAAATCAGCGTTGTTTTCAACACCAAGGAAATCATCCGACTGTTCATACAAAGCTGTGCTGGCGCGGGGAAAGGCGCCGTGAAGAGGGGGCAGGTGAAGGGAAGGAGGGGCGCCCAGAGTCAGAGAGGCAGGCGAGGGGGCCTGGCGCAGAGGGGAGGCGGCCCCGGTGGCCGGGATGAGCCGAGGAGGCAGCAGAGTCCTCGCCGGCTCTCACGTCCCCTGGGGACCAGGGCCCTGAAAATCGAGGAGGCGGGAGAAACCCACTGTCCCTCTCTCCCTCTCCTTCACCCCCAGAGAGGAGCACCCCCGGGACTGTCGGGGGCTCTGTGACGTATCTGTGATCCTGCTGAGAAGTTGCCTCCTACCGAGTGGACCGGGAGAAATGGGGAGGAGCGGCGGGGGGCCTTCTGGAACTGGCTGAGGGCTCCCTGGTGGGCTGTCTGTGGGACACTGCTCACGTGCGGGTCTGGGAAATGGCAAAGATGAGCCATTCTGGAAGCCCCTTGGACCCGCCCCCCGAGCGCCGGCCCCTAAGGCAGGCTTGGCACTGCACCTTCAGGACGGACGGCAGGACATGCGTGAGAAGCAGCCTCCGGGGCCCAGGACGCAGGTTTTGTTGACACTGGAATTTCTTCTGCCCTGACCCAGGCGGCACCTGCTGCGTCATCAGTGTGTCTTGCCACGTGTGGCAGTGTAGAGGCAAAAAAACCACAAAATTAGGTGGCATAAATGTTCTTACTGCTAAGTCACAAAGTCGAGAGCTGCCACTCCACAGGCCTGGATGACTCAGGCAGACGTGTGGGTGCCCGTGTGCCCGCGCGTGTGTGTGTGGGATGTACACACGGCGGATGCACACGCTCGTCGGGTGTCGAGTGCTCACATCCCGGCCGAGCAGAGCTGCGGATCTGGGGGGGAGCTGCTGTGGGCACCAGCCCTTTCTTCGCTTGACTTCCTCGGCCGAGGAAACCCTAGCACGCTGCAACGCAGCTGTAGGGCGGGGAGGTTCTCAAGACCGATGGGGCGTCACTGTCCGCCAGCCGGGCCGGACCCAGGGCCAGTGGGCAGCGCCCCAGCCCCCGGGGTGGGCGTCGTGTGGGTGGGGTGTGTGCTGGGAGCGTACTGGGAGCGGCACAGGGTCCATCCTATTGTTTTTTCCATCATAACGGCATTCGAAAAGTAAGATTTTCCTCTCTCTCTCTCTCTCTCTCCTCCCAGCGCCCTAGGCGAGTGCCTCTTCTAGGCAACACATACTTTTGTTTCCAAGAATTCGCATTTGTATTATTATTTCGGTCATGGGAGAAGAGGCAGTAAAACCTCTGTCCACGGGAACCCAACTGTGAAGCTGAGTACTTAGACGAACCATCTTCCGGGACCGAAGGCTCGGAGCTACAGTGGCCCTTTCAGGGGGCGTC
Source organism: Phyllostomus discolor (assembly GCF_004126475.2). Taxonomy (NCBI): domain Eukaryota; kingdom Metazoa; phylum Chordata; class Mammalia; order Chiroptera; family Phyllostomidae; genus Phyllostomus; species Phyllostomus discolor. The sequence goes on from NC_040912.2 coordinate 93,444,065, forward strand.
CCCCACCAAATCCAGGCAGGGCCACTCCCTAGGGGCGTCCCCCACCAAGTCCAGGCAGGGCCACTCCCTACACCTAACGCTGTAAGTTGGGGAGATGGAGGTCGATGACCTCCACGCCCCAGTCCTTTCATTCCTACCAAGAGGATTTCCTCGTGGACTAGATTTCTCTGTGCTCAAGCAAAACAAACAAACAAACAAACCCCCCCAGAAAACATAAAGAACACACTTTATAAAAATCATGTATAGTGCCCTGGCTGGCGTAGCTCAGTGGATTGAGCGCGGGCTGCAAACCAAAGCATCGCAGGTTTGATTCCCAGTCAGGGCACATGCCTGGGTTGCAGGCCACGGCCCCCAGCAACTGCACATGGATGTTTCCCTCTCTCTCTCTTTCTCTCTCCCTCCCTTCCCTCTCTAAAAACAAATAAATAAATCTTTAAAAAATCACATATAGTTATCTGTAACAGAAAAGCAAGGGTTTGGGGGTTAAACACTGGTTTTCCGGGGTTTTCCGTGCATCAGACCAGGCTGCATCCCGAGCGCACGTTTCGTGGCAGGACTTTCCTTTGCTGTCCTTTCTGGGACGCGGAGAACCGCTGCTGGCTCCCAAGATCCCCGCCCTCGCGCTTCAAACTTCATTATGTTAATAACTTGCAGTTTGCACGGCGCCTTTCCAGATTGCAAGCTGATTTCGCACGCGCGCTTTCATTCGATTAGAACCCCCTCCCCCTCGTGTCCGGAGGACAAACGTGATTTCTTTCCCGGGACTGAGCGAGCTAAGGCCTGGAGAGGGGGCTGGGCGGGAGGGGGAGGAGTAGGGCGCGGGAGGCTAGCCGGGGGATCCGTTTCTGGCCGGGTTCCTTGTCAGCTGCCGCGCCTCCTTCCGGAAGTTCTCTGCCTTCCAGCGAGCAGCTGGGAGGAGACACGGAGCCCGGAAGCTGGGAGAGAATCTACAGGGATCTCGAACATTCCCTCCTCGAACGCTCGGTCCCTGGGGGGTGTCTGGCCTTGGCGGGTTGCCCCGAGTTTGCACAGGCTGCTGCGTGCCCGTTTTTCCCGCTGGTGCGTTAGGGTTGGGTGCGCGTGTCTGCTCCGTGCTGTGCGTGGAGACCGGCGTGAGAATGCATTTTGCGTGCGAGCTGGGCGACCACCTGTGCCCTGGGCAGGGGGGCACAGCCCCCTTTCTCCTGCGGAGGACAGTTGCGGCCGGTAGAGGGCGCAGGGGCACCTTCCCCTACAGAGGCGAGGCGCGTTTCGGAATCCGAAGGTAACTGCAGGTGCAGCATCACACACCCGCAAAAACCGGAGAACGCGACGCACCCGAGCACTGGGGCTGGGGACCGGAGCCACAGGCTTTAGAAGACAGACGGGTGTGTTAGAAGGTTGAGACAGGTTTGGGAACTGACCCTCCCTGACCCTGGGAAGCGGGACGGAGACCCCCGTCAGCTGTGGGAATCCCAGGCCTTCCAGAAAGAGCAGACTCGGCTGTCAGGCGGGGGCTGTGCAGACACAAGCTCTGGAACCCGCCTTATTTCTGCCGACGCCAGGTCTTCCGAGCCAGCTACGTGTGCATGGGGCCTGCGAGTGAGCAAGAGAGAGCGAGCACAGGATCCGTCTCGGGGGCTCTGCTGATGTGTGTAGTTTTCACCGCGAGCCTTCGCTCGGATAACGTGGTTGTTTTGCATGCCGAGGAGCTGGCTCCACAAAGCCTTGCTGATGAGTCACGCATAAAAGGGCTCCCGGTGCAGTTCCTCCTCCCTCCTGAGCTCTGTAAACCAAGTGCAGGTTCTTAGCCGAGGTCGTGACATTTTTCAGTGGGAGACAGCTCTCCGCCCGCCCGCTGCTTGGGGAGCTGAGCCCAGCCCCCAGGACAGACGGCCCCCTCCCACCTTACTGTATCTCCGCCTAAGAGACATTCTTCCCGACAGTAATGAATGCACCAGGAGTTGGCTGACCAGGTCTTCTCTCTTCTTACGGCCTGCTGACCTGATTGTTTCCTTTCTCCTCCTGAATGTCGTCGTTTTCCTCTGACAGCGTGAGCTGGGGTCAGCGAGGCCACTTACTGGCCAGGGCGTGACCGTGGAGCCACTGGGTTCTGGGAAGGGCAGGAGGCTGGTCGCTCCCCGGGGCCAGAGGCGGCGTCACAGGGCATTTTTAGATGTGGATTTACTGGAAAATTGGATCCACCTCAGACCTGGATTTTGAATGTCCTTCAAGTTCTCCGAGAACCTTGCAAAACTCAGCACTTTTCCCTAATTTCCCTCTCAGGGCCGTGCTTCTGAGAAATGCGTTCCGCTCGGCGTGCGTGGGGATTACATAAAACCGACCTGCTCGGGCGTGTGCGTGAGCACAAGTGTGTGTGCAGGGGCTGCACGTGCGTGCTCACACGCACCCGAGTGCTAGGAAGCCGGGCTTTCCCTCCCTCTCCTGGCGGTGGCCTGAGACCACCCCCTCCAACCTGACCGTGAGGACAAGGTGCATGGCAGCCAGATGTGGATCCCCGGTGTGGTTCTGGGGACCACCCCGAGGCACCGCTGCTGTGAAACCCTTTCTGGAAAGCAGTTCTCTGGAAAGTGGGGAGTCCAGACGCCAGTATGGGCATCCCCGGGAGCCGTAGAAATGCAAATTCCCGGGCACCGCCCAGGCCGACCGGACTGGAGACGCGGAGGGTGGGGCCCACGCGGGTCCTTCAGCAGGGGATCCTGGGACGAGCCAACATTTAGCCCCAAACGGACCAGTCCTCCCGCCGTCTGTGCTGCGAGGCCCGTTTACGTTCTTAATGTCCATCCCATCGAGGATGTGTGCTTTTGTAAAATACAGCCGCAGTGAGGTAACTCAAAACTAAAAGGTACAGGAAATCTACCCTCCCCTCCGATTTGGTACTGTCAGGTTCAAAGACATGAAATGACTCTGTCCGTTGCTGCAAACCTTTCCAAAGGGCGGACGCTCAGTTTCTGTACTTGGTGCACCCGGGACCGGCCGCCGGCCCTCTGGCCCAAGGCCACACCCAGAGCAGCCGTGGGCTGGGGGCGGGGGGACTCCTCCTTCACCCGGGGGCCGCCAACACGCGTGTTCCGCCTCCAAGCCCCTGGAAGGGGAGGCTGGCGCAGACAGTGGGATTGCAGAGCGAGTGTCCGACCACACTGCCGGGGGCGGGGGGGTGCTCTCCGTCCCATTCAGCTCGGGGGGCGGGGGACTGGCAGCAGGTGCCAAGGGCAGCTGTGCCGTGTGGGGACCGGGGGACCCTGGGGGTGGGGCCTCCTCATCCCCGAGGGTCACTTTTCCGAGACCCGGCTCCGAGCTTCCGGAGGAAACATTTCCGAGTCTCGAGGCCGGCTCGAGGCTCCGGTGGCCACGAGAACGACTGGCGTGCGGACAGGACTTGAAAGGGACAGGGAGAGGAATTTTGAAAGCAAAGCGGAGAGCACCCCTCCCCTCGTTCTCAAAGGGGAGAACCAAGCCTCTTACCTTTAGCTTGTGTTCCCCGTGCGCCCCCACCTTCTGGGGGTGGCGGGCCGCGGCCTCGTCCTTCCAGCCTTATCTGTCGCGCGCTTCTTGGGAGCAAGCAGGGAGGTGAGTTGTGAGCCCAAATGATTTCCCGTTCTTCGTGTGTTAAATTTGCCCCCCGGTGAGGGGCCGCCGTGGGTGTAATGGAGGTCCAAGGGACGGCTTTCATTTCTGAGTTCCATCATTAGGAAGGAGCTGGGTATTTCTCCCCTCCCCCCACTCCCCGCTTTGCTCTAAAGTTGTTATTTTGGGCTGTGACGACTTGAAGTCATTTATTTTCCTAGACATCCAGGAAGTGTTAATTACCACGAATAAGACCATCCCAAAGCCTACACAAAGGCTTTCTTCCTCCTCCTCCTCCTCCTCCTCCTCCTCCTTCCAAACACAAGAGGAGATAATGCTCAAATGCTCTTATGCAGATTTTAAAATTCCCTGGGACATTAACAATGCTAATGAGAGCGTCTGCATCCCCAGAGCGGCCGTGGGATCCGGAATGTTCTCGGGGCTAAGCCGTGTGCCTCAGGACCACCGTGCAGATCCACGCGAGGTGGAGTTTCAGATGGAGATTAGTTCCCTGAAAAGGTTCCCATGTGAACCAGAGGCCGACGCCGACCCTCCTCTCCCAGGTCACCCTGGAGCAGGACCTGAGGAAGCCGGGAGGGGTGCTCCTCCCCTGGAGCTCCCCGGAGAATGGTCCTTCAATGTGCGAGAAACAGCGGAAGGGGAGGGAGGGGCGTCACGAGCGCAGGTGAAGTGACGATAGTGGAGGGCCGCCCTCTCGGTGAGAACCACGCCGCCCTGCAGCCAGGGCGGCCCCTGGAAGACCCACAACGGCCTTGCGCAGCTCGGTCGAACGGGTGCCGGCGCCTCCCCGCGGACCAGCTCCTGCTTCCCGCCGTGCGTCGGAAGGGCTCAAACGTTTTTGCAGACGGGCTGACGTAGTTTCGCTCAGGTCGCCACGGGGTCTTGGCACCAGGGCGTGGTGTTCTAGAAGCTTCTGACCTCACCCCAGGATACGTGTTTCTTCCTTTCCTCCGCGACCCCCTCCCTGTTGAACACGGACGGGCGGAGGTGTGCGCGCTCGCGCCCGGTGCCGTCCTGGCGACAACGCCGTCCCGGCGCCGTCCCGTCCGGGAGCTCCCTACGCCCGCCCCGCGGAGGCCGCCGTGACACTGGGCGCGGGTCCCGCCCAGACCCGGTCAGCGGAGGCGGGGGTGGAACGTGCGTGGGCGCCGCAGTCAGCGGGCAGGCCATCCGAGCAGGAGCAGGCCCTCACGGACCGACTTAAACTCCACTCTAAGACGGCCTTTTTCCCAAGGGGAGCAAAGTGTGGGGAAGGGGGTTGGGATCCAGGGACAATGTCAGTTGGGTAAGAGCTGCGGCCTGCTTTCATCTGTGTCCTGGGTGCTGGGCGCCTGGCCCTGGGGTGTGAGGCTCAGACTCCATCTCGGGGGGACTGGCGAGAAGGCGGAACTGCCGGTGGTCTCCCCGCGTCGGCCAGGGCCCCATCTTTAGCTCCCAGAGCAATAATAGCGTTTACATGCATTGATCACTCAGCGTGTTAGCTCTTCCCTACAACTAAAATTCTTCCAATATTCGAGTCCCCCTCAGTAGGAAAAGCACCCGCTTTCTGAAAGGGGAGCAGGCATTGGGCGAGGGGGACGCTCGCCGCAGGTGGCCCCCCCCGGAAACCGCTGAGGAGGGGAGCAATCTCACCCCCCCGCCCCCCCCCCCCGTGGTGTGGCCCACATCACGCATGCGTTGTCCCAGCACACAGCCCCTCGTCCTCGTGTGTGCGAGGCCTCGCAGAACCGTTTGTCACACAGCTGGCCTGCTGTCACCTGGGGCTTGGGGTGACAGTCCTAGGCAGAGCACACCTTCGGGCCCGCCGATCCCTGCCCGGGGTGGGGGGCGGCGTGCATGTCACCGCGATGGCCCCCTGGCTCCCGGGAAGGCCGTGTCTGGGTCACGCCTCACCCGGGCCGCTCTGGGCTCCCAAGGCGTGCATTTCCCCCACGAGAAAGGGCCCAAAGGGGCAGGTTTCGAAGGGAAACGGTCGAAGGGAAAGGGGGAGGCAGACATGTTTTCCCTTATTCTCAACCAGGAGCGTGGCCTGCCTCATTTTTCAGTTTGCCTGTGTCTTTCACTCTGGGGCATTCAAATGCATAACCTGCACGGCTGCCAGCAAGGCGGCAGGTGCTCCCCGGGGGAGCCTGGAGCCCAGGAGCCCGTCCCAGGCCCACGGCGGCCGCGTGCTGGAGATGAAGACGCAGTGAGGCGGATTGGGGGAGCCTCGGGGGACGGCCCAGGACGCCGGGGCTTGGCGGAGCCGCCCCCTTTTCTGTGAATTGAAGAGCAAGAAGCACGGCGTGTTCCTCTGGAGAGCAGGCTGTCCCGCCGTGGACTGGAGGGGCTAGGGCCCTGCACCGTGTGCAGAGGAGAGGCCGTCTAGGGCTGGGACGAGAGTCACCATTGTCCCAGGGCCGTCTCACCCAGGAGCGCCACCTCGGGCAGCCTTGCCCTTGAGTTCGTGTGCATCTCAGCGCTCAGCACGTGACAGGCCGGGAGGTGGCACTTGTTGCACCTTGCGTCTCCCTGCATGCCCACAACCGCCCTGGATGGAGGTTACGTCATCAGATGTGGCTCGAAGAAGTTCCGTCAGAAAGCGGCTACGGCCACCCAGGTAGTAGGTGGGCGCCAGCGTCCACCTTGCACGTGGGCAGCCCGCTCCGGCACCTCAGGAGATGTGTGTACACACAGGTCCGATCACTTAATAGCTTCTCGCTTAAGTAGGCTGAGACCCATATGCTTCCTGGGACTCCTGCCCGGCTGCTGAAAATGCCTGGGAACTCACCTGCACCTCCCTACCCCACCCGCCCCCTGCCTTGCTGGGGTCCCTGAAACATCTGTCTTGTGAGTCTCAGCTCCCCACACCTGGGACTTTCTCTCCCTAGAGGCTGGCTCCCTGTTTCTGGAACACTCTTCCTGTAGACCTTCACGCCCAGTCATTCCCCGCCGCCTCTCGCAACCCTAGTACTTATTTATCGGTTGCATGTCCGTTCCCAAACTGGGAGGGCAGCTCCCCTGGTGGGACTCTTTCCTGCTCACACCCGTGTCCCCCTGTGCCCGACAGAACAGGCACCCCTGGGCATCCAGATGGTTCTACAGCATGGGGTCTTCCCTCAGAGGCTTTGGGGTGCTTCTCTCTGGGAGGCTGGCTGTGGGAAGTGGTTGCGAGGCAGAGAGAGCCGGAACCGGCCGTGGGTTCCACCCGCGGGAAGGGCGAGCCTGCAGCAGTTTCGCTGGAACAGCCCTGAGCTCACTGCGGAGCAGCAGCAGCGGCAATCTGTGTCAGTCCCCGCCTGCTGCGGTGGAGGCAGATGCAACATTGTAACACCCAGATGCATAGATTGGGGTCAGAAGAAGTTCCTTCCGCCTGTGCCGACCAGAGAGGGGGGTGTCCCTCGTGCTCCACTGTGGTCGCCAACACGGTCTCAGTGCCGTTCTCACCCCTCTTTGTAAGTCCCCTCTCTGTCGCGTCTGCGCTCTGTCTTTCAGTCGGCTCCCCGTGTGTCCCCGGGGCGATGACACCCATTAAGCACTTCCGAGGCCACAGTGCCGAGTTCAAAGCCGGGGCTGTCTACCCCGGGGTGAGCCCGCCCCTCACATCTGAGTACCTTGGGCTCCATTAGGAAACCGGAACTTTCCAGAGCCTCAGAAATGAGCTCAGGGCTTTCATTTTATATTAGGTAACGACACCCTCAGTGGTGTCTGGGGCACCAGCCTGGAAACAGGGCCGTAATGGTTTCTGCAGAAAAAGACCGTCCACGCCGAGTGGAATAAAGAAAGGCATCCAGGGCTTCTTGTCAGTGCTGGGAAGTTTTGCCGCCCGGGGAGTTCAGGTCAGATCAGACTTTGTTCCTGAGTGAGTTTCAAAGGGCTTTGTCGCTTATGAAACCGTGACCCACATAGGCTGAAAGTGTCACGGAGTCAGGATGTAGACAGACACTCGTCTGAAGGGAATCAGCGGCCGCGTGTTGCATGCAGGTAGGACACCCCGGTAGGAGACGCCAGTGAGTTGGGGGGGCCCATGAGAGCCCAGGGCTCCCCGGAGCAGGTGCCCCTGGACTTGGACTTCAGGGGAAGGACCCTCCATGCCAACCGCACCCTCCTCAGCCTGAACCCCAGTTTTCAGCCCTGTGACATCTCAGTCGACCAGGAGAGCTCTTTGAATTTGGTGCTTAGAAGGATCCAGGGAGACTAAAAATGGCAGGGTTCCCCGCAGAGCTGTTTGCAAGAGGAGAGCCGTGAAGTGGGCTGTTGAAAATAATAGGGTGGACTTGAAAAGGCAGAAACGAGGGTGGAAATGAGGGCAGTGTTCCTCGGACCGAAATGTCTCCAGCTCCGTGTTCTGTGAGCAGCTCTTCTCCCGTTTTTCCTAAAGGGCAGTGAAGTAAACTTTAAAAATTGGATGGCCGTGTCTCCATCTGTTTTTCTCTGGCAGGCAGGTATAGTTGAGCGGCTCGTTTCTAGGCGATGCCGGCTGCTTCCCCTTTAAGAGCCCCCCCGAGCCCATTGGCTGCCGTTCCAACTCAGGAAGAATCGTAGACCAATGGGGTAACCCGGGGAAGGTGAGTACAGACTCTCAGCCCAGCTTCCGAGCATCAGGGCCTGTGGGAAACCCTGCTGTTACATTACCTAGGAACCGGGGGTCGAGGTCTCCTCTCCAGTAGTAATTGTGTTTGTGAAAGTTTTTCTAGCCCCTGACCAGGGTGGCTCAGTGGGCTGGGTGTCATCCTGCAAAGCGAAAGGTCTCCGGTTCGATTCCCGGTCGGGGCACGTGCCTAGGTTGCAGGTTCGGTCCCTGGATCAAGAGGTAACTGATCAATGCTTCTCTCTTACCCATCGGGTGTTTCTCTCCCTCTCTCTCCCCCTCTCTTCCCCTCTCTCTAAAAATAAATAAACCAAGTCTTTAAAAAAAGTTTTTCTCTGTATAACTGTGTTTGGGAGTGATGATCCATTTCTCATCTTCAAATAATGGGATTCAATGAAAAAACATGGTTCTTTCTAGTTCTTGATGTGGAAAGTCTTTGATTCAATCTAGAATATATCAGAATAACCCTTGAGACAGAGATCTGTCGTTTCTGCCCATTTCTGGGAGCCACGGTACAGTCCTGTGGCCTCAAAATTGGGAAGCATTCTGGTTGCAGGTTATTTGCTATGGCTGCTCCTCGCTTGTAAAAACACCTTTACTGACCCCAAATTTCCGCACCTCCTACAGCTTCTGCTCGTGGGCTCTAGAGCCGCCATTCGGACCAGCACCCAGCATGTCTTCCCTTCCTGGGTATGTGTCCCCTGGCCGAGGACACCCGCCCCATCTCCCTCTGTAGTGTCCCCTCTGCAAGGTAAAGGCTGGTGACTCTGCTCTCCGGGCCACTGCTCTGTGTTACTTTTTAGACCTTCAGAAACTTTTTAACACTGTGCAGGGAGTCAGCCAGCCCTTTGTCACCGAGCGGCAGGGAGGGCTCCCAGCTTCTGAGCCCGGTGGAGGTTCCCTCTGGGTCTCCCGCCGAGTGAGATGGGAAAGCGTGCAGCGGCTTCCGGGGGGGCTCATTTGCAACGTGTTACCAAACGGTCCACCTCCGAGAGCCTCACGCTAGAGGTGCAGAGTTTCTTACGAGGCTGAGAAGCTGGCTGCATCTCTTGTTGCCCCAACAGCCAGAGGGAAGAGTGGATTTCGTTGTCGCCAAACACAGATTTATTTGGCCAAGTCAGTTCCTGAGTCCAGGAACCCTGGTTCCCCTTCCTCACCTGCCACCTGCGTGTCCGGGGTTGTTTTCTCAGGAGGGAGCACCGCTCCCAAAGTGCCCGCTCCTTGCCCATCAGCGGTGGAAGCGGGGGGGGGGGCAGGGACAGATTCTGGGAGGAAAGTCCTGCTCTGAGAAGAGAGAGCCCCCCTTCCTATCTCTTACCGGTTTTGAAGTCAATTCAGCATGAGATGGTACATGGGGTCGGCAGGTAACCTGGGCGAAGTTTTAAACCCCTGGGTGTTGTTTTAAAAATGGAGGCTGACTCAGGCCACTGAGCCCAGGGACAGAAGGCAGGGGAGCTACCACACCTGTCCCTTCCAGGTACCTGGGCTCCCTTCCGGTTACCTGAAGGCTCCAGGAAGAGAGAAATAAAGCACCTCCATGTGAAAACGTTTATGAAACCTTCTCAGTGACTTGTGTACCTTCCGTGGGTGACGGATGGCTCTTCCGGTCTGGCACTGAGAGGGGGCTAAGCCTCCTATTAAAAAATAGGGCTTTTAGGCTGACAGGTGACCAGAGGGGAGAGAAGAGGGAATTTAAGGGGACAGTGGGAAGGGTTCACAGGAACAAACTTAAAGGACACCTGGTCATAAACTAAGGGGAGGGTGGTAATGGGAGGAAGTGGGGAGGGTGGGGGGGGACTGGATTGGGAGTAAAAAGGAGAAAACTATTTGAACAATGATTAAAATAAAATAAAAAAAAGAAATAAAAAAATAGGGCTTTTGTTTGGACCTTTAATATTGCCACCATTTCAGATGGCACCAGGCTTAAGGGTAAACTACTTTTCTCTTCTCGATGGGAAGATAAGAGGAAAATTCCAAACACCAAAACCACTTCAACCCCTTAATGTTTACTTTTCATCGCAACAGAATTGGAATAAAACATTATATAAGTTTGCCATGTGTCACGTTTTTTCTTCGACACCTGTGTGTATATGCCACAAAGTGGTCACCACCCGAAGTCCGGGCCCCCTCTGTCACCACGAGGTCAACCCCCTTCTCCCATTTCCCCACCGAAGCCCCATCCCCTCTGGGGACCAGCCCTCGGAACTCTGTAGCTGTGAGTGTGTTTGGGTGTTGGATGTTTTGTTTGTGTTGATCTGCCTTTGAACACCCTCAGCCTCGCACATCAAGAAATCGCAGGCGCCTGTGTAAACGGCCCATCGGTCACACAGTGTTTTCCGTCACCCCGGAAGAGCTATCCCAGGCCGCGGGAGGTACACCTGACACATTGGGTGTCAGTTTCAAGCAAATGCAGACACGTGGCCCCCGGCCCCTGGGCCTCGGGGACAGAGCTGTCACCTTAACTACCCCACCGCCTGCCGTCCCCAGAGCTCAGTGGCAGACACCACATTCTGGAAATAACATAATCATAAATTATCACGTCCTGCGGCTCTCTACCACACTATCTTAGGGTGCAGCGGCTGCTGGGGAGATTGACATTTAATTCGGACTGAGATATGATTTTAAATTGGCTCTTTGAAGATTCCTTCATTATTTCTCATTACAAACTGTGGAACTAACGTGTCACTAAAGACTCCGTTCAGCCGAGTATCTTTCGCTGTCTTAACGTGATTGATCATATTAATCACTTCGGCCGTTTCTACCAAGGCAAACGGAAGAGGCAGGTTTTTTCAGACCTTCGTCAGTGATGCTATCTCTGTGAAGCTGCGAGAACCACGGGAGGCCGTTATCTTCTCCAGCAAATTTGGAGTGATAAAGTCAGAGCCCATCCGAGGCCCTGGGGACGGTCCCGTGCTGTCCCCACTGTGGGCCGGCTGTGGAGTCCATGGTTGAACAGAAGTTCTGAACCAAGCTGGGCTTCTGAGGTTCCGCCCGTGTGCTCTTTGTAATCAGCGGGAAAGCCGTGAGCGTGGAGGAGGAGACACGGGGGGTGGCCCGCATCATCCAGGTGTGAGGGCACTGGTCCATGTCCCTTTCCCCTGGTTGGACGACTGGCTCACACACTACTTTCTGTTCACAGTTTCTCATGCAGCCTGCAGGGGACCCCAAGGCCTCTGTCTGCAGGAAGCCTGGCTGGGAGAAAGGGCAGGGGGGCATTAACTGGAGACAGCGCCCACGGGCCCAGCCCTGCCTCGCTCTTGGCCTCAGGCACATGGTTCACCAACCCTTTTCTGTATATTTAAGCCCCCGATAAATGCTTGTCTCTCTCTAAGTAATACAGCTAATTTTCTACTTTGATGAAAAACACACTTAACACATGCTTTCCTGATTTTCAGTGAATTCCAAAAAATGAAATATACTGTATTTTGCTGTGTATAACATGCACTTTTTTCACCCAATTTTTGGAGGGAAAGATAAGGATGCACATTATACATGAGTATAATGATTACATGCCATGGGTATAATGATGGATATAATAATCCCGTGTATAAGGAGCACAAAAACGTGGGTGTGCATTATATACGGCAAAATACAGTACTTCAGTCCAAGAACTGTAGTAAACTCAAGGGGTTGGACTGGAGAGGCCATTGGTTCCACCCTGTGTATTTAGAGAGCTGTCACCGGAGGTTTTCTCGATAAGGGTCCCATAACATGACGTTGCGCATTACAATCAGTGATCTCTAGATGTGAGGAAAGGTGACCAAATATGATTCGTGCACTGGTGGTGGCAGAAACACCGCCTGCATCCGGGAAGGAGGGATCTGCAGGCCCCCGGCCCCTGGTGTGTGCGGTGTGCAGCCCGAGGAGCCAACCAGGAGCGGGAAATCCCCAGCTGGTGCGTGACACCTGAGGTAACACAGAAATGTCGCTGATGCCAGTGTCTCTGTGTGGGTGGGACTCTGTCACCTTTACTGAAACTGGAAGGCTCTCGCTCACAGTGGCCTTTGAATCTGAAGAAGCCGGTGCTACCCATGGCTTTTGAGTCTTCAGCAAGGGAGGGAGGGATGGTGGGACAGGGGGAGGGAGCTGCCAACCAACCAGGGAAGTCACTGGGTCCCAAGTGGCAAAGGGGCATGGAGAGAATTAGGATCACCAGGGATAAAAGTCTTAGAACCACTGTTCTCTCTCTTTTTTAAAATCCTTACCTAAGGATATGTGTGCTGATATTAGAGGCAGCAGAAGGGAGAGCCCCACCTGAGAGAAACATCGATGTGAGAGAAGAAACATCAGTGGGTTGCCTCTCGTATGCACCCCAATCGGGGCTCAAACCTGTAGCTTCTTGGTATACAGGATGACGCTCCAACCAACTGAGCAACCCAACCAAGGAAGAATCCCAATACCTCTTTACGCTGACAATCACTGCCTGTTAGACCAGCTTCCTAAGTAAGACTAAGGGCCCGGTGAAGGTAACATCTGAAAACTTTAAAATGGCAAATGCCGAATTTATGATGGGGTGTGTGCACATGTGTGCCTACTCAGCTTTTGAGCTATAACTTGTAGATGACCACACTATGTGCAGAGGTACCTTGACCCTGTCTTAGGAAGCGGAGTTCAGGAGCCTAGGGAAGTGGTTTCATGAACAGAGGGAGGAACGGTTGCATCTTGTTCTTATAATCTCATATAATGAGGAGCTGATCTTTTTAGGTCTTCACAATACTAGGTGTGAGAGACAGAGGGCTAATACAGGGTCCGGCACAAATCAGAAGCAGATAATTCTGTACCATAACAGCATCACACTCAAGCACACCATATGACATTTTAGGTGAAACATTCACAGTTAAAACTATACATTATCACATCCATCTTATTGCCTTACCAACCACACTCATGAGGATCTTAGTTCTGCTGGACCCTGTATTTGAACAAAAGTACCAAGTTGGTCATGCTGTGGTTATACAGTGCCCTGCTTGTTAAATCTGTGAATAATGTTGGATACGGTCTCTGACTAGCTGGATGGCTTTGGTCTAGTTATTTAATTTCTCCTGCCTCAGTTTCCTTATGTGCATAATACAGTATCATGAGTGTTGCCACTGATGGTTAGGAGGAGGTTTAAGTGCATGCACATTTTATGTACCTGCATTCATGGATGTTGACTAAAGCTGTTAGGGAGCCAGCTGTCTTTGCCTGTGGCCACCCTTTCCTCCGCTGTGGAGACCTTATTCCAACCTGTAGCTCTCTCTGGGCCCTTTTCTGTTTTTGTTGTTGTTGTTGTTGTTGTTGTTGTTTTGTCCTTTTTCTAGATCCCCACGTTGGGCCTGGGACTCTGGTTGTGCATCTGTGCTTTGAGACATGGGGAACAACTTCATCCACAATGGGCTGGTCTTTGGCACCAATGAGCATGCACCCCCCAGCTGCTTGCTGGTCTGAGTCCTCCCAGGTCAGACCCAGAGGGCAGAGGGGCTGCCTGGGGCATGGGTGCCCCCTGGCCAGGCTGTGAGTGGACAGAGCTCCCGAGGGGGTGCTCTGTTGGCTGAGGGAGCCCCAGGGTGGGCTGAGTGGTCAGAGCACATTCTGGACTGGACACTGCTGTCATTTTGCTTGTGTGGCTACACTCAGTCTGGCCATCGACACTGTCCCTCAGGGCATGGGTTCTCCAGAGCGAGGACAGAAGCCTGTTGACTGGCCCAAGGCTGGATGAGGACACCTGTGGGGCCATGCTGAGGGCAGGGACAGAAGGAGCCCAGTGATGGGGAGCTCAGAGAGCTGGTCCGTGAGGAGGCTGGTCCACGGCTGAGCCAAGTCCTAGGTGCTGACCGAGGGTGGCAGACCTCACCTGGCACTGTGACCTGAGGCAGGCTCCCTTGTCCTCCCATGCCTCTGCCCCTACAAACTCTAAACCACCTCCTTGCCTTTGAATGTTTGCCTTTGCTAAATAGTGTGAGTGCCCATTACAGCCCAGTGACACCACAGGTGTTCCCAGTGTGATGTGAGGGTGGTAGCGTTCTTTTATTATATTTTACTCTCCACCCAGGGATATGTTCATTGATTTTTAGGGAGAGAGAGGAAGGAGGGGACAGAGGAAGAGAGAGAGAGAGAAACAGAGAAATACTGATGTGAGAGAGAATGTTACTTGGTCGCCTCCTCTACGCACCCCGACCAGGGATGAAACCTGCAACCTTTTGGTGCATAGGACGGTGTTCCAAGCAACTGAGCCGCTCGGCCAGGACAGTAACATCATTCCTAGTCCACTGCCAGCCACGGCAGGTCCTCCAAGTCACTGGCATTTCTCGGGGTAAAGTCCAGGGCCTGTCAGGCCCAGGAGCTGTTCTCTGTGCACCACACCTGGCTCCGTGCGGCCGCTCCTGTGAACTCAGTAACTCACTCATTCCACCAGAAGCTGTCCGGCCCTCGGGAAGCACCAGCCGCTCTTCCGAGGTTTTGTACATCCTCAGTCCCGATCCGTAGCTGCCAGGTCCCTCTGTCATCTGTTACCTGCCACCAGGCACGTCTGCGTTTCTCTCTGTAGCATCTGGCGCCCACAGGGACAAGTCACATCAGAGCAGGAACTGCTCCATTGATTTGTGAGATTGTATTACACATGGCTTGAAATCACATTTATATTCTAATAGAAAGAAAAAAGAAGAAGAAGAAAAAACACCGGATGTTCAACTTCTGTTTAAGAAAACAGATGTATGAAGAAGCCCCGGCTGGTGTGGCTCAGTTGGCTGGGCATCGTCCCGTAAACTGAAAGGCCGTGGGTTCCACTCCTGGGCAGGGCGGTGGGTGGGTTTTTCTCTACTGTGTTGTGGAGAATGTTAGGGACGTGGGTGGGTTTTGCTTGGGTGGGTCACATGTCCGCAGTGGGGAGGTTTGATGGATGTTTAGAGGTAATTGTCACTTGATTGAAGGGCGGATCAGGTACCCAAACGTTAGCAGCACTCACCCCCTCCCCATCTTTCCTGTCCTCGAGACTATGTCTTTATTCCAAAGACCGGCTGTTCCATGGAAAAAAGGGATTGAGGAAATCATCAGCTGTTTAGAATTGCTCCTCGCATAGCAGTCTGCCAAACTAGCAGGCCCCCAGGAAAAATGCGAGTCCCAAAAAAAAGGTATTTGTCACAGAAATGCTCCCTGGGCAACATTCTGTTTTCTAGGAAAAATTCGTGTATTTTACTTAAGACGTTCAATGCAAAAAAAAAAAAAAAAAAAAGAAGAGAGACCGGGGCTTGTCTGAGACATTCCAAAGTAAAAATTCTCCCGGAATTCTGTCCGAGGACACGGTCGTCTTGGGTGTCTCCGTGGGCATCCACTCGGGTCGGCCCTGCCGCACCTGGGCAAACACAGGGCAGAATCTGCGTGTCGCTCGTGAGGTCGTGGGTGCTGCCTCAGTTATGTCCATGTTAACCTGCACTGGGAATGCGGGCTGCCCGAGGGTACAGGGACCACATACGCAAGCCGTGCACCTCGTTACCGTCAAGTTACTGGGCCCGTGCACCTTCTCCACGCAGACGAGCCAGCAGACATGGGGAACACAGAGAAGACGCCACCACCCTGTAACCCTGCCGCCCAAGGCAAGAGCAGGTGGTCCACCCCCTGTGCGTTTCCCCCGGCCTCTTCTATTTGTACACAGGACAATAATTCCTCGGAAGGGCACGGGCGGGAAACGGCCGGGCCCACCAGCCGAGTCCACGCAGAGGGGCCGCCGGAGCGGGGACCCTAAGTGGGAGGTGCCGGGCACGTTGGGGGTCAGCAGGTCGGAGGGGCGGCAACGTGAAAAGCTGGTAGGAGGGGTCCGAGAGGGAAGGCGGGGCAGCCTGGGGGGCCCCCCTGGCTCTGTAAAGATGGGCGTTTCATCTGGTGAAATGTGGGGGATCGAACGGCTCTGGGTGGAGATGCAAGGCAGCCTGACTTTGGCTGCGGGATCTACTGGTTTCGGGGGGACACTGTGAGCACGGTGAAGCGGGGAGACCTCGCCGGAGGCTGTTTCCGTAATCTGGCCAAGAAAGGATGGGGCGACCCCGCCCAGGGGGGCCGTGGTGCTCGGGTGTGGAGCCAGGACTCCGGGTCGGAGGAGGGACAGGGAGGAGGTGCTGGGAGGGCCCAGGAGAGCCTGCAGGTGTGTCCTTGTGCTTTATCCAGACTGTGGAGGCTGGGCGAGGGGCAGTCGGGGTCCAAGTTTTCTCTGTCGTGCCTGTTGAGTTCCGACGCCTGTAGGGTATCCCAGAGGAGACGTCATGCAGGAGGTTGGGTCTGTGAGTCTGGGGTCTGACGGCAGGCGGGAGGCCAGGGCGTCCTGTCAGCAGCCACCAGCAGAGAGAGGAGCTGATGAGGGGGTCAGTGTGGGCAGAGGAGAGCAAAGCCTGGGGAGAAAGGGAGACTTTAAGGCTGTTTTGTAAAAAAGATTTTTATTTATTTGTTATTTTTAGAGAGAGGGGAAGGGAGGGAGAAAGAGGGAGAGAAACATCCATGTGTGGTTGCCTCTTGTGCTTCCCCTTACTGGGGACCTGGCCTGCAGCCCAGGGAATTGAACCGGCCGCCCTTTGGTGTGTAGGCCAGTGCTCCACCCACTGAGCTACACCAGCCAGGGCGGAGGCTGCTAGTGACATTATGTAGTAGCTTTGGACAAAGGGCCCAGGGTGTCTGCCCACCAGCAGGTGGGATCAGCCCCTTCACTGCATCCCCATCTCTCTCTGCCTCTCTCTCTCTCACTAATTTTTAAGTCGCGGCCAATTGAAAAGGAACATTTCCCTCGGAACTCCTGAATTTGAATCTCGGTTTATTTGGTCGTCAGACGAGGGTGCGTTTTCATAGCCACGTTAGTCCTTTGCGTTCCCGAGGCCGAGGGGTGAATCGCCTGTTCGTTGTCTGTAATTCCGAGTCGGAGAGAGGGTGGTCCATGCTCTCACCGAGCACCTGAGAGAGAGCAGGGCACGGGGGGTGGGGGTTGGTGGGGGCTCTTCCCCCGAGCCCGTGCTTGGCCTTCGCCGATAAGTGGTTCGGGCTCCGGAGCTTCCTGGGACGTTTGGGAGAGCCGGCTGCGGGCGCTGGCAGTCGACTGGGAAGGAGTGACGGGAGGAGAACTAAAGGGATAAACCCCCGCGGTTTCCGTTGGCCGCAATGTGGAGTGACCCCTTGGGGTCATTCATCAGCCTTGACCTCAGGACTCTGAGCGTGGGGGACAGAGTCCATTCTCCTTGCTGGCCTTTGTCCTTAAAGCCAGATGCCCTCTCTGTCCCCTGTCCGTCATCAGACAGGAGGTGGCCACATCGCCTGTGCCCAGCTTAAGCAGTGTGTCGCCGCAGTGGTCACTTGGGGGTCACTGTCTTCAGGGAAGATGCTTCGCAGCCACTGTCCCTCAACGGTCTCAGTAGGACGTGGTCCCAAAAGACTTAAAAGAAAGATTTCATGTATTTATTTTTAGAGAGAGGGGAAGGGAGGGGGAAAGAGAGGGAGAGAAACATCAGTGTGTGGTTGCCTCTCACATGGCCGCCAACTGGGGACCTGACCCACAACCCAGGCCTGTGCCCTGACCGGGAATCGAACCGGCGACCTTTTGCTTTGCGGGATGACAACCAGCCCACTTAGCCACCTTGGTCAGGGCCCAGCAGACTTCTTAAAAGCATAAACCATCACAGATCCACTTTGCTGGCTGTCACTACGTCTTCTTCGCACGAGCGGTGTGAAAACCACTCGGTAGACAGCTCAGGGAGGCAAAGCTGCAGCTGTGGGATTGCCTTCAGAGCCCGGGGTGTGTTCTAGGGTTGCGTTCTCTGCGGTGTCCTGAACCCACTGAGAGAGAGAGAGAGAGCGAGAGAGAGCGAGAGAGAGAGAGAGAGAGAGAGAGAGAGAGAACGCGCACGAATGAGTGAGCAAGAGAGAGAGACATTGACATGGAAACATTCAGTGGTAGCACGTGGGGTGAGTTTGACTCGGGAGACGTTTATTAAACTTGGCTTCCAACAAGCTAGCAAACGGCCACATTGCCTCTTCGCACACACAGCTTCTTTTGGAACAACGTGACTAATTTCCGTCTATGATTCTGGAAGCCTCTCTCACTGAGCAGTCCCGAAACTACCGTGGACAGTGCATTGTAGCATCAGCTGCGCTCCACCCCCTCACCCAACCCCCCGGGTGCCTCTACTGTAGGAAATGACGCCCACCGGGATGTGTGTGTCTTGGTGGCCTTTGAAAAGCAGTCTCATAAGATTATCGTCACCACCGTGGACTTAGCATTTCCCCATTGAGTGAGAGACACCGAATCATTACCAAAACCGAGGGCTTTACTGTCGCCGAATGAGGAGATCATGGCGCCCGCTCTCTTGAGGAGCGTGTGCTGTGGCCCATCAGACCAGAGTGGAGGTGCTTGAAAGATTGCCCTGTGTGCGGGGCCCAGGAGAGCGTCACACCCATCGGAGCCGGTGCCGAGGGGGAGGAGCCGGGGGGGGGGGGGGTCGGTGCCAGAGCTGTGGCAGTCTCTCTACAAGGGTGAGGGAGACAAGTCTGTGGCATCCACGTAACTTTTCTGTCTTCAGGTAAACATCTAGGAAGACAAGCATTGTTCTTGGCTGAACAAAATAGTTCAAGTTTTTCGTGGGCCCCCCCCCCCCAAAAAAAAGATGTCGAGGTATCATTCTGCCGGCTTCTGCGGAGCCCCCCCCCCCCCGCCCCGCCCCGAGGCCTCGCTGGCAGCCTCTCTCCTGGCGTTTGTCGCACGCTGAGCACACACACCCTTTTCTCACAAGTGCTTTCTCCTCGGACCACGACTGAATGTTGATGTTTCTCTCTAACGTGTGCTGCGGCTGCTGGCTGGGGGTTGCATTGCAGCAGCCTCTGACACAGGTCCCGACGGAGGTGTGAAATCACAGGCTGTGTCCAGGCTTCTGCGCGCACACGCGTGTGTCTCTGGACCAGCGGCTCATCACCTCCGCCACGTGCCGGGGAGTGTCCGGCAATGCAGAGACTCCCCAGCGGCGTGGAAGCCAGCGGCTCCTGCTCGTGGGTTTTCCGGGCCCGGCCACGAGAGGAGTGCTGTCGGCCGTTTGCAGACGACAGAAACAAGCAGCGAAAGGCAGGCGTGAACCCCCTCTTTTATCCGTGGCTCCTTGCTTTTGGTGCATCCTTTCGTTTCTGCGAACGGGGGAGGGGGGCGCCCACAGCCACGAGGGGAAAGTGGGTTCTGATCGGTAGTTTCCTTCCCGCCTCCCCGAGAGCGCTCACAGGGAGATGCCAGAGTCAAGGGCAGCAGCCCGCTTTGTCTTCCCTCCTCGCGGCCGTGACAGGGACAGGCAGGACCGGGAGGCCACCTGCAGTAGAGGAGGGGCTGTGGTCACTGGCCTTACTGGCACCTGGGGAGGGGCACACAGGTGACCCGGCCCACACCCCCGGCAGGTTCATGGAACACCGGACAGGAGTCCCAGCAACCCGCCTTCTGGCCGAGGCCTGCCCTCCCTGTCTCGTCCCCCGGACGCTCACCCTCACCTGTGGAAACCGTCAGCCTCCTCGCCTGCAAGGGGGTTGCCCTTTACCTGCTCACCTGCCACCTCTCACTGAGCCCGGCTGTCTGCAGCTCTGTGACAGCCGCTCTGCACCTGCTCCGGGAGGTTCTGGCCACCTCCCCGGCTTCTCTCTCGGGAACCCGGAGTGTCCTGGGGGCGCTCCCGTGGGGGTCCAGCCCGCCTTCTGCTCGGTCCCATGCAGGTGATCCTCTGTCTACACTGACAACAGGATGAACTTCCCGAGGACCAGAAGAAAACACAGTCACGGGGTGGTCTCGGCATGTCTGCCACCCCCCCCCCCCCAGAACACGTGCACCCTCGGGAGTCCTTCCTCGCCTCAGACGCCTCGCCCACGGCCTGGCCCCGAGCCAGCCGCTCTGCGCACCTCGGCCGACAACAGCAGTCCACTCAGATCGGACTTCCTCCCCACCCACCCGCCCGCCCTTCCGTACCTGTGGTTGAGGCCCTGCGCACGTGCCCCCTCCTCATTCTCTGCCTCCGTGTCTCACACGCTCGCTCCGATACACACACACACACACTCACACTCACGTGCAAACCCCTTGGTCAGCAGAGCCAGGGCCACCGGAGCCCCTGGTGCCCTGGATGGACGCTGGCCTGTGGGTCGTGGGACTTGGACGGCGACAGCAGGTCTGGGGAGACCTGGCGGACGTGCAGGACGCGGAGAGGGGCCGGACTGTCAGGGGAGTGCAGGGGCGCAGACACAGAGGGAGGACTGATTCTGGGGACAGCGACAGCCAGATAGACTCGTCACTTCTGGGCTCTGCGGACGAGGGGAGGATGGGCGGTGTGGGAGGCTGCGCGGCGGGCAGAGAGAGCTTCGGGGGAGAAGGGCTGGCGGTCCCGGCCCTGGGGGTGGTCTGTGTGAGCTCCGGCCCCGCCCAGAATCAGGCGCCGCACAAGGCAGGGTTTTCTGTAGACGCGCACGGAGCAGGCAGGGCGTCAGGCCGTGAGCGCCAAGACCGTCACCGTGAGAGGCGCGGGGCGATACCGAAGAAACCAGCTGGTGGGGCTGGAGCTGCCGAAACCAGGTCACACGATGCGTGCCGGGAATCGGACTTGGGCCGGTGTGTGGGCAGGACCGGCCATGCGAGGCTCAGGACGGGACCCCGGGTCGGACTTGCTGGTGGGGGGGGGGGCTGCAGGCTCAGCCCCCGCTTGTCCCCGGCCCGTCCTGGGTGCCCAGCTCCACAACACGGCCCGTCTCCCTGCTGCCCTGCGGGGAGGAGCCTGCCCCTGGCATGGGGGCGGGGCGGTGGGGGGCACTTCCAGACGTGCGGCCCCCGGACTGGGAGGACGGGAGTCTGTCGTCCCCGCCGGCAGCGTGCGGTGTGTCTGTGCCAGCCGGAGCGAGGGAAGGCGCCACCCGAAGGCCGTGGGATCCCTTGGGGAGGAACCCTCAGCCCGGGGACACCCAGACGCCTGGACGTGGGGTGGCCTGACGTCGGCTCTCTGCACAGTGCAGTCGGCAGTGGACGGGGGTCTCCCACGCGGGGGGCCCTCAGAAGCTCCTTCAGTGACAGCTGCTGGGGCGCCACGGTGCCGGGCGAGGACCCCGGACTTCCCAACAGTGTCTCAAATCCTAGGGCCATGCCGAGGGCAGGCGCCGGGCGGGGGTGGGGGCGTCCAGTCCATCCCAGGCCCCAGGCTCCTGGCCGCCCCAGGGAGGCGGGGCCGTGGGGTCCTGTCAGCCAGCGTTGCTCCCCCTCATGCGAGTCTGTGACGTAAAGGCAGCACGCCCCCTCTGGTCGCTACAACAAAGGGACTGTTCTACCGTTGTTTTCTTTCTAACTTTATTTTTGCTGCTGGCTCCCAGTGCTTCAGAACACCTCCTCCTCCCTTCGGCTCCCGCTCTTGTGTTTGTCTTTCCCCTTCTGAGCCGCCCTTGCTCCCCATCTGGGGTGGACTGGACCTCCTGGGGGACAGAGGTTTGGCCCTGGGGCCTCTGGGGACGACGTCTCTGGAGCTGCTGCCCTCCGGGGACCTCGCAGCTGGTGGAGCCAGAATGCCCATCTTTTAGTTAAAGCCAAAGAAATCAGAGGCTAAGTGCCACTTGACTACGAGAACAAGGGACACAGGTTAGGACATAGGGACATAAGGTGTCCCTGGCTGGTGTGGCTCAGTGGATTGAGCACCGGCCTGCAAACCACAGGGTCACCGGTTCAATTCCCAGTCAGGGCACAGGCCTGGGTTGCAGGCCAGGCAACCCAGTAGGGGGTGCTCAAGAGGCAACCACCCATTGCTGTTTCTCTCCCTCTCTTTCTCCCTTCCCCTTGCTCTAAAAATAAATAAATAAAAAATAAAGCCAAAGGGAAATAGAGTGACTAGATTACTCCAGGGACTTCAAGGCTTATGCTGGTTCTCGAATTCAGAATGAGGGTGGGGGACAGGTGAAGGGCCACTCCCCTACGGGCTGTGTCCTCCCCAGGGTCTTCTCATCTCGGGAGAATGTAGCCAGTCCCCCAGAGCCCACGGCCCCTCCTCGCACCCTGCCTCTGATAACATGATCGTTTCCTGCCTCTTTCATCTTCCTCTGTCCCTGCACGTGCCTCAGATGGGCACACAAGCTTTTCAGAGTGGGGGGTCCGGGACTCCCCGTTTTGGACTGAAATCTATTGCTGGATCACTCAGAAAGACGCACAAGAGATCAGACTTATTACTTGGAAGTCTAGCACAGGCATCCGAATCCTTTTGTGAAAAATGAGGGTTTTTAGACTCAAGAACCAAACCCTTATGTCTTAAGAGAGCAAAGCGAGGAAAATGGTCTTTGATCTTCCAGAAAACCGTGGCAATTTCCTGCTTGGATGGGACTGGACACTGGAAAAAGCCTAACAGATGAGTTGCACAAACGCCGCGTGGGTTGAAATGGATAATACACTGGCCGCTGGCCCGCATGGGCTCGGCCTCCTAGAGGTATGGAGGGACCTTCGGCCCCAGGAACCCCAGCTCTGTCCCCATCCTGCGTGACTCCCCATATTTCCCTCTTTCCCCACACGTCCACACACACAGGAAAGACCGTTGCAACAACAGGGGGTCTGCGCGGTCACGGGCGTGGCCACTGGGCGGGATCTCGCCAGTGCGGACCCCCTGGTGGGGAGTGGGCGTCCTCCGTGCCCCATCCCCCCACCCTGTCACCAACTCCCGGGCTGTCCCCCACCGCACACCGGGGCCAGCCCCGGAGTCGGCTTCATTTCATTTGCGTGTTCTTGTAACACGGGGCTGGTGTTCCTCTGCCCTTCCCTACATGAGATGCTTTTTTTTTTTTCCTGGGCCATCACGGCACTTCTTTGCGGTCAGAATAAAAATCCTCGGCAAGAGGTGGAGGGATGTGATCTCGGGTCCTGCTGTTTTCGGGTGTCGGTGCCCGCACGAAGCTGCGTGAAGGCCGGCCTCCATGAAGGGAGGGCCGGTGTGCCGCCGCGCACCCGCTGAACAAGGACACAGACGCGTCGCCATCGGTTACAGTTGGCCTGATGGCGACACAGTCTAGGTGCCTCGGTGCCCGTCACGTTCCGGCTGCGCGTAGCTCCCTTCTGAGGGCCGAGCACTGCTCTCCTGTTTATTCAGCAAATGTTCATCAAGCTCCTGCTCTGTGCCTGCGAGCAAACCAGGCCGGCCCCGGCCTGGGAGAGTGTGCAAGCCCACAGTCCAGCAGCGCGGGCAGAAGTTCAGCCATCAGCGAAATGAGTTTTTAATTACAGTGGCAGTGGGGGCCTGGCCAGAGTGGGGTGGGGTGCTCTGAGGCACTGACTTAGCTCAGGCTCCGGGTGGGGGGGACCCTCCATGAGGACCGGCTTGTTTCGATCTTGGGGCGTTTGTTGGGAGGAGTCAGACCCTGTGTGAGGTTCAGGCGAGGGGAGGAAGGGGACAAAGAAGACGGAATTCTCACTCTCTGGGAGCGCCACACCCCAGGAAGGGGGACGTATCAGGAAAGGTTAGTAAGTGCCCTGTGCAATGAGAGGTCATTCTCTGGCCTTCCCTCCTGGACGGGGGCGCCGGGTGACAGCCACGTAGGGGCCCGGGTGTGCCCGGCGAGGCTGGGGGGCTGCGTGTTTCTCCAGCGGTGGACCCTGGGCTGGCCGCCGCTGGGCACAGAGCCCCCCCCAAGGGAGCGCCGCCCCTTGGGTGCCTTTCTGCGTAAAAAAAGGATACGGGGGAATAGGAGCTCACGTCTCCATGTACAGCCCCCCGAGCGCACAGGCCACCCCGTGCTGTCCCCCCCGTGGCTGCGGGCCTTTACCAGGAACCCGGGGCTCAGGGGAGAGGGTTTTCCAGCCTCACCGGCTTAGAGCTGCCGTGTCAGCCCCGCGGGAAGATAAGAAATACAGCCTCACTCACAAAGGATACAGTTTTGTCTCTGAAGCCTCTGCATGGCTGCTCAGAGGAACTTCCAGGATGTGCTCAGTAAGAATCTCTCTCTCCTTCTGTTTCCCTCCCCCTCTGTCCAGACGGGTGCTGCCCCGGGGCGCGTTTACATTACAAAGAGGGAAGGAAGGACAGCTATCCATTCATCCGGGCATCTGCACCCCTCCGTTAACTACCCCCACCCCCCCCACGGAGCCAGACACTGCCCGAGCCCCGGGGCCTGGCGCTCCGTGCTGCCCAGGCGGGATTCTGCCCCTTCTCTCTCTGTGGCACCCTCTTACCGGTTGCCATGGGATGCGACGGCAAGTGCCAGGTCCCTGAGAACCGGGGGCGGGTGGAGGCACTCGACCACAGAGATGCTCGCTGCCCTCGGTCTTTGTGGAGGGCGGGGGGGGGGGGGGGGGGGTGTCCCGAGGACGGTGGGGCCAGGAGTAGGGAGCGGGGGAAGGGAGGCGGGACTGCTAGCGTCAGTGTGTGAACTCGAGTTAGTGTCGTGGGGGCGCTGGGCCCTGGCCCCTGCACACGTGCGTCCCGGCTGGTTTCCGACGACTTCTCTTGACCCGGCATGCGGCGTCTGGTGTCACGGGCACCAGAGGGTGGGACCCTCCGTCTGTCCCTGTAGATGCCAGCTCAGGGGGACCAGCGGCCTCTGACTCCGCCCCTTCCCACCCACCCTCACAAAACTGTATCTTTGCGGCTCATTTCTGCACCCCGGGCAGAGTTCATGGAGCGTTTGCCGGACACCCACTGGACTCGGCGGACCTTTGCGGATTGCCGGCGGGGGCTGCACAGCTGCTGGCCGGCCACCGAGCGGCACCGGGGGCGGGGGGCGGTCTCTCACACCCCCCCTCCATCCTGGGGTTACAGACCGCTCCCTGTTACACGGTTCTGACTTCGCAGGAGCCTTGTTCATCCCTGAATGTCAACACATCCCTAATAAAGCTTTATTCAAAAAGGCCCCGAGGTAATTATGTTATTACTGAGAGAGCTCCTAACTGTGCAGCTCCAAGGAGCCCAGGGAGGGCCTCCCAAAGGAGCCTCCACCTGGCGGGGAGGATGGTACTGAGAGGCGAAGAGGCCTTCCTTTGTCTCTCAGTTCTAGCAATAAACGCCTGCTGGCTGTGTGTGTGTGTGTGATCCGGCCCCAAAGAACCAGTCATCTCGGAAATTTCAGGCGTGAGACTGATTCAGCGCTTTCGACTCTCGTTAGGGGGCCCCTGGGGCTGTAAGCCCAGCTCCTGCCTCCCTGTGCTGACGACCCCCCTTCCCCTCCGGCCTCCCCACTTGCTCGTGCCCCGTGGGGCGGGGCAGCTCGGGGCACCTCATCAAGATTCCCCTCGGCTCCGATGGTCTGTGGATGGTCGCTTGCTTCCTAATGACTCCGACCTGGATTGCAGACACCGCCCCACAGGGAGCCGCCCCCGCGCTCCGTGCGGCTCCCGCCGGCTGTGAACGAACAAGGAACCCAGAAGAGATCCTTCTAGGTTATTGCCAGAAAAACGTGTCTGCCAGCGTCCGTGTTTATAAGAAGCAATTTTCCTTCCCCGAAAGCCGGCAGTGTTTATTAAACATGTAATAGGGAATTTATATTAAATATCTCCGCGCCTCCCCCGCAGCCTGAGTCAGGCGGGGGCGTCGCGGCGGAAGGAGGGACTTGAAGGGGAGGGTCTGCGCCGGCGCCCAGCCAGCAGCGGACGCGGCCCCCTGGAGACTGGCTTCTTCTGATTTGGGCCCCGTGGCTCGTGGCTCGTGGCTCCCGCTCAGGCACCGGAGCGTCTGCTGCGTGCTCGGGAGGTGGTCCCGGGGACCCAGCGGGGTTGCCGGTGCTGGCACGGGAAGGGAATGGGGTCGCCTGGGGAAGCGCTGCGGCGACGGGCCTTGTTATTTCGCGGATTCTGGTGCTTCCCCGGCCTCCTCAGGGCTGTGTGGCCATTGGTGGCACCCAGCACCGGCTCCTGCTCACTGCCAGTGATCACGCCTATATGTGTACGCACACATTCATGTGCATGTGTGCACGTGTGTACATGCATGTAGGTGCACGTGCACACATGCGAGCCATATACACGTGCACAACATGTATGCACATGTGTGCGCACACATGTGAGGTGTGCGGACATGCACACATGCATGTTTGTGTGTGTGCACTCACCACTAGGGTGAGATCGCTTCCAGCCACTTGTGTGAGCACAGCCTGCAACCTAAGACCTGCTTGCATCCTTCCATGGAGGGGTGGGGAGGGGACCGAGCCCCACCCAGTTCACATGGCCCTGCAGCCGACTCCTGAAGGACCAGAGGTGGCCGTCGTGTGCAGGGAGGGACAGGGGACCTCCAGGCAGCGAGAGGGGAATGTGTGTCCCGAGTGTCTGTGGGCATCTGGAGAGAGACGGAGGGGGTGGTGTGGACCGGGAGCCGGTCCCCGCAGAGGTGTCTGACGGTCTCATCCCTGCGGGTAAAGCTGCCAAAGCAAGGGTGGCGCCTGGGACGGTTTTCCTGCCAGCAGGTGCGGAGAAACAGACCGAGAGGGGAGGCCAGCAAGGCCTTTGGGACATTGTCTGGCCTCCCCCCGCATCTCCCCAGCCTGCGTGCCCTGAGCCCAAGCACCGAGTGCCCTCGGACCCTTGGTTTTCCGGAGGAATGACCGTGCTGGTTTCGAATTGGTTCCCAGGTCCTCACTGGAGCCCCGTGGAGCTGTGCGGCCTGCCGGGGTGGGGGGGCTCCTGGGAGGGACCCATGTCCAAGGCCAGGGCGTTGCCTCCACAGAGCTTGCCGCCCCCCCCGTGGGGGCAGGTGCCGAGCTGTCACCTGGACATACGCAGAAAGTGCCTTGGTGTTCAGTGTCACGGGGTGCGGGCGAGAGAACGGATGTGGGTACGCCAGCTGCAGGGGCTTTCTGCAAAGGAGTAGTCGTCCAGGGCGGGAAGACCTGGCACCCCCTCGGGGAATGGGGGCTTGGGGCAGAGAAGGGGGTGATGGCGGCCAGTGTGGAGGCGGGATGGTGGGGGCGTTGTGCTTTTTTTGCTCAGGAAGACGCTAACTTCCAAACGCCCTCCAACACCCTCCAAACACCTGACGGGCAGAGGGCAGGGCTGGCAGGCGGACTCCTCCCTCGAGGAGCGACAGGCCGTGTCCGTGGAAGGTGTGACGTTCCCGAGCCCAGCGGGATAACTCACGCGTGGGCCGTGAGTCTCTTTCACGGCAGCCACTCGGAAAATTGAATCTCCCTTTGGCTTCCTTTCGGCCAGAGGGAGTCACAGAGAGGTGTCATGGTAGGCACTGGGCTCGCTAGAGATGTGCCCGCGTCCCCAAGGACCGGGAGCCCAGGGTGTGTGCGCCTCTCGGGATGGACACACTGACTCCTTCTAGCAAAGAAAGGGCAGCTCAGCCCCAGCTGGTGTGTGGCTCAGTGGATTGCGTGCCAGCCTGTGAACCACAGGGTCGCTGGATCGATTCCCAGTCAGGGCACATGCCTGAGGTTCAGGCCAGGTCCCCAGTAGGGGGCGCTCAAGAGGCAACCACACATTGCTGTTTCTCTCCTTCTTTTTCTCCCTCCCTTCCCTTCTCTCTAAAAGCAAGTAAATTTAAAAAAGAAAAAAAAAGGGAAAAGACAGCTTACAAAGCACATTTCTTTCTTTCCCACACTCCCTACTTGTCCTAGTCACGGTTTCTAAGTCTCCGCCGAATCTCCAGGGCACGATCAGCCACACCCCCCACCCCGAGAACCCGGGAGGCAAACAGGCGCCCAGTTATCTCGGTGGATGCAGCGTGCGCACAGCGAGTGCACCCCGGAACCTCCCAAGGCCTCGTCAGGCACAGTGTGAAAAGACTTGCCGCAGAAAGCTGCAAATCTCGCTGTAGTCACGCGTATCTTAATGCAGGAGAAAATTGCTTTTGTGGATCTTTTCCGGGAAGCGTTTTCCCGTTGCCGCCGATAAGCGTGCGGGGCGGGGTGGTGGGGGAGAGAGCGAGCCGCGTCTTCATCCGAAGCCGCACGTGGCAGGGCAGGGAAGCCAGGCCGGCGGGAAGGCCTTCCTCTCGGCCCCTGGAAACAGATGGGGACACTCCTGCTCTCGTTTCCTGCTGGATGACCTCGCCCACGTCTCAGGACACTGTTTCCATCTCCCGCTGCGTTCCCACAGCGCCCCGCCATCGGCGTTTTATTTTACCCCCAAACCTCGAGAAGGAACCAGGGTTCGTGTTGTTGCTGCCTCTTTGCAGAGAAGGTTCCTGAAGACAGGGAGGGCTGGCGGGGGGAGGGGGGATCTATTCCCGGGCGGTGAGGCTGGTGGGCGAGACCCGGACGACGGGGTGGGACTCCTTGCAATTCTTTTCTAAGTAAAAAAAAAAAAGTTTAATCTCTTCTGTGCACATCCTCAAAATGCTGCACGTTTTCACTGGTTTACGATCTGAGAATTGTGGTCCGGGAGAGAGCTGTGTGCGGTCCTGCCAGAGCTGCCTCCTCACGAACCAACACAGCAGCGCTGTTTGGGGCACGTTTTTGGTTTCCCGGTGGCTCCACGTCCTTCTCCACAGAACTCGAGACCTGGGAACGGAGGGTCGCTGGTCATCTGCACTGAACTTCGAGAGGGGAGATTTGTGTTGTGTCAGCCGGGGCTCTCCAGATGAACAGGGTCCACACGGGGTGTGTGTGTGTGTGTGTGTGTGTGAGAGAGAGAGAGAGAGAGAGAGAGATTAGAAATTTAAATTTCTCAGTCTTGCAGTTTGATTTTCAGGAAGTTCTAGGTGGGACTGGCAGGTCTGAGACCTGGAGGGTGCCCCCGAGGGCTGGGGGGTGCGGGGTGGACTCCGTGGCGCAGACTTGGGGCAGAATCCCTTCCTGCCCTGGAAACACCGGTGTTTGCCCCTGGCCGTCAGCGGACCAGATGAGGCCTGTTTATGTTACTGAGAGAAATCTCCTCTACTTCAGTGTCAACTCACTATAGATTTTAACCTTTTCTTTACTTGTTATCCTCACCAGAGGACATGTTTTCTCACTGGTTTTTAAGAGGCAGAGGAGGGAGGGGGAGAGAGGCCCCTGAGCCACCCCGGCCAGGGCTCCAAACTCCCTTCCCAGAGGCAACGAGACTGTGTTTGACCGGACAGCATGGCAGCGCAGCCTGGCCGCTAGGACACGTGAGATCAGCCCTCACAGCTGGATGGGATGTCTGTCTCCCCGGACTGGGATGTGTGTCTGTGACACAGCCGTCACGACTATGATATGTCACTACTGCGACATGTGTCCCTCTAGACAAAAGATGCCGAAGCTGCATCACAAACTAGCCCCACACAGACGGGCAGAGAGCCCCCAGCATCCACGCTGCCCAGCCCGCCTTGGCCTCAGCGGTGACCATGAACATGGGCCACCTTAGGAAGACACAGCCCTCTGTCTTCTGCGGGCGTCTCGCACTGTCAGCCGGCCTGCCCTGGGGAGGACTTCCCAGGTGCAACCCGATCGCAGTGGGACCGTTCTTTCTCACCTGGGCAGTCTCAGCCCAGCGCGTGGGGGTTGGCAGTGCACTGGGACACCCCGTAACCCCCCAAATGTATCATCTTTCTCTGGGGCAGAGGCAGTGTGATCAGATGGCACCGTGGCGGTGGCTCCGGCCAGTCTCTGGAATCAGTTCTAACCAGAGACTTCCTTAAAGCCCTGGCTGGTGTAGCTCAGTGGACTGAGCGCTGGCCTGTGAACCTAAAGGTCGCTGGTTTGATTCCCAGTCAGGGCACATGCCTGGGTTGTGGGCCAGGTCCCCAGTGGGGGGCTTGTGAGAGGCAAGCACACGTTGATGTTTCTCTCCCTCTCTTTCTCCCTCCCTTCCCCTCTCTCTAAAGATAAGTAAATAAAATATTTTTTAAAAAAAGACTTCCTTCAGCACGACGGCCCTTAGGGCTATCACAGTGAAAATGAAAACAAACAAAACAGATAAGCTCTTCATTCTGAATTCAGACCAATGAGGCAGTTATGAGAAGGCAGACTTTGGAAGAAACCTGCTTGTGAGTTCTTCCTTCTCTTGCCCCTAAAGGCCATAGCCTGCCTGGGGAGGTAATGAGTTCCCCGTCCCCAGTGACATTTAATCCAAGAGACGATAGTCGAAGCAAGAGGTGGGAGGCCAGTCCGACCTGACCCGAGGGTAGGAGGGAGCTCTGCAGGCAGCACGAGCCAAGGGTAGGAGGCAGAACCGCAGGGAGGCCTTGGGCGGCAAGAATCCACTGCAGCCTGGTTCAAAGCCAAGCCAAGAACTTGGCCGCCGCCGGCTCGGGGGCCACTCTGAGGCTGGTGATCGCTAAGGGTCAGAGAATGACAGTAAGTTATTTTTTTTTTGACTGTAGCATAAACAGCAGCATCTGTGCCGGCTTCTGACCTGAGCTTCCCGGCATCCGACTGCAGTGCCTTTGACCCTGAGCACCTCCAGCTTCTCGGGGGACCTGTGTGAGCGGCGCGCACACCCTCAGCGTGGGTGGGATCCCCTTCTGCTGTCGTCCATTTCTGGCGGAGGTCGAGGGGGGACTCGAGTGGCTGCCTTTTTCCCCCCCCCGACTGCAGCTTTCTGCGGAGAAGGAGCTGACTTGTTTATGCGAGGAAAGAGACATGTGACCCACCGATGCTGTAGGTGGAGAGGCAAATTGTTCACGTTCTCCTGATTAGTCCCCGTGTGGAGGAATTAAATGGAGTTCAAGTCCCTACTGCGTGCTGGGGTCGGGAATGCTGGATGCGATGAGATGGGTGCTGAGTCCCACTAAAAACCGTGCTTCTGGGCGCAATGACTGGGGGGTGTGATGTTGATTCCTCCATGGTGTTTTACCGCCTCTCTTCTCTTCCTGCTTTCTCTCTCTCTCTCTCTCTCTCTCTCTCCAGGCACGTGCTTCAGGCCGAAAATTGCGGTGTGTGTTTGGTAAACTCGGTGGCCCTGGCAGTGGTGCCCGAGGCACACGAGTGCTGGGGGAGGGCCCCTGAGTCACGTGGGATTGGACAGGCCCACTCTCAAACTGGCTTCCTACCCCGAGTCAGGTGACCTTGACCGAGTGTGTGTTGAAACGTAGATAACGTGGCTCAGAGCTGTTTTCAAGGCGTCTCAGAGTAAGAAGAGGTTGTGCAGGGGAGCGGGAGAGGCAGACACCTGTGTGCTGCGGAGAACGATGGTCTTTGGCGTTCGCCCAGGCGCCTCGTCCTCGGTCGGGGTGCACAGGTAGCTCACCTGGCTAGACCCCCGCCAGGAGGCTGTGAGCATGGGCGGACTGAGCGTGCTGTGCTCTGAGGTGCCTCCTCCCCTCTCCGCTCTGGACGCCATCTGCCTGCTGTGCCAGGATCCAGGAGGGAGGACGGGGGTCCCGCCCGGTGCCACGCTGCGTCCAGAGATTCGCTAAGGACAGGCAGATGGCAGCATGGTGACCACCAGAGGGAAGAGGGTGGGGGGAGGGGGGAGGTGGTAAAGGGGGGACAAATGATGGAAGGGGGTAAAGGGGGGAAGGAGGCTGGACTTGGGGGTGCCGAACATACCCTACAGTACACAGATGGGGTGTTATGGAGTGGTACCCCTGAAACCTGCATAATTTTATTACCTGAGGTCACCACAGTCCATTCCATTTTTTAAAAAGACGACTCTGACCCCTCTTAAAGTTGGTCACTGAGGTCACTGTGTGTGGACCCCCCGGGCTGACAACTCTGCAGGTGTGGGCCGTGCCGTGGGAAGGAGAATTCCGCCCGGTGCCCCACGGTGGAACGTGGGCTGTGGAACACCCCCGTCTTCACGAGGGGGCGTGGCCCCCGGGTTTGGCTCACCCTCTGCCTCTGAGCCTCAGGTCTGAGCTTGGTCCGTGTTCCCCTCGAGGCTGAGGCCCCTCCGACAGAGGCCGAGGCAACTCCATGTCGGTTGTTCCGACAATTCTATGCACTTGGGCCTCATCCACCCCCGGCCGTCCTGCAGGAGAGCCCTGACCAGGTACGCGGAGGGTGGGCTTGCCGGTGGGGGTCCAGCAACCTGGAAAGGATTGCGCACATTCTGTCCGCGCCGTCTTCAGACCACTGAGTGACGTCTGTCTGTCTTCTAGCCGGGCACCCAGTCCCTGCTGGGCCGCGGCCAAGGCCAGGTCTTTGACGGCTTTGACGGGAGTCTCCCAAGTGAGCCATTCGCACCTTCTGCAGTCGGCTTTCTCGTGACAAAGGGTAACTGAGGTGCATTTGACGGTGGGCGAGGGTGGGCCGTCCTGTTTGCTCGTGGGGGAGCGAGGCCGCAGGGCTGCGTGAAGGTGCTGTCTCAACTTCTTTGTTTCCCCTTTGGTGAACCCCCCCCCACCCCCAGCACAGGGGGTTTTGCTCAAATGGCTTCTCAGGTTCCTTCCCCTTGAAGAGTCTACAGCACGAGTCCTGGGTCTGGGTCAGAAATGTGTGTCAGACGCCCTGGCCGGTGCGGCTCCGTGGGTTGCAGCGTCGTCCTGTAGCTGAAAGGTTGCAGGTTCGATCCCTGGTCGGGGCACATATGGGAGACAACCCATCGATGCTTCTCTCTCACGTCGATGCTTCTCTCTCGCCCTCCCTCTCTCTCTAAAAGCAATGAT
Source organism: Phyllostomus discolor (assembly GCF_004126475.2). Taxonomy (NCBI): domain Eukaryota; kingdom Metazoa; phylum Chordata; class Mammalia; order Chiroptera; family Phyllostomidae; genus Phyllostomus; species Phyllostomus discolor. The sequence goes on from NC_040912.2 coordinate 93,476,651, forward strand.
GGAAATGTCCTTGGGTGAGGATAAAAAGATAGACAGATAGATAGATAGATAAATGTGTGTCAGACACTAACTTCAACGCTCTGCCCTGAGGGTCAGCTGCAGAGAGCCCGAACATTACGTCATTCCCAGCACCTGCAGTTCCATTTCAGGGGCAATTTGTTGACACTCGAAGTCAAGGACCCTGCACTCGAAGGGTCCTTGTTGCTCAGGTGCACGCTCTGCTCCCCGTGCGGCCGGAGCGGGTGGGTGCCGTGTGCAGCAGACCAGAGCCAAGCCGCTGGCAGGACCTGCCTTGGCTCTGCTGAGCGGAGAGTATTTTGATCCCTGGAGACAAAGTGAACCCCTCCTAAGGCACATCCCTGGGGGGGGGAGGGGCTCACGTGTGGATGGATGCTTTGAAATCTTCTATCGGGGAGCTCAAGTGTTCCCTGCTCCCCTGTGCGTAGCAAGGTCTCAATATCCACGGCATGCCAGGTGTGGAGGGGGCGGGGACCACTGGGTACAGGCGTGGAGGGGGCAGGGGGACCACCGCTGGGCACCAAATCCAGCTCACCGAGAGAGGGGTGGACGGGCGCAGCCTGGAGCATTCAGGTGTGTGTTTCCAGTAAAGACAGTCTGATAGAAGAGACATAGGACTGTGTAATAAAAACGCAAGGATGCTTAGCTTTACGGGAGAATCCTCTAACTGGTGAGAGAAGCCGTCCAGGGAGAGCACCCCGAGGCTGTCACATTTTGAGGCTCAGTCGTTGGAAAGAGGATGGAAATGTGAAAGCCCTGTGAAGCGCCTGGGAATTTCAGTCCTCAGAGACTTTTTAAGGCTCTCTGTTTGCGAAATGCCACCGCAAGGTGCTCTCTCAGGAAGATGGGGTCCCCTTGCCCGGAGGCCTTGTGAGTCCCGCAGCCGAGCCTTCTCGCTCTGCGTCTGCAGGGAGCCACGGCAGCCTGGAGGGAGGGAGGGAATGCGGGACGTCTTGCAGAAACCGCTGTGAGGGCGATTCCGTTTCCTTACTTGGCTCCCCACCGAGTGAGTTAGACCTGAAATTGCCCTCGAGGCCGCCTTGGCTGACCTAAGTCTTCTTATCACTTTGACTCAACATCTGAACAGTGAAAACACGAAACAGAAGTGAAGACAATAATTGTCTTTAAGTCTTCAGCCCTGGCTGGTGCAATTTGGTTGGTTGGAGCATCATCCTGCAAACCCACAGGTTGCGGGTTCGAGTCCCAGTCAGGGCACGTACCTAGGTCATGGGTGTGATCTCCTGGTACGTGAGGCAGCTGGCTGATGTCTCTCTCTCTTCCCCCCCTCCCTCTTCCCTTCTCTCTAGAAGCAATGAAAAAACGTTCTCAGGCAAGGCTAGAAAAGTCATTATCTTTAAGTCTTCATTGCGTATCCTTTTAAAAAATGATAAAAGCCAAATAGCCTGCAAATGAAATGTGGAGGCTCTGAAGTCAAAAGGCCCGAGACTAAACAGCGGCGCTGGCCTTCCCCGGGTGTGCGATCTGGGCAGTTGGCGAAGCCGCTCGGGGTCTCAGTTTCCTCATCTGTGAAATGGGGGCCACAGCAGAATCTGCTCCCCAGGGTTGTTATGAGAACCAGGCGAGTCCATGCTTGAGAAGCTGCTTAACTACCTGTTCAGCAAGAGGACATTTGCAGTGTATTTCAGGGACTGCGATTCTTGGCTTTATTTCTATTGCTGTGATGACCTACTGTGTGCAGTGCTGGGGGCGCGCTTGGACACCGGAGCTGGGAGGCGCGGTGTGCCGCACCCGGGCCCGATGTCAGTGTTCAGGAGAGAGGGACTGAGCACATCCGTGACGCTGGGCGGGAGGCTGGGAGACGCAGGGCCCTCGGGTCCTGCACATCCTGGGGCCGCTGTGCTGACATTCTCAGGGACGTTCTCTGAGGGACAGTAATAGTGAGGAAACCTGATGTAACCACCAGCAGCGTCAAAACCGGGTCATTCGCACCCCAAACAGCCCCCAGGGCTGAATGGGAGGCTTCCAGCGGAGGCTCGGGCGGACCCTCCCTCAGGGACCCAGGCGAGAGAGGGCAAGATGGCGCTTTGGGAAAAGACACAGCAAGAACGCCCGTCGGAATGTGTCTGGGACGTCACCATGTTGTGAAACTGGAAGATCTGACGTTGCACCGGGTTGGGAGGGGGCAGGGCGTGGTTTTCGTGGGAAAGGAAGGAAGAACCCACAGTTTGAGTTTTCCGAAGCTCAGCTGCCCGTGGGCACGATGAGGCTTTGACGAGCTCTGTGCGTAAGGAGGGACATAGTTCGGCGAGGCGGGCTGGAGGTGGGGGGCACCCCACGGCTGGGTGATGCGTTGGGCCCCGGCACACTCTAGCATCGTAAAGGGACAGAAGGGGCACCGGGCTGTGGGCTGCCCCCTGGGTGGGTCGGCACATCAGCCCCGCCACCCGAGCTAGGTGTCCCTGCAGCAGCCCCGTGACCATTCCCGCCCGCAGCGTGCCGGCCCTGCCTGGTGGGTTCTGGTCCTTTTCCCTGTCACCAGGGTGCTGTCACTAGGCACATGGTGGCCTGTGCTCTGGTGGCATCACACACTGTCATCCTGGACCAGGACTAGGGCACACCTCCGTGCAAGGGCTGCTGGGAGGTGCAGTCCCGCGCTGGGGGCAGCTCCCCCACGCACCCGGGTTGGCGGCCACCTGTCTGCCTCGGTCCGGGCTGTCCTGCTATGTCACATGGGAGTGATGTCAGCCAGCTCCTGGACACAAGTACGGGGACATGTTCCTCTTTGCTTTTCCAGGGCTGGGCGTCACTCCTTGCACGTGCGTGCACACACACAGAGTGTGCAGACAGAATTGGGGACAACCCATTAGATCTCCGTGAATGTGTTGGGCACGATGTATTCTCGGCTGTTCCCGGTCTAGCCACCGGGTGTCCCAAGCCTTAGGTCCGAACCGAGGCTCCCACTCCTCACCCTTCTGTCCTCTCGCCCCCCGGGGGCCGCAGGTGGGCTGAGACGGAAAGGGGGGGGCTCTGTGCTCTTAGTCCTTTAATCTACTTCTTGCCCACCAGGGGCCACTTTGATGGGCTTTCTTTGAATTTAGTGGGGAAGGAACATTCCGTACTCCAGGAGAGACGGGGAACCCAGCGGGGGGCAGAGACCAAGGAAAAGAGACTCCGTCGCATTTTAGGAGGTACTGTAAATCAGCTCAATTTCTTAGACGTGGCGTTTGGACCATTTGGGGTGGCTGGAAAGTGAACTTGTCCTGCTGCTTTGAAATTGCTGAGATTGTAATTCTGGAACCATCTATATTACTGCAGCTACCTGTGTATGGAAACCCTTTATTTCCAGTCCATAAAAGTCCTGCGGGAAACATCTCTGGGGAATTACAACTAAAAGGCTTGGGCGAGCAGTCTAACCTGTGGTCTCCCTTACTTCTCGGCATCGGGCGGATGTGGGGGTGAACCCAGGCAGCCCTGAAGCGACACAGGGACCCCTCACGCAGTTCCACAGATACGGGGATTTTTTTCCAGTAAATACTGTCCATCGTAGGTTCTCTTCCTGATGGTTTTCTTCATAACATTTTCTTTTCCTCTAGCTTACTTTGTTTAAAAATACAGTGTATAATAGCCCTGGCTGCTGTGGCTCAATGGATTGAATGCCAACTTGTGAACCCAAGGGTAGCCAGTTTGATTCCTGGTCAGGGCACAGGCCTGGGTTGCAAGCCAGGTCCCCACTAGGGGGCACACGAGAGGCAACCACACACTGATGTTTCTCTCCCTCTCTTTCTCCTTCCCTTCCCCTCTGTATAAAAATAAATAAATAAAATCTTTAAAAAATACAGTGTATAATACATGTCCCATACAAAATAGGTGTTAATCAACTAGGCCATTGGTAAGGCTTCTGGACCACAGTAGGTTATTAGTAGTTAAATTTGGGGGGAGTCAGAAGTTACACGTGATTTTTGACAGGGGTTGGCACCCCTATCCCTGTGTTATTCAAGGGTCGACTGTGTAACTTCTCTTTCAAAGCAAAGCAAGTACTCAGTACATTATTTAAAAACTCCCGAGAGAGAGAGAGACAGAGAGCACACACGACCCCTCCACCCTGGTGCCGACGGTTGCACATTCTAGGGTCTGACCCTCGTGCCCTCGGCTGAGAGTCAGATCCGGCCCTCCCCCTCCCGGTCCCCACCGGAGACAGGAAACGGATATCTACTCGTCATTTTTCTAAAGATGTCCTTGTGTAAGAGACGGTGTTGAAACTCATCCTGCGCAGCCCCACCTCCCTCGGAAATCCTCATTGCCTTTGGTCCATTTGTCTGGCAGAGAAATACGTTCTCTCCCTTTTTTTTTTTTTTTTTTTTTTTTAATGGCTTCCTCTGTGTTCCTTCCAAGATCTGTGCATCTCTCTCCTGCGGGCTCCGGGCCGGACTTGGTGTTTTTAATTAAGTTGAGACCCAGCCAGGCGCTTGCTTAGATTCTGCAGATCCGAGGCCGTGCCCTCAAGGAGAGACGGGACAGATGGAAAGGATCTGACCGCCTCGTCTCAGTCCACACTTGCAGAGGCCTGGGAGACGGTCGGCCGCAGCAAGGGGCGGAAAACCACAAGCCACGCTGGGACGGAGCGCGGTCTCTGTCAAGGGCGATGATACGCCGCAGCCTTGAATTCAGCGGGTGGCGAGAACCATCAGTGAGCCCGTCCGTGAAAGCCCTGCACGTTTTGAGGTTTGAGGCGCGGATGAATTCATGCCCAAAACGTCACAGACGATCGAAACTTCAGCAAGAAATACCATGATGTCTTTTTTATCATAAGGATAAATTTTGTGTTTGATCGCTTTTTTAAAATAATTTTTTTATGTTTCAGTGATACTGGACATACGATATGGTATTGCTTTCAGGCACGCGAGGTAGCGATTGGACAGTTACACACCACACCAAGGGACCGCCCAGTGTTTCCGGTCCCCACGTGGCACCATCCATAGTTACTACAACATTGTCGGCTGTGTTCCCTGTGCTGTACTCTGCACCCCCGTGTCTTTCTGTAACTACCGATTTGTACTTCCTCGTACCTTCCCCTTTCCCACCCAGCCCTGAGCCCCTCCCACTGGGCAGCCAGCGGTCTGTTCTCCGTGTCTGCGAGTCTGTTTCTGGGCTGCTTCCTTTGTCCTTCCGATGCCACGTAAAAGCAGAATCACTCGGATTCTGTCTGTCTGTCTCTCCTACCACTGGCTTCTTCTGGGGATCACTGGTTACGCAGCCTGTAAGTCCGAGGGGCAGGTGGCCTCCATGCCCTTATACCTCTCCTTACCGAACACGCTGTGTGGACGTGTGGGCGTTTAAGAAGCTGATGTCACCCTGGCTGGCGTAGCTCAGTGGACTGAGCGTGGGCTGTGAACCAAAGTGTCGCAGGTTCGATTCCCAGCCAGGGCACATGCCTAGGTTGCAGGACATGACCCCCAGCAACTGCACATTGATGTTTCTCTCTCTCTCTCTTTCTCCCTCCCTTCCCTCTCTAAAAATAAATAAATAAATCTTTAAAAAAGCTGATGTCAAATCACTTCACGTCAATGGAAGAAAAGAGAAAGTATGTAGCAAAGAGTTTGTGGCCAAGCCCCCCTGCCCCAGAGCGAGGCTGGGTGTGGTTTGCTTTCATCGGTGGAACTTCCGGGCAGGCAGAGGGGGCCGGGGAAACGAAGACGTGATTCTGTGGAGGGGGATGCGGTTTGCCGGGGGCAAAAGCCGTAATCACTGAGCGGTGGGTGTCCGCACCTCTGAGTGGAAGGGCATCATTCCTTCTGGTTGACTCACGATTCGAAAACTCAGTGACAAGCAGCAGATGGAAATGCCGAGGGTGGTCGTTTCCAGCCGCTCACGGCTCTGCCCAGGAAGACAGCGTGGTGGCTGAGGCTGAAGTGCCTCCTCGTTCCTCGGCGCTGCACACTCTCCCGTGCGGAACCGGCGGGTTTCAGAAGTCCCCCCCAAGGAGGTGTGTTTCCCAGAGTCTCAGAACGAACTCCTGGAAGCGTATGCCCCGCCCCACCCTGCACAGGACCTTATAGTGCTGGGCCAGGAGCCGTGGCCAGGTTCTCGGGGGAGGGGCTCTGACCCCGCCCTTCCTCCCTGGGGAGCCTGGCCTCTTCAGGGTCCCCCAGGACATGCTGGGCTCCCCCCCACCTGCCGTGCCTCCCCTTGCTGCCCTGGAGCTGCTGTCTGCTTTGAACGCACAGTGCACCACACCGGTGTGTACGGACAGCACAGATGAGTGTCCTCCCCGCCAGCCAAGGGGCAGGGGGTGATGGGGCGCAGACCGGGCCAAACTGGGGCACGGGGACCTGAACCTTGGAGGCCAGCCCCAGTGCACTCACACCGCCAGCCACTCAGTCACTGTCCCCCGACCACCCCGTGTCCTGGAGAAGCCCTGAGAGTGAAGGGTGACTTTCTCGTTGGACTTCATCTTGAGTGCGTGGCTTCTCCCCCATTCTTTATTCCCTTAATGATGGAGGGAGGGAGGGCGGGCGGGCCGGGCGCACGGGATGATGCGTCAGGCGGAGGGAGACGAGGAGCTGGCCGCTGTGGCTGCACTCGGGGCCAGGACGGCTGGCAGCGCTGGGGCTGGTGCTGTGCGGAGTGCGGCGGGGCCTGGCCGCCATGTCCCTGCTGCTCGCGGCCCCCCGGGAGCCCGCCACGCCCTGCGCGTTCCCTGGTGTGCTGGTAAGGGTGCGCCGTGGCCGTGGGTGAGCCGGGGAGGGGGTGGGCCGGCTGACCTTCCTTCATTTTCCGTGGGGAGCGAGGGTTGTATGATTGTGATTATTTTCTTTAGCCTTTCAAGTTCCAGTCTCACCTGCCGTTTTCCAAACTTAAATGCTACCCAGTTGGCCGAGGCGGCAAAGAAGAGAGGGGACAGGCAGGGAGTCCTCCACAGACCCCCAAGCGAGGGGGAGTGGGGGCCCGGCGCTGGGAAGCGCGGGGCGGGCCTGGGCGAGAGGGGCCGGGCTGACGGGTCACCTGCCGGCGGGGATGGACACCTGCCAGCGGGACTAGGTGCTGAAAAGGGACAGCGACTTGGCAGGAGGCCGGACGGGGCCGAGTCCGGGGAGCGTCAACCCCTGACCCCAGAGGAGCACGACCCGCCCCAGCTCTCTCGGGACTGAGAACGGGAGTCAGAAGGGGCACGGCGGACACCGTGACGTCAGAGAAGGGACAGCGTGACGTCAGGGGCAGGGCGTGGGCGATGTGACGTCGGCAAAGGCAGGGGCTGCGTGTGACGTCAGCGGGCATGCGCGGTGGGGCGTCAGCCAAGGCACCACCGTGTGTTGCGTGGAGCAAGGCGCGGCGGGGCTGTGGGGAGGGGGGGGACGTGAGCCACGCAGTTCACGAAGCAGAATTTCTCCCCACGGAACCTGGGTCAGCGCTCAGAGCCAGCGGGTGGGGAATCCGTGTTTCCGCACCGAGACCACCCCCGCCCCCCGCCCCAGGGCGAGCCAGGGGGGCCGGGTGCGCGCCGAGCTGGTGGTGAGGACCCAGCGGGGTGGTGCCCCGCATGGTGAGTGTGCGAGGGTGCGAGCAGGTGTGCCCGCGAACCTGTACGTGGGAACCAGAGGATGAGTTCATCAGTGACAGCACGCGTGTCTAAGTGTGCGTGGGGGCGCCTAGTGTGCCAGAGCGCGCGTGGGTGTCTGTGAGTGTGCGTGTGAGAGCATGGGTTTGTAAGTGCGAGGCCATGCGTAGCTGTGAGCGTGGGCGAGCCAGACTAAGGCAGGGAGCACAGGTGTGAGAGTGTGGGAACAGCGAGCACGCCCCCACCCGTTCTTGGGGAGCCCGCTGCACCCCCTGCTCGGTGCACCCCCTGCGGCCGGTCTTGCGAGGGGCAGCCGGGGCTGGCCCAGCAGCTGTGTGTCCCACGGTGTCGTTCCGTCGGAGCCCGGAGGAAGCGGGGCCAGAGCTGCTGGGTCTGCAGGGGGAGCGTGTGGGGCTGGGGCTGCTCCTCGGCCTTCCACGTGGTGGTGGGGGGGCCTGCGAGACTCCGCTCCTCCTGCTGCGGGGGAGGGGCAGTGAATTCCCACCCGCCAGGCTCAGGGTTTGGGGCAGCCTGCCCCGTCCCCCTCGGAGACCCAGATGTTCCCTGGAGGGAGGCCCTTCCCTGAGAGGAGGCCCTGTGGCAGCAGCCTGCCTGCAGGCCTGCCTCTCTGCCCCCAGGGGTGCCAGCCCCGCCTGCAGCTCAGGGTGTGACGGTGACCCAGCGGAGGGTTGGGGGGGGGTGGCTGATTTTAAATCACTTTTGCTCCCAGCACTAAGTGTGTCCTTAGCTATTTCAGGTGTAGCTCAGAGGGATCGTGCACCCCGAGTCCAGCGAGTACTAACACCCCCTGCCCCCCAGTCAAGAGTCACCCCGGCTTAGACTTCGCAGGGAGCCCACAGCTGGAGCAGCCCGGCTGCCTCCGTGGTGACGCCCGGGTGTCTGCCGAGGCTGTTGCCCTGAGAGTCAGTGATTTCAACTCGTGTTCACGACGTTTCGTTGCGTTTTATTAAAAGCTCACCTCCGAATTCTTATTTCATGGGAATTCCGACGCGTGGAGGAGTAATTTTTTTAATGGAAACACAAGGCAAAATTAACGTCGAGCCTCGTTACGCAGTGCCCGGGAAAGCGAACATCGTCCCGTCCACAAGCCCGCCCGCAGACGCCCTGGGCTCAATTCGTCTGCCCTCCCGTTTCCCCAGCGAACACCACGTCCTGAGAAACGGAGACAGAGGCACGATGAAGGGCCACCAACTCCGCCAGGCGGCCTAGTGAAGGGTGGAATTCTACCCTGCTCAGTGGTATGCTTTGATTTCAGTTTGGCTGGGGGGGGGGTGGGGGGGAGATTAAATAACGTTTAAGAAAAGCCCACTCCCCCAAGGTGGAGAATTTGTATTCACATGGTTAGGGAGCCCAGTCCGAGCACCTGGGCTGCGCACTGCTCACTGAGCCGTTGAGCGCCTGCAGCCGGAGCTGGGGCGGTGGGTGGGGGGGGGGGGGGTTGTGGTGTTTCCTCTGAGCACAGGTATGTTTCGCGCCAGTCAGGACCCACGAGGAAAGTTACTAAAAACCTAGACGTGGAGTCACCGGCACACAGTATGGTGACATTCTCGTTTCACATCAAGGAGCTGGGGTCTGACTCCCGCAAGGAGCCACGACGAGACGTGGGGCAGACACCGGCGAGGAGTCGGAATTTGGCTCCCCCCGAGAGACTGTAGCTCCTTGTCCACCGGTAGGAGGAGTTCCTGCCCAGCACCTGCTGACACAGGGCTGTCCTGGGTGACGGCCCCGGGCCCAGGTCCCCCGTGCTCTCTGTGTGGGGAGGACCCCCACTGCCTGCACGCGGGGAGCTGCCCTGGACCTGGCCTTGGACGTTGCTCGAGGCAGGCTGAGGGCCCAGGTTCCAGTCGTCCAGTCAGCAGAGCCGTGTTCTTGACAGTTGGGCAGCTCTCCTGGCTTCGGGGTTTTCGTTTTGAGCAGAGGAGCTTGGAATGAGAGGAGGGACTTGAAGAGTGGTTTGTGGGTCTCAGGCGCTCAGGGTGGGCGCCCAGTCTTCTCCTGCAGGACTGTGACCTGTCCCACCACTGGCACCCTCGGGGCAGGGGGTACAATGCAAATCCTCGTTCTCCAAGGACCTGTGTTGGCAAACGGCAGGAAAGAAGTCAAGAGTATAGGAGAAGGATCTTTTTTCCTCTGATTGCATCTCGGAGGCCTTTAATCACAATTCTTACTCCAGGAAAGGAGCGAACCTGCTTATTAGACTCCAGCATCGCAGGGCTGCACCCCAGTGGGTGGGTCGGAAGGGCTGCCAGGCCACCGGAGGGGCCGGCGCTGGCCGGGGGACCCGTGTCCTGCTGGGTTTACGGGCTCTGATAGGGGAGCACACCAGGTGGGCGGCGGCCGACATGTGGTGGACAGCCCTCGTGGTCAGACCTGGGGTCCCGTTTTGGAGCCTCTTGAAGTGAAAACGGGTTGTCCGGGAGGACCTGTAGGAATCGTGGACATTAGCGAACCGTGCCTCAGGAATTCGGTTTGGCCGCTGGGGGAGCCTGGAAAGGGGCTGAGGAATGGACCTCGGGAGGCAGAGGGGCTGTGGTGGGCGTGGGGGGGGGCATCAGCGAGAGCAGCTGTTGTCCAGGAGGCTGGACCTGGTGGGAAAGGGTAGGTTTGGGGTGCAAGCTGGGGCCTGCGCATAGGTGGAGGGAAGAATGAGGGAGATGGGGGTGAGGTTGTCCTTGGATGCCCACATCGCCCCCTGTTGGACAGGTAGTGTGTGTGCATCTAACAGGAGAAGCCACACTTCCCTTGGTGTCCCAGGGGGCCGGCCCCTTGGGCTCAGGGTGGGCACGGGGGTGGGGGGCCTTCACCCCACACATGCACCGGCGCTGCATGGACACTGGGCGGGGTGAGAAGACTCATTCCTGCCTCCTTCTGTCATTGTGGGGTGGGCAGGCCTGGAGGCCCCCTGGGCGAAGCAGGCCTTGGGGAGAACCTGCCCACTGACGTCCTGTCTGGGGGGTTCATGCCAGGGGTCCCCACGGAGAGGGCTGAGGCACAGCGACAGGAAATACAGCTCACAGGAGGTCGGAGCCTTGACGCCGTCTTTGTCCTGGGGTAACACAGGTGTCATTGACAGCAAACTTGACGGCTAACGGGAGTGGACACCTCAGGTGGTCTCCCTGGATGTGGGGTGGGCCCCCCAGACCGGGTTGGGGCTCACGGCTCTTACCACAGCCCCTCAGACTCCGACTTGGCCGGGCCCGGAGAGCCGAGGGTGTCCTTGGTTGTAGCAGGAGGCGGGATTCGGTGGCTGGAGGCAGAAATAGTTTCTGTTCCCCGCGGTCCTTCCCAGGGGCCGGATGTCCCCGGCGTGCTCCGGGGCTAAATTCGGCTGCCTGTGAAGTCCCAGAAAGGGCTCAGCTTGCGGGTTGGGGGACGGTCCCTCCCAACGGCCAAGCCAATGCTTACATAAGCCAGCCGCCAGCCGGCTCTGCAGCCGCGGGGCCCGGGCTGCGGTCCCAGCCTCGCAGCACGAACAGCTGGGGGACTGTTGCCCAAGTTCGTTACCCTCTCTGCACCTCGCTTCCTCACCGGAGATCAAGGCCACCGTGGTACCTTATACCAAACCCCTCATCAGGCGGAGTGAACGGGAAATTGGCTCATCCACATGGCAGGGGGGCTTACAAGAGTCACCCCCGACTGGCTCCTGCGTGTTTGGTTCAGGGCACGGAAGTGTACGGCAACGTGGCTGTTCCGGCAGGCGATGCCACCCCCAGGGGGACCCGAGTCCCACCGTCCGTTTCCAGCCTCACTGTCAGGCGGCTGGTCCCCTGGGAACAGACTCAGCTCCTGCTAAATGGCTGGAGGCTCAGGAGGTGACGCTGCTCAGACTCTTGTCACCCGAGGGTCACGGAGGCTCAGGGCCACCGCCTCGTGCCAACGTGGACAGTACCTCTCGGCTACACTCCGAGAGCGGGAACGAGGATTTTACTTACTTAAATTTAGAGATGGGAAGGGAGGGAGACAGAGAGGGAGAGAAACAGCAATGTGTGATTGCCTCTTGTGCGCCCACTAGTGGGGACCTGGTCCACAACCCAGGCCTGTGCCCTGACTGGGAATCGAACCGGCGACCCTTTGGTTTGCAGGCCTGTGCTCAGTCCACTGAGCCACCCCGGCCAGGGCAGAGCTGTTCAGTTTGCACGCAGGTGGTGTGCTTGGTCTTCTGGGAAAGCACCCCGTGTTCACGCCTCAGCATGGGCCCCCCGCGGGTTCTGTCTGCTCTTGAGAGGGTTTCCGTATTCGTGGGGGCGGTGTTCGGTGCTGGCTCGGCTTCCCGGTTGCTCGAGGAGCACTTTGTTTTACTTATTGATGTTTAAATCCTTGCCTGAGGACGTGTTTGTTGGTTTTTATAAAGAGAGAGGAGCCCCGGCTGGCGTAGCTCAGTGGATTGAGCGTGGGCTGCAAACCAAAGTGTCGCAGGTTCGATTCCCAGTCAGGGCACATGCCTGGGTTGCAGGTCATGACCCCCAGCAATTGCACATTGATGTTTCTCTCTCTCTCCTTCCCTTCCCTCTCTAAGAATAAATAAATAAAATCTTAAAAAAAAGAGAGAGAGAGGAGGGGGGGGGAGAGAGACCGACCAACCAGGGATTGAACCCACAACCGAGGTATATGCCCTGACCGGGGATCGAACTGGCAACCTTTCAGTGTATGGGATTGATGTTCCAATCATTGGAGCCACCCACCCAGGGCTCGTGGGGCGTTTTAAATGTCCCACGTGCAGGTCCCACGGAGGTCCACCCACGGCCAGTGCTGTTGTTGGTCCCCCAGGGGAGACTCCTTTGTCTCCGAGTTAGAAAACCCCTTGGAGGAGCAACCTGCCATCGAAATCTCTCGGTTTTCTAACGCCGTGACAACGCTGGGACAGGGAACGGGGCGGCTGTCCCTGCCCTCTCTCAACAACTGAGGGAGCCGGTGCCTGGAGGTTCAGATTTGTCTGGGGTCACGTGAGGAGCTGGCACATCACTCGGGGTCGCTTTGGCTCCACGCTGCTTCCGCGGCTCAGCCAGGAACACGCATTTCTGGTCTCACAGGGCGATGGCCGCTGTGCCCCCCACCCCCTGCCCTGGGCGCCCCCTGGGCGGCCTCTCAGGGTCTTTCTCTCCTCCTGTCCATGTTTCTGTCCTGTCCTCAGTAACCACGTCTCAGGGTCCTTCACGTCCAGGTGGATGGGCAGGTGGTAGAGCTGGGGTTGGCCTGGCTGGGTGGCCCTCATGGCTGCAAGGGGCTCTGGGAAATGTAGTCCCTCTGCGTGTTCGGACGAAACCCCCCAGTCTGCCGAATCCGGTGGATCTGGCCGGACCGCACCAGCGGCCCCAGCCCGTGGGCGGGAAGGACAACACGAGGACCGTGCATGGGCGGCCTCATGGACGCTGTCCCGGGCCTGTCTCCACGCTGTGTTTCGAATGCGCTGCGTTACCAGACGCGCCGCGGACTGCGGTTTAAGCCTCAGAGAAAACAGCAGCAACGAAACTTTGGGGGAAGTTGCTGGGAGGCTTATCCTGTTGCCAAGTAGAAATACGGAATTCCCCTACTTCCTTGAGGCCGCTTGGCCCTCTCCCGGGGGGCCTTCCCCGTAAAAGCCTCGTGGGGGCTGCGTTTCCCGCAGACGCGCAGCTGCAGGAGGGGCGGCAGTGACGAGCCGCACCTGGAGCACGCGGGAGGCGGGGGGGGGGGGGGGGGCGGGGGGCGGAGGGGGACGGGGCCAGCGTCCTCCGCTCCTGTTTGCTCTGGGACGCACAGCGGCTGCATTCCCCAGCGAGCTCCGTCCGCCCTGCTGTCTGGTGCCGGACGCGCAGGTTTCGGAGGCCGGCGCTCCGCCCTCTTCCCCAGGGGCGTCTCCTCCCTGGATCTGGGAGAGCTCGTTCAGGTCCAGCAGAAGGCAAGGCCCCTGGGAGCCTGGCGCCCCCGGCACCGGCGGGGCGCCGCCAGCTGTCACAGCATATGGCCTGAAGGCCCCCGACGGCTCCCACTGAACCAGCCAGCCCGGGGCTTGGAACGTGAGCTCATCCTCCTCGGAAGGCAGACGGTCTCTCTGACCCTCTGACCCCCGGCTCTGGCCCCCTGCCGGCTCAAGAGTCCCTCCTTCCCCGCTCTGCTGGGCCCCGAGCCCTCCCCATGCTCCGTGGCCATGCGGCCTCCCCGCCGACGTGGCTGCCACGTTCTCGTGCCAGAACTGTACCCCTAAAACCGCGAGGAGAGTCAAGGAGGCAGCTACATGGTATCACTCGAGCTGCAGCTAGATAACATATGTGAAACCGTGTTCTCAGACCCCTGACTGAACTAGGGCTTTATCATGAGCTTATTCCATCCAAGGCACCTGTCTTACGTGAGGCATTTGATAACTTGCTTGCCAGGAGGTCACCTGCTTCATGCAAGCTCACCACACCTCAGGGGAGGCGTGTCCCCCTGCTGTGGCACCCAGCGGGGTGGGGGTGTGGGTGGAAGAGGGGCCAGGGGTCCCCTCCGTGTCCCTCCGAGACGTGTTGCAGCTTGGATGTTCCTGCCCCGGACTGCTTGCCTCTGAGCCGGTCAGTGTCACAGCCTCGGCCACAGTCGATTTGGGCCCTTCGTCAAAAGCCTCTGAATAAAGACCACGCGTGAGCCTCCCTTCCCCAGGCCTGGCTCAGCCTCTCGGACCCGGGCGGGCTCCTTTCCTCCGAGCTGTCGGGGGCGGTTTACAGGCCGCTGTGGCCGCGGCTCGGGGCCGGCAGCGGCCCCCACCGAGAGTCCAGAAGACTCACTGCCCCAGGCCCCGAATCCAGGGAGCCGAACTCTTCAATTAAACCAGAATCATTTATTCATCACGGCGGCGGCCGCCCGCAGCCGCAAGTGCCTCCTGGTGAGTGAGCGAGCCTGCCCGCCGGCGTGTCCGCGTCTCCTCGGGTTTCCGACCGGAAGACAAAGTGCAGGGCGAGGTTCGTTCTCAGTGCCCACTTCTCTGTTTTATCGATCCGGGTAGCCGCTAAAGCTTGAGCCGCACAGTGGATTCTCTCTTTAATTCCTCTTTTTAATTTTAAATGAGCTTTAGTCGAGTCGTGACGAGCGCAGGGAGCTTTAGGTGGAGGTCCTCAGCGGTGCCCACAGTTGGGGATTTTCACTGCCGCCCGACCGCGTGGGGGGGCGGGAACGGCGCTGAGAGCCGGCCTCCAGGCCAGAGCTGTGCCCAGCTCCATTAGGTTCTGGTGCGCGCCCCTGGAGGGACGGTGCTGGGTTCTGTTGCTTCGGCGTGTCCAGTGCCGGCGCGTCTGGCTCCCGTCCCGGGCAGGAATAGTCTGGGGTGGAGGTGTGAGTTCTGGTGGCTGCAGCCGGGCCAGGTCCCCAAGGGGCCATCGAGGCTGCCGGTGAGTGACCGCCGGGGCCCTGTGTCCCTTCCCGTCGCCTTTCTGCCAGTTTGGTCACCGTCCCTCGGGCCACCCGGAGAAGAGAGGTCTGGCCAAGCTCCCTGGTTGGCTCCCACGCAGGCCCCCAGAGTTCCCCCTTGGGGGGTGGGGTGATGTGACCCCGATGATGTCATGAAAAGGGGGCCTCCCAGCCCAGGATCACGAGCCCATGTCCAGTCCGCTGTCGTCCCATCAGGAGAACCTGTGCTCAGTGTGTGGGGTTTTGGGCTCACACTCTGAGCCGTGACCCTGACCCTGACCCCGATCCTGACCCCGGACCCTCCCACAGCACCGAAAGCTGAGCTCCTCTCAGCAGGGAGTCAAACAAACAAACAAAAAATCGGTCATTTTCAAGGGAGCGGTGAGACCTGAAATAGAAACCTCAGTCCCTGAACTTTAAAGACACAGGAATGACACAAATCACATTTGTCTTCTCACTAAGAAAACACCGTCAAAGGCGAGAGATGCCGACGCCTTGTATTATTTTTTCTACCCGATGTATTCCCTCTCGCTTCGGGCAAATATGTTTTTTGGAAGCCGGGGAAGAACCCGCAAGCCCATCAGACAAAAACAGCAGGCTTTCAAACAAAAGGTTATGCCCTGGGGGGGGTCTAGACAGTTTGCCACACGCTCTCTTGGGGTGACGGCAGAGTTACTGCTGGCGGGGACGTGGGCAGTGCGCGACCACGGCCTTCGTGTCCCAGATGAGGAACAGGGGTTCCGGGGTGCAGGCTCTCCCCACCTCGTGGGGGATCCCATGAGCTGGAGGTGGGTCTCGGGCCCTGGGCGCCCTGGGGCGAAATGCACGAGGTGAGGGGACAGACGCTCGGGGCGGAGACAGCTGCGGGCCAGGCAGAAGGCGTGGCTCAAGGCGTGGCTCCATTTCCAGGCCTCCCTGCCCAGGTGGCGCCTGCGAAGGAGTGTTGTGGGGTTTGGTACCTGGACTAGACTCACCTGTGAGCCACGTTCTGCTCTTTCCCCCCCGTTACACGAGACCACCTTTTAATTACATTTTTAAAAAATTAAGCAGAAATCCTGGCTGGCGTAGCTCAGTGGATTGAGCTCAGGCTGCGATCCAAAGTGTCGCAGGTTCGATTCCCAGTCAGGCCACATACCTGGGTTGCAGGCCACGGCCCCCAGCAACCGCACATTGATGTTTCTCTCTCTCTCTCTTTCTCCCTCCCTTCCCTCTCTAAAAACAAATAAATAAAAATCTTTAAAAAAAATTAAGCAGAAATTTTTCTTGCCCAGAAATGAATAATCAAAAACCTAAGTGTAAGAGCGAACATGATTACACTCTTAGGCTAAAAACTTAGGTGTGCATCGACTTTAAAATAGAAGCAAGCAGAAATTCTGGAGCTGGAAAATATGATCTCTGCAAAGAAAAGTAATCAGTAAATGGGACCTTGGATGAGGCATCTTAGATGTGAGACTGAAAGCACAACAGCAAAGGGAAAAATTTGATAAATTGGATTCTATCAAAACTAAAGACTTCCATACAGCCGGGAGCAAAAGGACAGGTCGGGGGAAACTGCTGCTCGTCCCGCCCCCCACGAGAGACTCGGTTCCCGGACAGGGAGCAAGGACTGGGGTTCGGGGATGGAAAGGCAGACGAATAACCCGGGGAGTCAGGGGCACGTGCGCTGTGCACCCCCCCCATTCAAGTCTTTGCACTGTTGATGTCGTAGCTGTTGTGCTGTTCTCGTCTCTCCGCTTAGTTCCGTGGATCCGTGGATGTGTTTTCTCCTAGTTTTTGGGGTCTGGTTCCTGGTCCTCATGTGTCTAATGGCTTCTCACGGACTCCCCACTTTCACTGGCGTGCATTGCGGACTCTCTGTTGCGGAGAATCTGAATGTTTTCAAATTTCTTTGAAGAGTCTGAGTTTCGTTCCGGGAGGCCGCGGGTGCAGTGGCGGGTCCGTTCCGTCCCGGTGGGGCCGTGGGGGTTGTCAGAGAAGGTTTGCATCGGAGGGCCCCAGGCGTTCCGGATGCTTCCGCGGACTCTCTGGTTTCTGCTCCTCCCACCAGCGACGCCGCTGACACTGACGTGGGCGGTGTCCCCTTCTCTGTGCCGCAGGCCGGAAAGCGACCTCTGCCGGGAGCGGTGGGGGTGCCCAGCTGTCCTGGGTTGCCCCTCTCCGTAGGGCCATGGCCTGGCACTCTCTGAAAACTGGTGTTTTGTGTGTTTTGCCCAGTTTTATAATTCTTTACACGGGAAGGTGAGTCTGATCACTCACTATCACGATCGGAACCATAGATAGAGTCGAGTGCTTTGTCAGGCTCCTTGCTCCTTCACAGGGAGAAGTTTAAGACAAGTCGTAAAACTCACAAGACTTTAGAGTGTGTTTCTTAGAGAAACCTCAGGTTGGCTTAAACAAATTTAGGTCTTTATATTTTTTTAGAAGTACGCCAAGTGTAGTTCCAACAAGGGATACCTGTTTGAGAGACCCTCACACCATTCTACTAGACCAGAGGGTAATGCTCTGAAAAATATAGTAGAAGTCTTGTTTCGTAGGTGCACACACAGGGAGACCAATACGGGGAGGCCAGCTTCCGATACGTTTATTCCAACCTCCTGCCTTGACTGGGTGTGAGGTTGCCTGCTTCCTCCTGCTTGCATGTTTTAGGATAGTCACTGGGATGATAGAAGGAACAAAATAGACACGTTTTTGCAAGTCCCTCTCAGACGCCTCGCTGTGGATCTTCTGGCTTTGACCGAGGAAGTCCAAGTCTCAGCCTCTTCCTTGACCAGCTGCTACTCGACGGGCTCGGGTGAGGGGCTCACAGCCGGGGCAGACGCAGCACGCTGGGGTCAGCGTCCCTAAAGTGAGGAGACCCCGAAATGGGAGGGGCCTGGAGCTGTCCGCTCCTATTTTCCTGTCTTCCTCCTATTTTTCTTTTTTCCCTTTTTTTCTTTTCAGAATTTTATTTATTTATTTTTAGAGAGAGGAGAAGGGAGGGAGAAAGAGAGGGAGAGAAACATCAGTGTGTGGTTGCTGCTTGCATGCCTCCCTACTGGGGACCTGGTCTGAAACCCAGGCACGTGCCCTGACTGGGAATCGAACCAGTGACCCTTTGGTTCGCAGGCCAGCACTCAGTCCCCTGAACCACACCAGCCGGGGCTTAATATTGAAACGCCATAGAGCTCAAGTCCAGTGTGCCTCCTCTTTCCCAGCGTGTTGTACTTGCAGGGGGTCTCATCCAAGTCCACCGTCTAACACACCATCTGTGTGGTGATAGCTCCCAGTTTTATGTCTCTGGTCTTGTTCTCTCGTCTGAACCCCAAACTCGGTCCCCAGCATGCCCGTCTGACACCGTCTTTGCAATCCACGCTCCGTCAAAGTGCGACTCCTCACCCCTGTGGCTCACCGCAGCGGTCCCTCCGCCGAAGTTTCCCGGCTCGGCCACAGCCCCGCCCGCAGCCCCGGCCCTGCCCACGGCCCGTTCCTCACGTTGGACACCTCTGAGCTGTAACTCGTTCTCCTTCCCGTCACGCCCCGTCTGGTTGGACAGGCCCGTTAACCTCATCCTCAGTCTGTGTTCCCAGCGAGTGCACTGCCCTCGCTCCTCTCTGCCACCCTCCTCGTCCCCGGCCACCGTCGCCTCTCTCCTGGGTCACCGATGTCGCTCCCCAAAGCTGTCCTGCTCTCATTGTTTCCTCCCAGGGTCCACTGTGTCCATGAGGTAGCCAGGGTGACCCTGTAAGGGGTAAGTCAGGTCCTGACCACTCCTGTGCTTTGCGTGCCCCCCGCTGGCACACCTGCACGGAAGCTCCCCGCCGAGGTGCCCGCAGGTGTGGGTGCCCCGTGCACCCCCCCAGGGTCTCTGCAGGTGCAGCCTGCCCCACCGAGGTGCCCGCAGGTGCGTGCTGTCTGTCCGCCTGCCCCGCTCTCTCCGTCCTCCGGCCATGGTGCCCCTCCGCCTCCTCCTCCTCCAATGTGCCAAGTTCACGTCTGCACCACAGCCCTTCCCTCTGCTGGTCCCCTGGCCTGGAACGCCCGGTCACGGCCCCGTCCCATCACTCAGGCGATGCAAGGGTCACCTCCGAGGGGAGGCTTTCCCGACCGCCATAGTTACACGCACCTCCCCCCCCCTCAGTTGCACCGTTGCCTCCTTCTCTCTCAGCGTCTCATAAGCATGTGTCACTATTAAGACATTAAACAGGGAAATCATCGTGAATTATCGCCCCAGTTTCCCCACTAACGTGGGAAAGGAGCTCGCCCGCCGAGTTTTGCTTTAATCTTCTGAAACCCCGGCCCCATGCATATTTATGAAGTGTATTTAAATTTTAAAAATTGAAAGATTCGGCTTTAAGAGTGGGTTTCTTCATCTCAGTGTTGGCAAGGAGCTGGTGTGCGTAGCCATAAAACATCTGAATTAAGAATCTGAAGGCTTGAAATTTAGCCAGGGTGTCGACGTCGCCGAGGGGGGCCCTGAGCTTCCTTTTGCTCATCTGCCAGGTACTCCTCGTGCCGTCCTTGTCTTCTTCCCGGGGCTCGAGAGCCGATCAGGTGGAATGAGGGCTCGTCCCAGATGGGAGGGTGACAAAGGGTCCTGGTCAGGTGGCTAAGTTGGTTAGAGTATCGCCTTAATTCACCAAGGTTACTGGTTCGGTCCCCAGTCAAGGCACATACAAGGAGCAACCAAGAATGCACAACTAAGTGGAACAACAATGTTTCTCTCTTTCTCTCTCTGTCTCCTTTCCTCTATTTCTGTTTTAAAAAAATCAACCAATAAAAATTTTTTGTAAAGAGTGAGAAAGCACCACATAAACGTTAGGTTTTTGTACATTGCACATCGAAACAGCCACCTGGAAACTCGTCTTTGCCAGAGTGGGGGATGGGGTGAAACTCACGGGAATGAGAAGCACCCAAACTTTTCGGCGCTGGCCTCGCTGGGTGCCACCGCAGGACCAGCCGGCGCCCAGTGCTGCAGGCGGTGGCCAGAGCGGGCGATGACTCACCACCGCCATGCCCCCCCCATCCAGGGGCTACCACCTGGGCCTTCCCTGCCCAGCTGTTCCCTGTCCCCGTAGAGATTGCCTCCTTTTGGCATTGGCCATGACCACCCGTGCTGTCCACTGCAGTGCCCACCCTGTGCTCGGCACTCAGTGAGCTGCTCAGTGGCTCTAAGCTCAGCGAAGGGAGGGAGCTGGGAACGGCTGCTGGGCTGGGAAATGGGAACCAGGCCCCTGGAGGGATGGGGGGCGAGACCGAGGCTCTGCTCCGCCCATTTCGGTAGAACCTCATCCCGCTTCCCCACCAGCCTTGGTTCCACCTGCACGAGCAGAAGCCCACCCTTTGTGGGGTCTCAGGCCAGGCAGCCGCCCCCATGCTCGGGAAAGGGAGACGGAGGTCACGGGCTCTGTAAGTGCCACCCAGACATCTGGCTTCTCAGCAGCGTCCTTGCCACGATGTGACGACCTCACCCTGGGGGAGACCCTTCCGGGCAGTTCTGGGCTCAGGGCACAGGGTGATGGTGACAGCGACAGGAGTGTCTGTCACTCTCGACACTCCGAGGAAATCCAGGTGTCACTCGGATGCACTCAAAGCAGGGCCGAGCGTGAGTGTAGGCCCCTCTGGCGGCCTGTGAGGTCTCAGTGAGGGGGTCCTTCTGGGGTGAGAAAGACTTCGGAGGGTGTTTCCTCCTCTCCCGGCCTCTCGCCTCGCCCCTCCCCCTATCGCTGCCGGGCTCCGCGTGGGCCTCTTGCGGCGAGCTGGGAAGAGGGTGCGCTGGCAAAGTGCGAGACAATTTCGTGAACCAGAGGGAACAGCTGCAGACGGTGCCAGGGCGGATGAATACTGCAAGCGCCCATTGTGTGTTGCACAGTCGGCAAATGTCTAATATTAATAATTCGAGGAGAAGAATGGCTGTCACCTGGCGGTTACCTGCGCGCATGTGTTCTGGCTGCAGGGCAGGGGCGGGCCGCTGGTCCTGAAGTGCCCATCTTATTAAGAGTCTATCATCTTAAATTGAATTTTGCGGATCATGTAACGTGTCGGAGGGGAAAACAAATGTCCCGTCCAAAGCCAGACTTGCCTCGTTCCCCCTCCCTCCCCCATCAAATATTTATCTGCCTGGCCGTGTTCTTTCATTGCGGTTCAAGTTTCAATGCCCACGGTGCATGGAATACACACAGCGCCACGAGCCTCACTAGCCCGTCCTTTTGCTTTGGAGATGTCCTGTTACGAGGCAGACAGCAGGTGCGGCCGGGGCACTGCTAGCCGTTAAAGAACTGTGTCACACAGCAGCACAATTTACAATAGCTAGGTGCTGGAAGCAACCTAGATGCCCATCAGTAAGTGAGTGGATCAAAAAACTATGGGTACATTTACACAATGGAACTCTATGCAGCAGAGAGAAAGACGGAGCTCCTACTCTTTGCAACAGCATGGATGGAGCTGGAGAGCTTATGCTTAGTGAAACGAGCCAGTCAGTGAGAGACAAATACCACATGATCTCACCTTTAACAGGAACCTAAACAACAAAACAAAGACACAAGCAAAATATAACCAAAGACACTGAAATAGGAGACAGACTGACAGTGACCAGAGGGGAGAGAAGAGGGAATTTCAGGGGAGAAGTGGGAAGGGTTTATAGGAACAAATTTGGAGGACACATGGACAAAAACTAGGGGTGGGGGGTAATGGGGGGGAAGGGGGGAGGGTTGGGTGGGTGGGCTGGAATGGGAGTAGCGGGGAGAAAACTGTACTTGAACAATGATTAAAAAAAAAAAAGGAACTGTGTCGGAAGGACAGACCTCCCCAGCTCGGGCTCTCTCCCAGGTCTGGGGGCGGCATTCTCACTGATCTCGCCAGCAGCTTCTAAACCGTGACCCACACGTAGTTCTTCCGAGCTCGTGGGTTTTCCTCGTTCCTGAAACCCTGACCAAGCTACCGCTGCCAGCAATAAGGAGGCGAGCCCCAGTGAAATCCAGTCTTCCTGGAGGTTGCACAAAGCCTCTTTCCGGAGCGCACGGCAGAGTCCAGGTTGCTGGCGGCACCCGCTCCGGCTCCTGCAGGAACCAGCTCCGTCGTGGAGTGTTGGTCATCTCTCGGGACCCCCTCGCCTCTCTGCCCAGTTGAATGCCTGAGTCGCCTGTCTCCCTGCCTCTTGCCGACCACACCCTGGGCAGCGCAGCTGAAACGGCGCCCACAGATTTTAAGTGGAACCTCGTGATTTATATACATGCGCACCTCCCCCCCCCACACACACACCCTGCACTGTCACGCGGCCTGAGATGTCACAGCGCAGGATTTGTTCTGTGTGCGTTCCCAATCCTGGATGCATAGGTTCTCCCTGCCTTTCTTCAGACGGAAGTACAGTAGAGCGTCTCCTTAGAGGGTGAGCGTAAGGACGCCCAGGGCTGGAGCGGCCCAGAGAAGCTGGCCAATGACCTTGAACCCTCATAGAGCACAACACCTAGACCTCCCTTTGTGCGGGTAGTTTTCTGGAGCGTTCACAGGTGAGCGTGGAATTGCCCAGGTAATTGGGGAGCCGGAGTTGGGACCAGGTCTCCTCTGTTCTGATGCGGGGTTTCTCCATTTCCTTGGCCACCGATTTCCGTCTGAAGCGTTTCAGTGTGGGAGAGAGGGGTGAGCAGGGCAGGGGGGCAGGAGGTGGAGAGAAGGAGCCGAAAGGTGGTGAGCTAGGGACGCGGTCCCAGCGGCGAGCTGCGGAAGACGTTCCGGCATCACCTTGCATCGGGACAGATGCAGGTGCGTTCGGCTTCCTGCCACGAACCGCCCCCCCCCCCCGTGATAAGCCGAGTCGTGTAGACAAACAACTGCTTTGTCTGCATACTGTCTGTGTGTGTATGTGTGTGTGTGTGTGTGTGTAGCACGAGGTGGAGGGAGAAGCTGGATTTCACATCCAACTCCACGTGAGTTTGCACGGCTGGGCGGGTGTATGGTGGGTGAAGAAGCAGGAGCAGGAAGAGGAGGGCACCCCGGAAGTGCCCCCAGGAATTCAGAAAAATCCTAGTGAGGATGTCGGACTTCTGCCAGGAAAGACAGAGAGGGCGGAGCTGGAGGTCCTTGGACCCCAGAGGGTGGGGAGAGTCCAACCGCCACCCGGCTGGGTCTCCACGAGGTTCTTGGTATCGGTAGCTGTCGGCGTCTCAAGTACCTGGGCCCAGGGGTCATCGTGGGGCCCTTTCCCCAACTCTCCAGGGGTCGGGGGCTCCTGAGCTGAGGCACCAGACACGGTCTGATCATAAGCTGGGGCGGCCTCTGGCCCCGCGGCACGGCGGACTAATCTCTGTGTTTCACGTAGTGCTCAGGGTGCCAGTGAGCAGGCCTCCCGGGATACCTGGTGCGGACGCACCGGTCCCGCCTCTGAGGCAGCAAAGACACACCTGACGCCTCCATCCATCCACAGTGTCCATGTGGAGCTCGCCGTGACCCAACACAAGGAGTGGTGACACCTCCAAGAGCAGGTCCTGCAGGTGGCTCTGCACACACGTGCACACGGACACAGGCACACATGGACACACATGCACACATGCATGTTTCATCAGTCTGTGTCCGTGGGAGGGCCACGGGAATTGTCACCTTCACGTGTTTTAAATGGCAGGTTGTGACGTCACCAAGACCTACGGTCTTCCAGCAGGATTTTAGATCGTTTCTTCAATTGCCCCACAATGGAGGAGATGATTGGAAAAGATGTGTCTGTCTCTGCTACGAATGCGTCCAGTTATTAGACGTCAGGGCCACGCAGGCATCTTCCCTGTGGCGATCTCAGGGGCCGGCCCACTGCTTTGAAATGTGCGCCTGTGGCCTCCGATGTCCCGGTGACTCTGGGAGCGTCTGGCGCGCATACCACTCGCTCCGCCGAGAGAGGCCGTGAAACTACGGGCTGCCTCATTTCCTTCTCAGCCGCAGAACCCTTCTTTAAAAACAAAATACAGCGTGGAGGGGAAGGAACTCTGAGGGCAAAGATGGTTTTTATCATTTGAACGAAAAGACTCAAACTGGCAGATCGTCCACCTGTCTGTCCACCCCCCGCCACGCCTGTCGGTAGGCGCCTAATTCGGAGGATTTGATGAGCTGATGTATTCATACCCGAGCCTCAGAAGCACCCGAACCACTTCTGTGCATGTGTTATTTTGCTTGTCGCTCACAAATCATGTTGCAGCGAGATGGATGGTAATTGAATGAATTGCCCTGTGTACTCAAAGCCCGGGCTTGTGGGAGACTGGATGGATTTACTGGGGGGTCAGCTCCACGTTTCCCTTCCCTCCGTGCCAGGGCTCCTCAGAATATTGCTCGGCAAACGCAGGAAGCCAGGAAAACAGGCTGCGGTTCGGAGCCGTGGCCTGGGGAGGTGGCGCGGGTGATGGCAGGCCCTGACTTGCGTGACTCCGAATGTCCCTTTGAGCTCAGACGTTTCACGGCCCCGCGGCGCAGTGCTGGTTCGGAGGTTCGCCGGCCGGCTCTCGCCTGGACCAGCACCCACCTTGTGAACGGAGCTCCGGCACATGGGCTTCTGTCCCCATGAGCATGACGCCTGGGCACCGCCGTCTCGGCTCTCCTCTGTCCTGTAGACTCCACAAGGGACGCTGCAGGCCGATGTGTGGTGACATCGAGGTTTCAGACTCCCGCCGTCACGATTTTATTCAGAGGGGCCATGGAAACAGTGGCGCTTCCGGGAGACTTCCTTGCAGACTCGGAGCCCCGTGAGCAGCGGCTGTGGACCCGTTGGCGTTGAACACCCGACGCCCATCAGGTCCCGTGGATGTCGTCTTTCTCCTCGGTTTCTGCCTGAGAAGGAGCAGGAGCGAGGGGAAGTCTCGAGGGGAAGAGGGACCAGGTCTGGGGAGACAAGCGAAGGCCGTGGTGGGTGTGTCTGCTGGCTGGATCGTGGGGAGGAGAGTGGAGAAGACAACAGGTGGTTAGGGCCACGAACCTCGTCGGCCCCGCTGGCCAGGCTCCCTGCCTATAAGTCTTCACCCAGCACGTGCTGCTTTTCACCCAAACAAGCATCTCTCAACCCTCCATGCTGATGGGCGGAAGCCCGAACATTTGGATCCATAGCTGTCTTTTTATGGAGTCCCAACCTTTCATCTTCCGCTGTAACGGAATTAAATTTTTTCCCACACCCCTTTTCTGCCTGAAAAGGCTGAGCTTTTTAAACTATCTTTTCCCATCGTGTCCTCAGAGTATGAAGATGTTATTACACGCAGTCTTGCTCCCTCCCAGCCCCGGACCCCTCTGTTTGAGTGCCAATCGCTTCCCGTTCCGATGATTAAGCAGAAGCCCCGCCCACTCGGACAGTGCTTTCCCTTCGGAGCGCCAGGACTCGCCGATGATGGTGACCGCTATCCCAGCATGAGGCCGCTCTCCTACTGGGCTCTGCCTCTCGCTCAGGGATTCAACTGGGTCCCTCTTCCCACTAGACTATAGGTGACACTTCTCAGTGGCATTTTGGGCCATTTCACCCTCATTTCTGATTAGGTGGGCATGTCCCCGGCTCTGTGCTGTTTGAACCCCGGGAGGGCTGCCTGTGAGTCTCACGGGTTCCATTCTGGCCTCCTCATCTCTCTGTCTCTCCTTCCCCTCCCGGGGGGGCCCTACCCTCTCTCTGCTTGGTGTCCCTCCCCTCTGCCGGCCCGCGGGTGTTCTGCCCCCCACCCCTCGCTCCCCACCCCATCCATCGTGCCTCTGCTATGGCTTCCAGCAAACAGACCCGTCTGGAGTCACCCGTCTGGAGTCACATCTCCAGGTTGCCTTCTCTCCCCACTGGTTCTTGAGGCTTTTCCCTTTGTTATCTTATCAAAGCGACAGATTCCTTGTCTTTCCCCTGCCCCCCTCCCTCCAGGAGCTCCCTCTCAGCCTGCTTCTCTCACGAGCTCTAAGAAATGCGTCTGCATCCTTGGAACTCACAGCCCAGCCCAAAGCTTTCTTCCGACAGGCCGCCCAGGGCCCCGGGCACGAGGGCGGCCGCCTGCCTCCGTCTGTCCCGTCCTGTTAGCGGGCTGCGGCTGCGGCTTTTGTCCACAGGGACAAGGCTGTGTGGTCCCTGATGCAGTGTGCGCGTGGGGCCTCCCTGCCGGTGCTCAGGGGCTCGCTGTGCAGCGTCCCACCCCTCGTGTGCCTACCGCTGCCCCTGTGTCCCCTGGGGCACTTGTTTTTCTTAATGTGCTGAGGGAGAAGCTCTCAAGATGTTGTTAAGCATCTTCCTCCAGACACACCCTAGGGTGGGTGTTTCATTTGCTATAAGTCTTTGTGCATCCGTTTTGGTGTCCCCACAAGGTCACGGCATGTCCTATTAGCCGCTTCACTCCAGAGTGGGGGTTGGGGGTGACACTACCCCAGCCCCCCCATGGAGTCACAACCAGGCCCCAGAATATAAAGCTCTCACTCTAAGTAACTCCAGTTTGTTCTGCTCTGTGAGACGCACACAAAACCCGTCATTGCCTGGGGTCAGAATATGGACATGTGAGCCCTGGCTATGTGGCTCAGTGAATTCAGCACTAGCTGAGAACCAAAAGGGTCACTGGTTCAATTCCCAGTCGGGGCACACTGCCTGGGTTGCAGGCCATATCCCCAGTAGGGGGCGTGCATGAGAGGCAACCACACATTGACATTTCTCTCCCTCTCTTCCTCCCTTCCTTCCCCTCCTGTCTAAAAATAAATAAATTAATAACCTTAAAAAAAGAAAAAGAATATGCACATGTACACACACACTCACACTTACATACAATCCATGCACACATATTGTATTTCTTTCCCTTGTCTCTGCCTCAGTAGAGCTGATGATCAGGGCACGCACTGCACACTGTCATATTTCTCTACAGGATCCTCAGGGCAGACCTTCCCCTGGCCGAGGAAGCTGCACATGTACACACTTGCACACATTGCACACTCATACATGCACACACTTACCCCACCTCTATCCCGCAGCCCCACCCGGTCCCGAGGCCTGGTGAGTGCCCCGCTGTGAGCCTTTGGGTCTGGGGAGGCTAGTTCATGGGCGTCCCTCTGGCTGGTACCCATGTGGACCTGGGGAATCTCTCTCTGGAAAACTCCCACGCACTGATTTTCTGCCAGGGCTTCTGAGTCAGATTGAAGTGAGGGGCACAAGGGTTTTCCTTTGACGTCAGGCCCGTTTCTTCCGTGGGACAGCGCAGCGCCGAGCCTAGGTTGCCGGTGTCAGAGCCAATAGGGTTGGCCCTGCTGTTTGTCTGCTTCTGAGCCGCATTTTGGGGAAACGCTGCTGGCATCTCCCCGGCCGAACCTACCAGATGGGCAGAGGTGGCTGCTTCCATTCCTGCTGCACACACGGGGGGCAGGAGCCCTCTGAGGGGCTCAGGCGAGTCCAGCTGCATTCCAGGACCTGACCCTGGCTCTTCGGTCATGAGGCTGATGCCCAAGGTCTCTGTTAGGACAGCAGCAGGTTCCCACACTCGGGGACATGCAGAGCAAGGCCCAGGGTGGCACCAATGGGCTGAGCGATGCTTCCACTGTGGGAAGTTCCAAAATGCCACATCTCTGACAGCTCACCGGTCAGGTGGGCATCTTGGCCCCTGAGCGCCCTACACACCGAGACTCCATCTTGCGAGGTGCCAGGCCCCTTCCTCAGTCTCTCCTCAAGACACAGCTGTTCCTGAATCCCAGGGTGTCCCTCCCCAGCCCCAGCCTCTGTCCCTCTAGAAGTCCCAGGTGACAGCCACTCACAGCCCAATGTGTTTCTAACAGTTTCCCTTCTGTTTGCAACTTGCCAGCTGCAAGCTACTTCAGAGGACCAGCGTGCATCAGAGGTGTTTATGGGCGAACATCTGAATTCAGGCCCCCCACTGGCCCCCGGGAGCTGGGGTTGCCACTTGGTGGTTTCACTGCACCTCATATTCCTCACGGTGTTCCTGCTGCTGGTGGCTCTCCCTCCCGTCCTTTCTGTCCCCCACAGGGAACACGGTGACAAGGTGTGTACTGGGTTTCACCAACAAAAGTCTTTTTTCAGTTATTTTCCAGTTGTGTTGAGGTGTTGACACAAAGCACTGTGTAAGAGTAAGGTGTGTGGTATAATGATTGGATGTTGTATCCTGTGAAATGATGACCACGGACATTTGGTTAACATTCATCATCATGTACAGACACGGAAAGAGAAAGTGTTTATTTCCTTGTGATGGGAACTCCCAGGTCTCACTCTCCCAGGGACTTTTCTGCATGCCACACAGCAGTTTAATGTGGTCACCATGCTGTGAGTGACATCCCAGTGCTTCTGCATCAGCACTGGGACCTTTGGACCACCTTCTTCCAATTCCCCCAAGTAGAATGCTAACAAAATGATTTTTAATGGGAAAAGCTGAACCCTCAGGACCAGGCTTCTCTGGTACTCTGGTGTCTGGGTCTCCCTTATTCTGGGGAATTTTTCTCTGTACTTTCATCTCAGCCCTGTCCTCATCTTGGACCCCGAAGCAAGATCTTTTCATATGGGATCTCAGGGATGAAAGGAACAAAGGTCTTCATTATTGTTCCATCGTCTAACTGAAGCATAGCTTCCTTCGGTATGTCTGTAGAAAAACCACAGCTTTGACAATACCTGTGATCAGAAGTCAGAGGTTTTCATGTCACTGTGACAATTAAAGTTACCTTGGTGTGTAGGTCACTGTCACCATGAATTCAAAATCTAGTTGTTTTGTGTCCTGCCTGCTCCACAGTGTTGGGGACTATTGCAGAAACCCAGGCAGTAGAGCTGGTCTGTGTAGTCACTCAGCCACAAAATCAAGTGGCATGCTCTTGTGAGTGCCGTTTAACCCAGTCTTTGGAGAATCTCATGTTCTTTGAGACAAGGGTATCTTTTCCTTAGGAAGTTACAGAAACTTTCTTTCTGGTTTCTACCATGTATCTTGGCAAAATAGGAGTTCTATTCTTACAATCATCAAAACAAAAGTCAGAATCAGCTGTTCAACTTGACAGGCATGTTTCCTTGTCAAAGACAACCCCACAGTTAAATGTTACTAATTTATCTAAGCCAAAACAGCCGTTATGCTTATATATCTTTGAAAACAAAAATGTATGCCTTGGTTAGAACATCGTCCCAATATGCCAAGGTTGCAGGTTCAGTCCCTGGTCTGGGTGCATATGGAAGTCAGCTGATCAATGTCTCTCTCTCCCTCTCTCTCTCTCTCCCTCTTTCCATCTCTTCATTTCTCTCTGTCTCTCTCAAATCAATAAATATATATCCCTGGATGAGGATTAAAAATAGAAATTAAAAAAGACAAACCAATGAATACATCAATAAGCAGAACAACAAATCAATCTTTCTGTCTCTGAAATCAATACATTAAAATTTTTAACCTATGTTTTAAATGTATTATATTGTGAATCATTAATGAGCCAGTATAAATAGATTTTATATTCTATATACTTTTATAACTTTTTCAAAACAATGTTTTTCTTTGTAATCTGATGTGTGTGTTTTATCTACTTAAATATAAGCTCTGATAAAAGAAACACAGACTTTACCAAAGTGCCACAGGGCTTTATTTCGTGTCTCATTTAAACCTAGGAGACAAAGAAAAGTCTAGACTCTCTGCACTAAAGAGGCATTTTCCTTATCTTCTCTGTTCTGTAACTTGTAGGGCCTTGACCTCTATTCTTTTCAAATTTTATCTCTGCCCTCTCTAAAATTAGTGGCTACTTTGTCCTGTGAGCCAATTTTCCTCTCTCTTGCCCTGTACACCCTGTGTCTCTGGGGCCTTTCCCAGCGAACTGATAAGAGTGCTCCTCACAGATGACTCAGTGGAGTTCCTGCACAGGAAGTGAGTTATCTGGGTCATCTCAGAGTGAACACATCCTCTGCCCAGAGCCCTCCATGGGGCCTGAATCCAGAGATTCTGCCCGAGGACACTAGGGTGTGTGATGTTAACCACTCCTTTATATGCTGGGCACTCATTTAAGTAACTTTTGAAATCAATACACAAGTTCTTGTCTTCTACTTTGTCCCTAGAATGTACACACCTCTGCAGTCAAGAAAAAAAAAAACAGAAAATGTTCTTTTTCTTTCTCTGTGTCTCTTTCATTCTTTTTTTTTTTTTCTTCTCTTTTTGGTCCTTCTGCGCTGGGATTTGACTCTGCAGAGATGTCTCTTGCATCCTTAGCTGTCTCCTTGTCTCCATATGAAGAAGGTCAGACTAAGCAATCTCCAAGTCCTCTTCCAGCCTCAGCATCCCTGTTTAAGTTCACTGTGAGATGGGACGCCTGCCTCTGGTGGCCTCACGACCTAGTTGAGAAGTGATCACTCTTTACATTGACCAAAGTGCCCCGGGATGTGCTGTGAGGCTCTGAATCTTCCCCACACAGAGGTGACCTCGCTTCAATAGTCCCTTGATCTTCACGTGTCTTTGGAGTGGTTGTATTTGTCTCCTTGGATGATTCCATAAGCTAACCAGCAGTTGCCCATATTCCCTGGTTGATTAATTTTCTAGAAAAGTGAGAGCCCCTCCACGAGTCCAGTTCAATGTATACCCTACATGCTTGTACAAAATGCCTCTTTTTACTTGGCGCCCATTTCTGTGCAAACAAGAACAAACAAGATTTACTACAAATGGCAGCTTCTTGGATTCACTCTAGTGTGGCATGATTTCCAGACCCCTTTGTGATTTGAATGTAGTTGATTCATCAGAATTCATTACAGGCACCAAACAGAATAGTTTCTACAGACATGTGGGAGTGTATCTTTACCATGGCAAAATTGGTAGCAAATCCACTGAAATGATTACTAGGAAAGATGGGAACTCTACAATTTTAGTAATAGTGTTTACCGCTGAAGCAAATGATGGCTTCCTCACTGTGGGGCCAACTGAATAACCCAGCTTTTCCTCTACCCCCGTTGTCAGGCTGTATTTGTTCCTCCCCAGAAACATGCCGCCTTCATTTTTATCTGAAGACAGAAATGTACCTGGTCAGAGTCTTTTGTGGCAAGAAAGGTGTTTCTGTTGCTCGTAGTGCATTTCACAAAGTTGATGACACAGAAGAATCTCAAGTGCCCCGTCGTTCCAACCCTCTGAATGTGTAGCCGAAGCATCAGGAATGCAGGGACGATGTGAGACTCGTGTGAGGTCCTGCAGACAGGAAATGGAACCTGAACCACAGTCACGGCTGTGGACCCTGGCCGTGCCTCGGTGCACATCTTCGTGTGTCCTTGTTCTCTATGGCCCTGGGCCCTGAAGCAAATGTGTGAACGTCCCGTCCTCCCTCTCACTCTCCTGCTTTTCCTCCCGTCTTCTCTATGTGCACGTGTGTGTGTGGCTTTTGAGATCGGCTGTTCTCTTTGGTCCTGTTTTTGCCGTACATTAAGATACAATCTGTTTGGGAGCATGACATCCATCACTCAGCTGTGTGAACGATGGCTCTGTTCTCACACCCACTATCAACGCATGTCAGGCCATGATCAAGTGATTAGAAGTTGTGAAAGTGGCTAAGGACAGTCATGAAGTTATCCCCACCAGCGTCTGGCCGTTGTTTGAGTCTCCTTCTTCTGATGTTGACATCAGAGGTTCATTTCAGTTTCCTTACCTCCGTTCTCCTTTCCCTGCCATCATCACTGTACTTGAAGATTTCTCTTCTTTTATAACCGAACGCAGGTCCGGCTGCCCACTGCCTCCAAGGCCCAGTACCTGAGAGGCAGGTGCTGATGTGAGGGAAAGTGGTTTATTTGGGTGCCGGCCCCCTGGGAGATGACAGACTATCGTCTTAGAGCCTGTCCCTGCATTTCTGCAAACTAGCCTGTCCTGCCTAGTCTGTATAGGGAACCGTGGGAAGAGGGATTTCTGGTGACGTGCCATTTCTCGGCTGTGCTCTCTGTGGTTTCGGTGTCATCTCCTGCATGTGCCATCATGCAGTCCCGTCACTCCGTCCGACATCTGGGAGCAGGACCCACAGGCAGTGTCTCTGCTGTGCTGACACGAGCCGCCAGCACTTGTCTGACTTCTTGTGGTCGGGGCCGCTCCTTGGTGAGGCGGGAGCTGCAGAGCACTTTCCAGATGCCTGTGAAACACTCGTGAGGAAGCAGTGGCACCCGAGTCCCCAGTGAGCCTGCTAGCGCAGCCTGTTCCAGTAGCTGCCGCCTGATCAGCACATTACGTTTACTTCCATCACTGTCACAGTCCCGTGAAAATGCATCCGTCTGTTTCGCTGGTTTGCTCTCATCATTGGTTGGGTCCAGAGTCCCACACTCGCCCAATTCAAATGGACAGAATGACCTTTTCTGAAGCGAAAACATGTACGTAATGGCCACAGGGCACAGCTTCAACCCGACCCACTCCTGGAGTTTGGTTTCCTGCTGGCGCACCCTTCCACCCGGGCCGAGTCCTCCAGATCCAGCCAGCTCTGTGCACTAAGGTTGCCAATCGTACGGGCCATTCCCGGGGTTCTGCTTCTTTGGAGGTAAAGTCTTCACCCTTCCTTCGTGGGGAGCTCGCTCACTACTTAGTCAGTGAGAGTCTTCTCCTGCAGCTGCAGTGGACAGTGTGTGACGGTGTGTGCTTCCACGCCCCTCCCAGACGAGAGCAGGAAGGCTCCATCACACAAGAAGTGTGGCGTGGTCGAGTGAGGGATTCCCTTTAAGACAAGAAAATAGATAGCTAAAGGAGTGAGTTGCACTCCGCACTCTGGGATTCCCCTCTGATATGCAACAGGGATGCAGTAATTACATTGGCCATCAAGGTTAAATCACGCGCGTCACGCCATTCATTCCAGATCACAAGCCAGGACCACAGGCCTGAGGTGATGTCTCCCTGACACGTAGATGACTTTGTGTCCTCTCTGCCCTACATCGGAGGATGACAGTTCTTCCCTTCTCCCTCGTAGGAGCTCCCTGGGATGATGGTGGTAACACGAGGGGTTGAGGCATCCGGCGCCTGGTGCCCCCATTTCAGTCTCTCCTACTGCTCACCCTTGAACTACACAGGCTTGACCTCTGGAGTTCACTACTATGTAGATTTAAAAAAATACGGAAAAGGATTTTCTCTTTCTTACAATTTTTATAACATGTTCTTTTTCCACCTTTATGTAAGAATGCAGTATATAATACATATAATATACAAAATATGTGTTAATTGACTGTTTATGTTATCAGTAAGGCTTCTGGTCAACAGTAGGCTATTAGTAATTAAGTTTTGGGGGAGTCAAAAGTTATAGGTGCATTTCTGATTGTATGGTGGGGCGGGCAGGGAAGTGCTCCTAACCTTGGCCTTGCACTGACAAACTAGCATTAGATTCCCATGAGGAGGTGATACTCCTCGGCACGTGGGGACCCAGCAGGCAGGCACATCTTTGGTGAGTGAACCTAGCAACCACACCAGCAAACGCAGTAAGAATTATATCCCAATCTGAAGGCGAAAGGAAATCAGGAATAACACTCTGCACTGTGGTGTGGCTCTGTTGCATCTTTCTTAGCCTTCCCAGTCAAGACTGATGTGGACCGTGGGTGTGGGCGCAGACCTTTGGGGTCCCCGGCTCAGTGAACAGTCACAGTGATGGTAGAATCCGGCAGTGAGCCATGCCTGAGCCGTGCTGAGCCTGGGAGAAAGGCGGCCTGTCCCGGACCCTGAGAGGACGGGGGTTGTTGACTCTGACCCCCTCTGGCCCCGGCAGACCCCTCTGAGGAAAGGCCTCAGCCTGTTTACATTCTGGAATCCATTTTCCCGGCCGGTGTTCTCCGCTGTCGCCAGCCCAGAACCATATTTTGGAACCGGCAGCAAATATCTCCTGCTGGGACCACACGGCAGGCTCCCTCCAAGGTTCTTCCCGAGGCCACGTGCATTTCTCCCAGCATCGCAGGTAGCCCTTGAAGTGATTTTAATGGAGCTGCTTTTAAGACTCGCTGATGCTGCAATGAAAAA
Organism: Phyllostomus discolor; assembly: GCF_004126475.2. Classification (NCBI taxonomy): domain Eukaryota; kingdom Metazoa; phylum Chordata; class Mammalia; order Chiroptera; family Phyllostomidae; genus Phyllostomus; species Phyllostomus discolor. The sequence goes on from NC_040912.2 coordinate 93,510,431, forward strand.
ACACACTCACATGTGAAATGACTCACTGGGTGAAAAACAAATAAGCAATTAAACAATGTAAGGGTTCAGGCCCCAGTCAGCATCACCCCTCACCTGCAGTGTCCAGGAGCAGAGTTGGATGCTGGTCATGGACAGTGGGCGAGAGAGGGGGCGGCCTGTCCATGCAGGAGCTTGTCCAGGGAGGGGGGCGGCGCCAGGAGCTCAGCACAGCCTGTCTGGGAGGAGCCCGAGGGGTCTGCAGGACAATGCACACGAGGCAGCAGGGTTTCAAGCTTTTCTTTAACATCACACGCTGATGTCATAACTAACGTGACCTACCGATGGGTCGTGGTCTGAAAGGCACCGCTGTGGGCAACCCGGCAGCTTCACGTCAGGGGTGTCCCCGTGGTCCCCAGCCAGAGCGCCTCCCGACAGAGCCTCCCACAGTGTCTTCCAGGAGATGCCTCTGTGAGGACGGACGGTCGGTACCGGTGGCTGAGATGAGTTTTCTCCCCACTCGGACAGGCTTTCAGCACACCAGAGAGCTCGCGGCAGGAACCTGAGTCAGACACGTGCTGTTTTGTGCCGGAGCTTATCGCGGGGAGCAAAGACGGCACCGGCCGTCGTGCATCAGTGACTGGACAGCACCAGGGAGGGAGCTGGGAGCTCCCTACGGCAGGCACGCACAGCCACCCTGAGGGCTCCGCGAGGCTGGCAGTGACCTCTACAGAACCCTGCTGTGAAGATTGGGGTGCATAGGTCCTTCGGGATTGGTGCTTCAGGGTTCTTAGAGTATATTCCCAGCAGTGCAATTGCTGGGTCAAAAGGCAGTTCCATTTTTAGTTTTCTGAGGAAATTCCATAGTGTTTCCCACAGTGGTTGTACCAGTCTGCAGTCCCACCAGCGGTATACTGGGGGCCCCTTTTCTCCACATCCTCTCCAAGCACTTGTTTGTTGATTTGCTGAAGGTGGCCATCTGACCTGGTATGAAGTGGGATCTCACTGTGGTTTTAGTTTGCATCTCTCTGATGGCTGGTGATGCTGAGCATCTTTTCATGTGTCTCTGGGCCCTCTGTGTGTCCTCCTTGGAGAAGGGTCTGTTCAGGTCCTGCGCCCATGTTTAAATTGGGTTTTGTGGCGTTCTGGAGTGGAGTCATGTGAGTTCTTTATATATTTTGGAGATCAAATAGCCAAGTGCTGGAAGCAACCAAGATGCCCATCAGTCAATGAGTGGATAAAAAACTGTGGTACATTCACACAGTGGAATTCTATGCAGCAGAGAGAAAGAAGGAGCTCCTACCCTCTGTGACAGCGTGGATGGAGCTGGAGAGCATGATGCTCAGTGAAACAAGCCAGGCAGTGAGGGACAGATACCATGTGATCTCACCTTTAACAGGAACCTAATCAACAAAAGAAAAAAGCAAACAAAATAGAACTGGAGACGTAGAAATTAAGAACAATCTGACAGTAACCAGAGGGGAGGGGGGAGGGGATAACGGGGGGAAGGGTTTTCAGGAGCAACTACGAGGGACACCTGGACAAAACTGGGGGCGGGTTGGGGAGGATGGCAGCAAGGGGGGAGGTGGGTTTGGCTGGGTTGGGAGGGGCTGGTCGGGGGAAATGCAGACAACTGTAATTGAACAACAATAAAATCATTATTTTATAAAAAGGAATCCTGGGAGGCCTCTGGGAGGGAGGGGCTTTTGAGCTGGGCTCGGGAGAAAGGCAGCTCAATTTCACGGCTTCCTGCGGGTGCCGTAAGTGCGGGAGTCGGCAGAATCCCAGCAGGCGAGTGCTGCGGGGACTAGGGGGGGTGTTGTGGAGTGTGGGGCACTCACGTCGGGCTGGAACGCCAGCTCTGGAACACTCACCCACGCAGGACCCCTGCAGTGACGAAACAAGAGGATGTATGGAAAAAGGACACTTGTCATTCACGGATCAGCAGAGTACGAGTCAGTGCACAGCCCCTCCGGAGGTGCCCCAGCTTCCCGGGGCCCTTGCCTGTGCGTGTAAACACGTGCTCGTTCTAAACTATGACTGGAAAATAGATCGAAAGGCTTATTACTCCAAATTAACAAATAGCTTTTCGAATAGCAATTCACATTCTGCAGGAAGAGTGTGCAGGCTCGGCCGTCGGCAGGCCGCTCTCCTGGGCAGTAAATTGTTGCCTGTTTCCTGGGAAAGGGTGGCACCTAACGCGGCGTGGCCTCCTGTCTCTGAGTGTTTTTTTAATCCTGAAAGGAGGAGCAGGGGGAGAAGGGGGAGGGAGAGGAGGAGGAGAAGGGGAAGGAAGATAGAAGGGGGAGGAGGAGAAGGGGGGAGGAGAATGGGAGGAGGAGAAGGGGGAGGAAGAGGAGGAGAAGGAGGAGAAGGGGGAGGAGGAGAAGAAGGAGAAGGGGGAGGAAGAGGAGATGGAGGAAGGAGAAGAGCAGGAGGAGGAGGAGGGGAAGGAGGAGGAAGAGGAAGAAGTGGAAGTCTCAGTGGAATAGCCCAGCCTGGTGCAGCCTGCTGATGGTCAGCCATCGCTCCCTGTGGGCAGCTCCCTGGCTGGGCCCGCCTTCACCAGTGCTGGCCCAGTGTCCCATCCGCTGAGGGACCCAAAGACGACCCAGGATCCCTCTGAACCAGTAAATTCCTGGCATCTGTGTGATGCAACCGTCCTCCACGGTGAATGGCAATGTGGCTTCCGATTCCCCCCCACCCGCAGCCCTGAGGAGTATCTGTCTTTAATAAACTGAGAAGACAGAGTTAGGAGGGCTCATCTGCCAACCTGGCGTTACCATCCCTAAGAGCGCTCAAACCTCTCAGGGAACGGCCGTCTTCCTTTTCAGAGGAAACAAGCACCTTCTAACAGGCCGCCTTGCCCGCCCCCCCCTCCCCCACCGTGATCCAGGAGCGCAGAAAGGGTGGGTTCCCGGTAAGGGCCGCGCTCCCTGTGCGCCCGGGAGAGCCTGCATTCCTGCGCTCCCACAGCGCCCCCAAGCGGCCGGCCGGTCTCCCAGCGGCCCTCTCTCCGTGGGCCCTGGACTCTGGTTCCCTTGGTTTTCTCCGTTTGTTTCCTTGCTTTTCTGTTTGCAGCCGGGGATTAGCTCATCAGCGGTTGTCAGGATTTGCCCCGTGGTTGGAAAGGACGGGGATGCGATCGCGGGGGCGCTGCTGGTGTGGAAGGCGGGGTTTGGGGGACCGAGAGAAGAGCAGGGAGACCCAGCAGCTCAGCGTGAGGATGAGGAATGTAGGCCAAGACCGGAAATCTCAGGATCCTGAACAGGCCACAGCAGGCTGCAGACGCAGGGGGCCCCTGGAGACGCCTGTTGTTTCTCGCTTTCCTCCAGGTTCTAGGAACAGCGGCGGACACCTGCGGGCCCCGCCCTGGACAAGCAGAGTGGACAGACCTGGGGAGAAGTTCCCCTGCCAACAACTTTTAGGGGGCGCCCTCTGCAGGCGGGGTTGAGGCTCCAAGGCCTTGCCCCTGCCCCCGGTGCGAGCCCAAAATGACATTTTATTTAGAGAAATAATGGAAACGTGTACTTGTGCTGAAAATAAGTTTCTTCCCAGATATTAAATATTAAAAAATTATTGGTTGATTTTAGAGAAACAGCAATTTGTTGTTCCACTGACCCACACACTCATTGGTTGATGCTCGTATGTGCCCTGCGTGGGGGTTGAACTCACAACCTTGGTGTATCGGGATGGCGGTCTAACCGACTGAGCCACCCTGGCTGGGGCCTCTTTGCCAATATTCCGGTGCCAGGTCCCTTGTGCTCATCAGAGCTGGTCTGTCCCGTCCGTGTCTCTAATCCTCACTCTGGTTCCTGGTGTCCCAGACACGGGCCTTGGCCCGCCTGCTGGGCAGCCTGGCGCTGCTGCCCCTGGACGCTCCAGGGCTTGGCCCTGCCCCCTCCTGGCTCACAGCTGCATTGGCAGACGGATCCCCAGCCAGCCCTCCTGACCCCAGGTCAGAGTGCATCTCAGGGGCCTGTGCAGGGCACTGAGGTTGCATGTCTGTGAGCCCTTTGCGCTGAGGGGGCTGACGCGCCTGAGGGTTTCACTCTGTGAAGCTGGCGAAGCAGTGACTCCCCGCTCCCCACCCCGTCCTGTCGGGGGGCACACACGCTCCTCCTCTGTGGCTTCGTTGTCCCTGCGTAGAGAATGCCTCCCGGGACAGCTTGCCTCCTCCTTCAAGGACCTGGGAGGCCTTCGAGGCTGCAGCCTGCCCCCTCCAGGCACTGCAGCCGACAGAGCTTGGGGCCGGGGCAGCTCGCTGACCTGTTCTGTGGACGACTACCCCCAGGCAGCCCCCACTCTCCCGAAGGTGAGGTACGTAGGAGAAGTTTGGTCCCCCCCACCCCCACAGATAGCACGTTGCCAGAATCTGTGTCGTGGGTGAAACTGACGGAACATCTCACGTTGCTGGTGGAAAACGGATGCTTCCTGCCTTCTCCGTGTGCAAAGAGCCATCAGTGGCGGAGCCAGGGACCGGTGGTGTCTGCTAGGCACTGTGTGTCTTCGTGCCAATTCCTGACAGCGAGGGGCTAAGGCCCAGGGGTTTCCATCCCGGGTGGGCAGGGGGGAGGAGTCCCAGTTTCCATTTGGCAGCTCCGTCCACGCTGCGGGAGCTCTGGGTTTGCATCCGCGCCAGCACTGATCCTTCCTTCTCGTGGCCACACGTGGCTGCAGCATCTCGAAGCTGGCAAATCCTCTCACACCTGTGTCCTGAGACAGAGCCGGGGTCAGGGGACATGGCTGGGGCGGTGGGGGAGACAAGGGTCCGTCCTCTTCGCACTCTCCGTTACCAGGGAAGAAAATGGCTCCAGTCGCCGCCCGGAAAATATTGTACACCTTCAGCCAGTAGACGCCCTTAGCCTGAGGACAGAAATCCCACGTTAGTGGCAGAAAGGTGAGACGGGATGGGGTGGCTTCAGGGCGACTGAGGAAGGGCCGGCCCCGGCCCCCACCGTGCAGGGTGCGTGTGCAGGAGAACGTCCCCGGAACTCCCCCGGAAACAAACAACAAACAACAACAACAACACCGCTCTGGCTCCTGCGAAGCGCTCACTGGGTGACTCACTGGGCTCTCTCTCGGCCCGCGGGGCAGCGCAAAGCCAGAGCTGCTTCGGGATCCGTGACCGATGAGGAGGTGTCTTTGGGGACACCGTCCCTCGAGCTTTAAGCGGCCAGTGCTGCCCTCTCCTGTCCGGGAAGTGGGAAGATGGGCGTCACGGGATCTGGGGGCAGGTGAGGGCTCAGCCAGCCGCTTCTCAGAGCCCTTCTCCCCCCGTGAGGCTGTTGGCAGAAGCACAGTGGCAGGCATCCTAGTAACAGTGACGGCTTCCCCCAAAGGTCAGTGACAGGATGGGACAGGCAGAGGCCGGGGATCGCTCGCATTGTTTTTCTCTTCCATTAGCTCTGAGCCCGAAGACTGCTGCCATGCGCCTTAGTCACAAACCCAAGCCGAGGGCTGGGCGTGCCGTCACTGCCATCACTGTCGTCACCCCCGCAGTGTGGAGGGAGACGCCCTGTCCAAGAGGCTGCTTTCTGTCACAGGAGATAAATCCTGGCAGGGCAGCCTTCCTGGGACTCGGCCAAGTTCAAGGGCTGACATGCACAGTGTCTTCTGATTGGAGGACAAGCAAGGGCAAGTGTGGTCCGTGGGTAAACTACCAGGCTCGTAGTTATTTTGGGTTTTCCTCGGAAGTGCCCGTCATGGCATAAGTGGAGCCCCCGAGGGTCTGTGCGCGAGTGGGGACCTTATGTGAAGTCTTAGCCTTTCTCCTGGCCACCTCATGAATCCTGCGTTCTGTCGAGTAGGTAGATTTGGACTGAATGATTATGTGTTGTTTTTCTCCGAGTAAATTAAGTCCTCAAGAAAGATATTTATCTCATGGATTAGACCATCTCAACTTGGAAGCTCAGAATCTATTTAGATCACTGTCCACCACTTACCACTTGTTTGGACTTGAACTTCAGGCTGTGTGTGGTCCCAGAGCTGAGAGGGACAATCGAGGAGCCCTGAAAGATAGGTGTGAACACAGCCCCTCTCACAGCAGGCTGGCTAAGAAACCCTCCACAGGCCCTTTGCAAACACTGGACTGGTCTATCCAACCATTTTTGCAAAGATTGAAAAGGTTCTGTATGAGCAATGCAATTTGGGTATTGCTGGGTTATAAACAAATGAAATGAGAGTGATTGTGGGTGCAATAGGGAAGGTCAAGGTTGTGGGGCGCATCAGGGACTCAACGTGCGACCTACGGCACGGGAAGGGGGACCCTCCTCCGCCCGCTGTGGCAGAGAGCCAGTTTCGGTTTCGCCGTGAGCCAGGAAACCGTCCCGTGCAAACCGCAGGCTCACACGACTAATGGACTGATGCGGGCAACCCGCAATGTCTGCTCACCTGCCGAGCAGAACCGAAACGAAAGGAGCTGTGAGGGCAGCTAGCGCTCCGGGTTCCAAAGGGAAGGGCTCCAAATGCCGTCGGCGGTCCAGAAACACTCCTCTTTCCCTTTGTGAGGACCCTGTGCGTGCGGGACTGGGGTGGGGGGAGGGGGCGTCGCCACGCACAGTGAATGGAATTACCTGCGGGAGCAGCCGAGCCCTCTCGTTCCAGCCGTGTGGCTCCCCGTGGGATTTCTTCATTAATGAGAGCCCACGGCCTCTCGGGTCGGCCAAACCCACAGGTGCGCGGGTCGGGGATTTGCATCGGTGCCTCTCGTGTTTCCCTGAGACCACGGGGAGTCCCAGAGCATCAGGCCCCACGTTCATTTTCTTCCCCCGGGTTCAGTCTCGTGCTTAGGGAGGACCGACTGTGTGTGTGTGTGTGTCAATCGCTACTCGTCAATATTAAAGGCGTGCTTGTGGGCCTCGGAACGTGGTTAAAACTCAGGAAAAGCTGCTGGGCCACCTACAGTCATGTCAGCTTATTTTTCAATGTGTAGGGACATCCCATGGAAATTTGGAGGAAATCTTAAATGGTGGCAGAAAAAAAATAATGAAATGGATTTTATAATGAACATTTTAATGTGCCTTGAAGGCATAGGCTTGGGAAAATTAAGTTCATAAAAGTCAGTTCACCACTTCAATGTGTTCATTAACTTCATTGATTTTTAATTCATGAGAAGGATTTTTTTATTGCATTAAGAAAGCAATGAGGATTGTTAAATGAAATCAATTTGGAGAGTGAGGCCTTTTTTCTTCTTCTTCTTCTTCTTCTCGCCACTCTGCGGAGCTGGTCCGCCCAAAGCCTGCCCTCACGTGTCCTAGCAGGAGGGGGGAAGGGGAGGCCCTTTGCTAAGGGGCGCAATCAAAGCACCTCTAGGGTCAGCCGCCCCCCACCCCTCCCCCCGCCCCCCGCACCCCCGCCAGGGACGGTGTTTCAGCTGTGACCTTGCCTTTGCTGTCTGCTGTCACTGCCCTTCGGCCACTGCCTTCTTCCTGAGAGGAGCCTGTAAAGATCTCGATGCACGGGCGGAAGAGCACGCGGAAAACGGCCTGCGAGGACCAGCTGCCCTCCCTTCCGTTCTGGCTCTGAATGAAGGGCACCCCCCAGAACCTCTGCTTAAATGCAGGGGGGACGGGCCTTGGCGCATGCTTGGAAAAAGGGAGCCCTCACGGGAGACTCCTTGCTACACGTTTCCAATTGCTCAGCCGTTTCCAACAATGAGCCAACGTTTCCGGAACCCTGGGGGTGAGCGGGGTGCCCTTTGGGAAAGCTCTTGCTTGTGAGATTCTGGGCAGGGGATCCCCGAACTGGAGCGTCCACCTAAACTACCTGGCGAGCTGATGATGATGCAGGAGCGCTAACCTCTAGCCCGGAGTGCTGACGCAGTACCTTTGGGGCGGGGCCCTGAGCTTGCCTTTCTCACCTGATTCCTACCTGATCTGCACCCTGCTGGCCTGGAGACGCCCCTTCGAGAGCCATGGCTGGTGGGTCAGAAATGCTCCTCAGCGCTCCCTGCGGTGAGAAAGCAGGGCGCTCGGGTGTGACCCGGTGGTTTCGAGCGGTCTTTTTTCTGGTACCACGAGCACGGCTGGCCGAGGACCAAAACGAACAAGAAAGGGGGGAGAGCCATCTGCTCACAAAGGAGGGCGTGGCCAGTCTGGCCGGGTACTGGGTGGGTCTGTCCCCATCCACCGTGAGACGCGCCGGCTGTAATCTACGAAAGTGAGGACCGTGTCCAATTTACTCATCGTTTCATCCCTAGCACACAGCTCAGTGACTGGCACATAGTAGGCCTTCAGACAGTTCCTAAGTAAGTGAGTGAGGTGCTGAGGATCAGCACGGACGTTTGCTGTACCGTTTTTTAAAAATCCTCACCCAAGATACGCTTATTGATTTTAGAGGTTTAGAGAGAGAGGGAGGGAGAGAGAGACATTGATCAGTTGCCTCCTGTATATGCCCTGACCGGGGATTGAACCCACAACCCTTTGGTGTTCGGGACAGCGCTCCAGCCAATGGAGTCCCCTGCCAGGGCAGCTGTGCCATTGTTCATGTGTGGATGGAAATTCTGTGTTACTCACCTAACGACACAAGTGTGTTCTATCACAGAGCACCCCAAACTCAGTGGCTCATCCAGCAAATACTCATTCCCAGGGCCCTGTTTGTGTCCGACGGGAATGTCCAGGAAGCAGGCGGCCCTTCTCCCTCCCTGGCCCGCTGAGGAGACGGCTTCTGGCCCTGACTGTCTCCTGGCAACTCGGTGACACACTTTGCACCTAGAAGGAGCCCCGCTCTCCCCTCCCTCTGTGTGTCTTGAAGCTGGATGCAAGGACCAGGGTGTGACGCTGAAGGCCACATCCCCAGGCTGGTCCTACTCTTTTCTTTTTTTGTTTTGTTTCATAAATGACTTTATTGTTCAATTACACTTGTCTGTATTTTCTCCCCACCCCTCCCCCATCCAAACCCACCTCCCTCCCTTGCTTCCACACCCACCCTTGGTTTTGTCCACGTGTCCTTTACAGTAGTTCCTGAAACCCCTTCTCCCCACTGTCCTCTCCCCCGTCCCCCTCTGGCTTTTGTTAGATTGTTCTTAATTTCAGTGTCTCTGGTCATATTTTGTTTGCTTTTTTCTTCTGTTGATTATGTTCCAGTTAAAGGTGAGATCATATGGTATCTGTCCCTCACCTGCCTGGCTTGTTTCACTGAGCACAATGCTCTCCAGCTCCATCCACGCTGCCACAAAGGGTAGGAGCTCCTTTTTTCTCTCTGCTGCATAGAACTCCATTGTGTAAATGTACTACAGTTTCTTGATCCACTCATTTGCTGATGGGAACCCTCATGCACTGTTGGTGGGACTGCAGACTGGTGCAGCCACTGTGGAAAACGGTACGGAACTTCCTCAGAAAACTAAACATGGAACTTGCCTTTGGACCCAGCGATCCCACTGCTGGGACTATATCCTAAGAGCCCCGAAACCCCAATCCCAAAGGACCTATGCACCCCGATGTTCACAGCAGCACAACTGACAACAGCTGAGTGCTGGAAGCAGCCCAAGTGATCTAACTTCCTTCGCCGTGCCCGGCTGGCCAGCCCTGCCTCCCCGGGTGGGTCACTCAGCCGCCCACGCAGCCGCCCCGAGTCTGAGCCCTGCCCCGAGTCCTCGGGGAACACCACACCCCCCTCCACCCTTCAGACCCAGAGCCCTCAGCCCTCGAGAGTGGAATCAGAGACTTTATCTTCGGTAACCGCTCCTATTGGCATGCGAGTGAGGACGGGAGGAGGACGCGGCAGGGCTCGGTGACTCAGCAGCTTGCATGACCCTGTTTCTGTCTTTCCTCTTCTCCCTGCTGTTGCTTTTAAGCACAACCCTCAGAATCGCCTGTAGGGGACAGGATGCAAAACTGAAACACCCGAGTGAGGGCCCAGTCTGCCCACTGGCCCGTTTTACACTTGGTCGCATGGCTGACCTGGCCTCGGTTTCCAACAATGCTGCCTCACTGGTCCCAAGCGAGCAGACGGAAGCTCTCCCTGCTCCCAGCAACCGTCACCGAGTCGGTTAAAAAATGGAAGCACTCGATTGCAGAGGCTCATCAACGTCCCTTCCACCTTGAAGGGGAGCAGATCAGACTCCATTCCGCTGGACTCCGAGAAAGAAGCGGCGTGAAGAGGGCAGGGGCGCTGGGGGCTTGGTGGGGCAGAGGCGTGTTCCGGTTCAGCAAATGGGCTCGATGTGGGAATGGGGACGTTTCGGATAATGACCTGGTTCTGTCCAAAGGACCACTGGGGACAAACAGAAAACAATGGACCCTCTTCTGCTCGGCACGCCCTAGAGATCCTAAGAGCCCTGGGAAAACCTTGCAGACCGACCAGGCTGCGGCGCCGTCAGGAAGTCTGGAGAGGCAGGCGGGGTGCCTGTGTGGCAGGTAGGGTGGTTACCTGGGTAGTTCCTGACGCCGCGTCGGCACTAAAACGGAAGGCTTTGTAAGTCTTCCGAGAGCAGCAAGAGGAAAGAGCAGAGAAAAGGAATGCGAAGTGAGGAAGCGAGGCAAAGAAGGGAGGGTAAACATGGGTGGGGAGAGGCAGGGGCTGTGGCCCGCTGTCCGAGCGGGGAGGCGGGGAAGGAGGGGGAGGTTCTGCCGCACCCCGCGCCCGCCTAGGAACACCGCGGCCACACTAGGTGGACGGCAGCGGCTCGGCTGCATCCGCGGCTGCTGCATGTGCACGTGCTGATCCCCCGCGTGCGCCCCGCGCTGGCGCCGTTAGCCGGCCGTCGGTCCTGAACTGGCAGGTAAATACCTGGCAGGTGCGCAGGGACGGTACTGAAATGCAGGACAAAGGGCTTCTGGGGGATTAAAGCGGAACCTCATTAATTTTACAGGAAGCCTTTGGGTTGGGTTAAGATAAATGTTTGTCTTAAAACACATTGATCTGTCAGTATCTATTTGGAAAGCCCAAAGTGAACCGCATTCATACTTGAACATTGTGGTTTGTCAAAGCCAAGGACGGCCATTCTTTCTTTCTCGGGCCAGGCGTTTCCTGTGTGTAAAGTTTGTAAAGAAGTGCGCAGACCCTAACTGGTAGTCATCTTGCAGAAGATAATGTTTTAAAGGTTTTATTTATTTGTTTTTAGAGGCAGGGGAAGGGAAGGAGAACGAGAGGGAGAGAAACATCCATGTGTGGTTGCCTCTCCTGCGCCCCTACTGGGGACCTGGCCCACAACCCAGGCATGTGCTGTGACTGGGAATCGAACCAGCGACCCTTTGGTATGCAGGCCTGTGTTCAATCCACCGAGCTACACTGGCCAGCACTAAAAAATCTTTTTTTTAAGGGAGAAACACATGAAGGTGGAGTGAGGGTTGGGTTGAGAAGGTGCTTCGTGTTCGTGCATTTGGCTGCCGTATTTTCTCAAGCTGCTCCACTGTTTGCTTTACTCCTCCCATTTGTGTGAGCTCAGGGGGAACATCAGCCTGGTGCCCTGAGCTGGGGGAACCTCTTCTTTCAGAGTGGCCTGCGCCAGCCACTTCATCGCCCCACACTTCACGGCTCGGAAAAAAACAGAACCCCGAAACCGTGTTCTGCCCTCCCCCTCCCCCTCCCCCTGGAAGAGACGGGAAGTGAACTGTGGGATACGACTCTCTCCTAGAAATAAGGAAACCTCCGAGCTAATAAAAATCCTGCTCAGGCTGCTGAACTCAACGTGCTTTTGGTGTGTTCGCAATGCTTAGCTTGCACGGAGACCCAGAAGTGGCCTTCACTGTCACTGGGAAAAAGGACGACCCGCCGGATTTTGCAGCACCCTGCGCCACTCCAGTGACTTAATCCTGTTTGCTTTGCAGGTTGATTCCTGGGAAAACAGACACGCACGCCCTTATTTCTTCATTCAGTGACAGGGGAGCAGTGATCCTATGGAACTAGGCAGGAATATGGGTCTGCAGACCCAATTTTTAGTATTAAGGAATTAAAATCTTGGTATGAAATGATCCGCAGAATATTTTCAGAAGCTCTTTTGCACACTTGCCCAGTAAGTGGGATAGGAATCCACTTCAGTCGCGCGTCTCGGGGACGCGCAGGGCCAGGCCGAGTGGGGGTTATGGGAGTTCGCGGCCTCAGCACTACTGCTGTCCCGGACGCCCGCTGCGAGGTTCCTCCGCTCTTCCGAGCATCTCTCCCTGGACGCGAACGTGGGAGGTGGGGTTCTCAAAAGGTCACTGAAGACAGTCAAGCGAGTTAAATGGCGTCATCACTCTTTAAATGCCCTAGCTGGCTCTTCTCCGCAATTGCTCTCTGTCACTCATCCTAAACTGGTAGCTGATTCACTCTTCTGCATTTGGTGCAACTCACGAAGCGCGGCGATCCGTGTGCGGATGCGCAGGGTAAGTTCGGACGCGCGTGCACGGAGGCTGGCAAAGACGCCTGCGCAGACCTGCGTGCCGAGTCTCCAACCTCCACCCCGTGAGCGGCGCTCCAAGGGTCAGGTGGAGGAAGGGAGCCCACCTGTTCCCAGGTCAGCTCCTGAGGGGCTGTTCCCCCAGACTGCACCTGTGGGGCCTCTCAGGGCCGCGTCTTGGCCTTGGCCTTGGCCTTCCACTGGTAACTTGCTTTCTTCACACTAGCCTTGGAGCGGCTCTTGCTTGTACCAGACACCCCCGCCCCCCATTTCTCCGGTTTAATTTTCAGATTTCTTTCTCAACACGAATTGTACCTCTGCTTTCCCTCCAACTGTATATGACTTTATAGTTTTTTTTCATTTTCTAAATATTTTAAAACAGAAATTGCTCATCTTACTGCCTGAATAATTTTTTTAAGTCTTTCTCAATTGTATTGTCATTGAAATAGAACATGGATTGAGTATAATCCCCGTCCAAAACTCAATTTTAAGCCCCCCAATACACACACACACACAAACTGAATAGAAAATGTAGCTTTTCTCTCCGAGCCTCCCTGGCGCTGGGTTAAGGCAGTGAGTTGCCCCATAATTCCTGGCTTGAGTTTAGCCCAAATAGGGTGTAGCCCCCAATATAAATCTCAGCATTGCACATAAAACTCAGGTGGGGAGTTGGGGAGAGGATTTTAATTTTGACCGAATTGCCCTTAGAATGAATACTCACAAGCTCACTTGAGAATATAATTTTTATAAAAGATTTTATTTTTATTTTTAGACAGAAGGGAATGGAGGGAGAAAGAGAGGGAGAGAAACATCCATGTGTGGTTGCCTCTTTTGTGTCCCTACTGGGGACCTGGCCCGCAACCCAGGCACTGTGCCCTGACTGGGAATAGAACCAGCAACCCCATTGGCTCCCAGGCTGGCGCTCAATCCACTGAGCCACAGCAGCCCGGGTGCTGTGGGTGCCCCGTACACCCATACATCTGTACGGTATGGTGATGTACGAACTGCTTCCTTAGAAGTGTTGTGTTGTGTAAAATATGTGAGCACAGCTATGTACACAGAAATGCTTCTTTTTCTTAGTCTGTGTAACATACACACACCCATTTCATACACGTTACATAAGTGAGCCCCTAATTGCGGCTCTGTTCACCGAAACGCCGGGATCTGGAGCCCCAGCGGCAGCTGGAATGGTCCTTTGAAGCCCCATGAGCAAAGGCAGCCTCCGGGGATCAGAAGCCCCCGGGGGCGGTGGTGAGGATGAGAGCCAGCTCTTCTGTTTATCTAAATGTGATGACTTTTACAGTTTCCTGTTATTGCTCTGTGTTCAAAGCAAAGGGGGGCGGCCAGCTTCCACCCCCGGGCCCTGCGCGGGGGCACCTAGGCCTCGGCCACCCAAGGAGCCTCTTAGCTGCGGGGGACACTGGCCTCCCTCGTCTTTAAGCCTGCTGGAAAGGAAATGTGTTTTCAAAGCACTTTCACCGTGGCACTTTGTACGCGGCGAAGGGAAACCACACAGGACGCAGTGGGCTGTAGTTGGTGGACACAGAAAACTGCCCCCTGGCCCAGGGGACTGTCCACCGCAGCCAGCTTCTCCCTCCAGGCTGGGGACAGAGGGCGGAGGGACGGGCAGAGCCAGGCAGGGCCCCCGGGGGCAGCAGCGGGGCCAGGCCAGGAGGCATGCTGAGGGGCGGCCTTCCCGCTCTGTGGACACTGGAGTGGAGGTAGTCCCAGAGCCCCAGGACCGCGGAGCCCCGGAGGAGGCAAAGGCGAAGCGCCCACTTTGTCCTGCTGGGGCAGTGCAGGGTCCCTGCGGGGCGGTCTCCCACCTGGCCCTCCTCTGGAGTTTGGGACCCACCTCCTGGCCAACCTGCAGGATGGCAGAGACCCTCCCTGGGGCAGGGATGCAGACAGGAGGGAAGGGGCGGCACAGGGAGGCGGTGGGTGGAGTAGGGAGGAAGCGAGAGCGCGCGGAGCCTCTGGAAGGAGGGAGAGGACCCCGGGGCCGGGAGAGAGGAGGGAGGGAGGGAGGGAGGGAGGAAGCCCGGCGCCTGCGTCCTGGCCTGGAAGCCGAGCGCGCGGCCAGGCCGCGTCCTTCCACACAGGGGCGCTGGAGCACGTTGTACTGCAGCGAGAGAAAGAATGCCACCCCGACCCGGCACCCTTCGGTGTCCTTTCTCCCCTCTCACTGCCACCCACCCCGCCCCCGTCGCCACGCAGGGGTGGGGGCGGAGCAAGCTTAGGAAAAGTTGCCGTATCCAGACGCTTCAGCCCCGGCCTGCATGTATAGAAAAGGACGATGAGGTGGGGGTGGGCAGCGATGTATACACACTGGGGATGTGTGGGGAGGAGCGTCGGATCCGTGGCTCTGGGGGCCCCAGCGGGCCCCCCACCACCAGCCTTCCCTGACCTTCCCGTCCCCTCTCCCTGAGGCCGGATGCAGGGAGACGGGTGCTTCTGGCCTGGAGCCTGGGTTGGGGAGGAGGGAGGGCACCTAGAGCCCCGTGTCTCGGAGCCCCCTCCCTCCCAGCCCTGCAGCTGGTCCACGCTCACCCCCACCCCCGTGCTCATCCCAGGGGCCCTGGCCGCTGCTGTTCCAAGTTGGGAAGGAAAGCTGGCGACCAGCAGGAGGGAGCCCAGGCTGCCCTGCCAGGGGCGCAAGCCCGTGGGCATGGAGTGCAGCCCCTCTGGGGAGAAGGGCCCTGGGGTGCTGCCTCCCACCCTGAAGCCCCCTCCCCTCCCCACCATGACCTCTTCTCACGCGCTCGGTGCCCGCACTGTGCGGTGCTACCTCTTGGCGGGGCCGCGGAGCCCCCAGCGCGCACTCACCTCCTGCGCCCCTCCCAGCCTGCCCCCACAACCTGCGAGACCCTCCTCCCTCGTCGGTCCCCATATACCCCATGCCCGAGCGCCCGCCCGTCCTCACCGCCAGAGCCCGCCACCCAGGCGCCATTACCAGGCGGGTGGCCGGCCCTGTGGGGAGGAGGAGCCGCGCGGGGGGCCGGGCCGGCGGGAGCGCGGAGATGCGCCCTGGAGGTTCGCTGCTCTCTCGGCGGTGCCGATGCTGGGCCTAGGCTTTTCCCTCCCTTGATCTTGTCTGGCGTTTTTCTTCCGTTAGTGGCTTTGATTAGGCCCTTCGTGGCCGTGGCGAGGAGTTGAAAAAACAGAGAGAGAAAGAGAACACGCCCCCAGACCCGGGCCTCCCCGAGCGCCAGGGAGGGGGCGGAGGAGGCTGAGCCCGGCTGTCGCTCGCTCGGCTGGGACTTGAGACTGGCGCGCGGAGGAGCAGCGGCCCGCAGCCGCTCGCCTTCCTCCTCGCTCGCCTGCTCCGCTTTCCCCCCGGAGGGGGTGGGGAGCGGGAACCGAGCGGGAGAACGCCGCACGGCGGCGAACCGCCCAGCAGACAGCCGGCGAGAGCGCGCGCGGGGACCCATGGCTTCGCTGTACCAGAGGTTCACGGGCAAGATCAACACCTCACGGTCCTTCCCGGCGCCCCCGGAGGCGAGCCGCCTCCTGGGCGGCCAGGGGCCCGAGGACGACGGCGCGGGGCCCAAGCCCCTGGGATCCCAGGCGCCCACGGTGGTGTCCCGGGAGCGCGGCGGCGGCGGCGGCGCGGGCGCGGGCGGCCGACCCCGGTTCCAGTACCAGGCACGGAGCGACTGTGACGACGAAGACGTAAGAGCTTCTTGGTGGGTGGGGGGCGGCGCGGGCTCGGGGCCGAGCTCACGGGGAGGCAGGGGCGAGCTCGCCCGCGCGTCTGACGGTCTTCGGTCGCCCTCCCGCTCCTCCCCTCCCCCAGCGCTCCCAGGAGCGCCCCCAAAGACACTCCTCCGCGGCGGTCTCGGTCCCTGCGGGGCCGGAGCGGGTCTCTGCCGGCCACGGCAGGCGGCCAGGAGTTGGAGACTTGACGGAGCAGCGTTCGTGCCGCTGCCCCCCCACCCGCCAACCCGCCCAACCCGGTGCGAGGAATTGGCTGGGGATCGCGGAGGGGCGGCTGTCTGTTGTTCGCGGCGTGGGGCCGTGGATCCCAAGCAGGGGAGTCCGTCTGGCTGTGCCGACAAGTTGATTTTCTGTCTGTTTCCGCTCGAAGAGGCGCGGAAGACCACGTCCCAGGCTCCTTCCCCCTCCCACCTGCCACTGGAGTCTGTCCATTGTGTCCCCCACCCCGTCCCCGGCACCCCCTGCCCCTTCACTCTCGTGTCCCCTTCTCACGTTTCCACCTCCCCCACACACACACACACACTGTTGGTTGTGGGTGGTTTTCTTTAATGAAAAAAATTCGAAAATGAATGAAAGCCCTGGCATCCCAGGCCCAACCAACCATCCTGTCTCGGGGCCCAGCACCAGCATATCTGCCCACGGGCGGCCCTGACTCCGCGCCGCCGGCCCTGGACCACCAGCAACTCCGCCTTAGGCGGTGCTGGCGGAAAACTTCTCCCGGAGCGGGTCTGCCGCTCCTCGCAGGGCGGGCGGGAAGCCCGGGTTCCAAAGGTTGGATTTGCATATCGCCGTAGTAACCGGAGACTCCGGCAGGACACCAGAGGGGGCTGCGCCCAGGGGTGTGGACCCAGCGGGGTGCTTTCAGGGGCTCCCGCCAGGGAGGATGGTGAGGAGAGGGAAGCTGCTCTTTTTTTGAGACCTCCTCCCGGGGGAAAGAAGAAATCGCAGACAAGCAGCAGGGCTGCTGCGGCCCCTGGGGGCATGCAGGGTGGGCCGGCTGGCAGCACCGCCCACAGTGCCAGCACCTTTGAGGGGCTCCCCCCTGGGGCGCCCCTGGGCACAGGTCCCCAGACAGACCCCTCAGTGTCCCCTGACGTACACAGGGCAGCAGCAGCACGCCCCCGCCCTGAGTGGGAGGTTGCGGCCCCTAAACGCGCCCTGTGTGGGTCACCCCGCCGTACTACTTGCCTGCTGTTTCTCTGCGGAGTGTGTATACTGTAGTACAAAGGCTGTGCGAGGGGGCAGGGCGCTGTTGCTGGGACGGTGGTGAAAGGAAACCCACTGAGGTCTTCCTGGTTCCTGGTCGTCTCTGTTCTGTTTGATGAAGGAGGATGTGGCGGCTGTCACAGAGACGAGCAAAGTTTGTGTGAGATGGAGAGGTGGTTTGTGTGTGAGTGTGTGTACACACACACACATGCACACACGTGTACATCCTGTAGAGCCCTCACCGGAGGGTTCGTTCTTTGGATCCCTTGCAGACAGACGCTCTCGTTACAGGGTTCCTCTCCGAGAGAGACAGGTCCCTCGCTTCCGTGGGCCAGGTCCCCGGGGAAGTGCAGGGACCGTTCCTTCAGGCGTCGGGTCCGGAGCTGGCAGTCTCTGAGGAGGGCTTCACTGGGGTGGGGGAAGGGTCGGAA